>NC_090449.1:107927764-108292764 GCF_031143425.1 Pleurodeles waltl
ACTGTAACACCGGGCGGTGAGCCTCAAAGGCTCACCCCTTTTGTTACAGCGCCCCAGGGCATCCCAGCTAGTGGAGATGCCTGCCCCTCCGGCCACTGCCCCCACTTTTGGCGGCAAAGCTGGAGGAGATAATGAGAAAAACAAGGAGTCGTCACTGGCCAGTCAGGACAGCCCCTAAGGTGTCCTGAGCTGAGGTTGACCCCTGCCTTGAGAAATCCTCCATCTTGAGTTTGGAGGATTCCCCCAATAGGATTAGGGATGTGCCCTCCTCCCCACAGGGAGGAGGCACAAAGAGGGTGTAGCCACCCTCAAGGACAGTAGCCATTGGCTACTGCCCTCACAGACCTAAACACACCCCTAAATTCAGTATTTAGGGGCTCCCAGCAAATCAGATTCCTGCAACCTGAAGAAAGGAGGACTGCTGACCTACAAGCCTGCAGAGAAGGAGGAAGAAGACAACTGATTTGGCCCCAGCCTTACCGGCCTGTCTCCAACTTCGAAAACCTGCTCCAACGGCGCATCTGACAGGGACCAGCGACCTCTGAAGCCTCAGAGGACTGCCCTGGACTACAGGACCAAGAAACTCCCGTGAACAGCAGCCCTGTTCAAAATCCTGCAACTTCTTCACAACAAAGAAGCAACCTCCAAAGACTTTGTTTCCCGCCGGAAGCGTGAGACTTCACACTCTGCACCCGACGCCCCCGGCTCGACCTGCAGAAAACCAACACCTCAGGGAGGACTCCCCGGCGACTGCGAGCCCGTGAGTAACCAGAGACGACCCCCCTGGGCCCCCACAGCGACGCCTGCAGAGAGAATCCAGAGGCTGCTCCCCCTGTCCACAACTGCCTGTAACAAGGGACCCGACGCCTGGAACCAACACTGCACCCGCAGCCCCCAGGACCTGAAGGAACCGAACATCAGTGCAAGAGCGACTCCCAGGCGACCCTCTGCTTAGCCCAGGTGGTGGCTGTCCCGAGAAGACCCCCTGTTCCTGCCTGCAACACTAGAGTGACCCCCGGGTCCCTCCATTGTTTTCAATCTAAAACCCGACGCCTGCTTTGCTCACTGCACCAGGCCGCCCCTGTGCAGCTGAGGGTGTACTCTGTGTGCCTTCTCGTGCCCCCCACCCTCCCTCCCTCCTCCGGGTGCTCTACAAAACCCCCCTGGTCTGCCCCCGTGGATGCAAGTACTTACCTGCTGGCAGACTGGAACCGGAGCACCCCTATTCCCCATAGGCACCTATGTGTTTTGGGCACCTCTTTGACCTCTGCACCTGACCGGTAACTTTGGGGTTGCCTTGAACCCCCAACTGTGGGCGGCCTATGCCCCAAACTTGAGACTTGTAAGTGTTTTACTTACTTTCAAAACTAACCTTTACTTACCTCCCCCAGGAACTGTTGATTTTTGCACTGTGTCCACTTTGAAAATAGCTTATTGCCATTTTTACAAAGACTGTACATGATATTGTTTACATTCAAAGGTCCTAAAGTATCTAAGTGAAGTACCTTACATTTAAAGTATTAACTGTAAATCTTGAACCTGTGGTTCTTAAAATAAACTAAGAAAATATATTTTTCAATATAAAAACCTATTGGCCCGGAGTAAGTCTTTGAGTGTGTGTTCCTCATTTATTGCCTGTGTGTGTACAACAAATGCTTAACACTACCCTCTGATAAGCCTACTGCTCGACCACACTACCACAAAATAGAGCATTAGAATTATCTACTTTTGCCACTCTCTTACCTCTAAGCGGAACCCTTGGACTCTGTGCACACTATTTCTTACTTTGAAATAGTATATACAGAGCCAACTTCCTACACTTCCTAAAAGAGCTCACCCACTTATTTCCCCCCACTCCATTTATCATGCCTCAGTGGGACCTTAATCTTGTACTTACTTATTTGATGTGTACCCCCTTTGATAATGCATAATTGTCCCTTGCAGCTCCTCACCTTCAAAACTGTCTTTCTGGTCGCTATCACCACTGCTCGCAGGGTGAGTGAGCTTCAGGCCCTTTCCTCAAAGCCTCCTTACTTGTCTGTACACCCTGACAAAGTAGTATTAGGCACTAGAGCTTCCTTCCTTCCTAAGGTGGTTACGCCCTTTCATGTAGGCCAGTCCATCACTTTGCCTACCTTCTATGCACCCCCACATCCTTCCCATGAGGAGGAGAGACTCCACTGTCTGGACCCAAAAAGAGCACTGGTGTTCTACCTCAATCATACTAAAGATTTCCGGGTGGACGATCAACTCTTGGCTATGTGGGTGCAAAAAAAGTGAAGGCGGTGCAAAAGCATACCATCTCTCGATGGGTGCTTTGTTGCATCAAAATGTTCTTCGCTTTGGCCAAGAAGCAACCTCCTGAAGGCTTGTGTGCTTATTCCATCAGAGCAACTGCTGCTTCCACTGCATTAGCACGCGGAGTTCCTGTCCTGGATATCTGCCAGGCAGCTATGTGGGCATCCCTGCACACGCTTGCTAAGCATTACAGCCTGGATAGTCAGGTCCGTTGAGACTGCTATTTTGGTCATTCAGTCCTGTAGGACTTTCTACTATGATCTCGGTTCGCAGCTCACCACTGAGGATGGCATTGCTTGGGTATCTATTCTAAGGAATCTGCAACTATATCAGTTGTACAAGTTACTTACCTTCGGTAACGAAATATCTGGTAGAGACATATTCTAGTTGCAGATTCCTCACAGCCCACCCATCCTCCCCGCTTGCGAACTGATTTCTAGGACAGGGATTCCCCCTTTCAGGTCCTTAGCTCTGGAGCACCAATCTCAGTGTTCTTTGCGGCTCTGCGCTGTGGTGTGGAAAGTCGTTAAAAGAAACTGCTGTCGCTGCGCGAGGGCGGCGTCTACGTACTTCTCCCGATGTCATCACGGCGACCACAACGCCTGCGGATTCGACCGACGCCACCTACTGACGTGCAAGGGTATTGCTTGAAGAAAAATCTCCGGATCCAGTCTGATGCCTGGGGCAAAATTCTAAGGTAAGGAATCTGCAACTAGAATATCTCTCTACCAGATATTTTGTTACCAAAGGTAAGTAAGTTGTACATCATTACTTTCACTTCATTGACCGCTTCCAGGCATCTACTGTCTTAATGCCTCAAAACACCATTAAGATTGTTAATAGTACATCCAACTCCTTGTCAAGTTATGCGTGGTCTTCTGACATGCCTCAGGCGTAACCTCTTTCTCTTTGGTCCTAATTGGGGCTTCATTTGTTATTGCTTTATAGCGTTTATATCCCCGGTGAAAATAATGATTTTCAGATGTTTTGTCTCATTAAAGGTCCTGCTTATGATCCTCCCTCTTCGCTCTTTTAGCTGCAAGCAAATGTTTATTCGGGCAACAATATCGCCATGGATAAACAGTGGAATTGCTGTACACTTGGAGAAACACATTGGAGAAGCAACAAAACATTTAGAACACTGAAGCACAGTTCTTTCACCTTATATACTGTGATGAGATACCCCACCACACGCTAAACTCACTGCCTTCTTTAACATCATGAACTATCTTCAGCTGACAAATAGTCTTGCACTACGCCAACCTGGCTTTTTAAAAAATTGAGCAGTAAGATACTCTTTGATCCTCCTCAGTCAGTCTCTGGCACCTGTATCTGATATTTGCTGTGCATGAAGCAAAACATGTGCATTGTTATATTCTGTGACAAAAGTATGGGAACCTCTTTTCTTTGCTACAGGAGAACACTCTGCATGGTTCTTTTTCAGAAAAGTTACTAAAATCTTTACGTTGTCCTGTCTGTCCGCATAAATTAGTACTTATTATTTAATCTGTGTTCTTAACTGCACCTGGATACCTCTCGGGTCTAGTTATAAATCATTATCTACTTACCTTTAATTGTTGACTTCGCTGAAGGTGGTAATAGACCAGAAGTCACTGGAGGATTCAACTGAAATCCTAGTTCTTTTGCTGTTAGCATGTTCTTTTCTTATATGAGGAATGACTATCACACACAGTTAGTGAATACTTATTTCGAAAAGTAATTTTCCTCTAGTTGTTCAGAAACTAAAAAGTCAAGTCTAATCCGGATGTTAGTCACCACATTGACAAGCTGCAGGCTTTGTACATATTTTGCCTTTTCAGTGAGTGTCTAAGAGCTCTTCTGCTCATCTTCCTTTGGCAGTGCCTTGTTAGTTTTTAATGTCGTGGACTGAGCCCACAGTATACCTTTTGGTGACATGGAAATAGGTGCATTTTTAGTGGATCATCTGTACAAGATGCAAGAATGAGACTACAACACAGACTTTTATAAGCCGCCTGCTACTATAGGAGTTTCATCTATTCAGATTGCTGAACAGTCCAAGATATCTTTGTATAGGGCCAGCCAAACAATACCACAAGCCTGGGTTGGGAATCCTTTATCATAAACCTGCCTGGGTTGGGAATCCTTTATCATTAAGTTTTTTTTTTTATTTGATTATTATAGTCACATTATGCAAATGAAGTGATATTTAGATATTGAAACTACTTTATGCGCACAACACATCTAATAGAAAAGTGCAAAGTCTATACTTAAACATTCCATGGTGACATGTGGATGTCTATGTTCCAAAACCATGATTTCACTCTTAAATGTTGGAGCTGGCCCTGCTCGCTTCTAGAAAGATGCCTCTGTGATGGCACCAGTCTGACAAAATGTTGTGATGTTTTTGTGGGCACCATCTTGCCTTGTATATAGGTTTATTCAGGCTGATACAATGGTCCATTCCCCCTCTCGCCCCTCCAGTAACTGGGTCTCTGCTTCCTTCAAACTCTGGCGATATCTCTTATGGCCACTACTAGACCCTGCTACAGCAGGACCAATTTGTGCCTTTTGCTATCTATATCGGTTGTAATGTATAATAAAGTGAATTGTGGATTTCTGCGGAGCTTCCAGCCCAGCTCCCTCTCCAGGCATGCTAGCACCCTTTCCCAAAAGGGATCACTTTTCTACAAATGTCAGAATACCACTTCCATTCTCCACAGCCTATTGCATGTATAGTAGGCCGTATGTACATACATAAACTGTATAACCTCAAACTGCAAACTTATAGCTGTCTCCAGAGCGGAAGCATGTGCTTCTCTCCAGCCATCATCCATTAGTGGACCCCCCAATCTCCTTCCCATGCATCTCGCAGTGGACCAAAGTTGGCTGGTGAGGTGACAACCAATGAGTGGCACATAGCTGCTACGTTTTCAGATTGCTTGTGTGCGACATTCCAGTGATTTTAGTGTGTGTAGGAGTGACATTTTGCTGTCAGAGTGAACGGTCATGGTTAAAACTAAGCAATAATTACCATGTAAAGAAAGAAATATCTCAAATGGCCCACTTTTGAGACCTGGAAAGCTCCAAAAAGCCCTGAAACTGCTGTAAAGGCCCTGAAGTGGAAGGTCACTAACCACAATGGCTGACCTTAGACCAGAAAAGGCATAAAAATCTTTAAAATATTACATAACATGCAGGTCAAGTAACTTCAATTATGTGCTCGACCTTTAAAGAGGAAGCAATATTTCTTTAATGTGGTGTTTAAAAAAAAAAAAAATCAGTTTAGTCAGTCAGTTGTAAACTAACAGCACAAAATGCTTTATCTTGTGAACATTTGAACAATAGTAGAAGGCAGCACGGTCTACTTTCTTTTAAAAATAGGATAAATGAAGATTGAGAAACTGTTTACCCAATTTCATTAAAGGATAACTACTTTATCCTGGCCAAGATTTTTCAAGTGAAGGTTCAAATTGGAAAAGCATCCACATAAACACATTTGATAGGTCATTTCGTTTGTGTGTCAACTGCTAAAGTATACAGTGTTTTATAGATACAGACACCTCTGAGTAACACCACAGTGTGGAATAAGGCCACGCATAATTCAGAAAGGATTACACATGGAAGCTGCACCTCATGGCCGAAGTATCTTATACTACTACTTGACTTTAATGCACTAAGCATTTGACATACCTACTTGGTTCCCCACAAAGTGCTTCAAGAGAATCATGTATATCCTTATCTGAACTTGGTCTTGCTGCTGGTGCTTACTGTGCTGCTCTGCTGGTATTGCTCTGTAGGCAGAGACTGAATCTCTCTCAGAGGAGAGCAGGCTGCTGCCAGTTTACCGGCTTCATGTGAATGCTGGATGCAGGCATCAGTCGTACATAGTTGTCTTTCTGTGCTTCTTCTGTGGCCTCAGTGAAAGCTGGTGCTCTGCTGCTCACATCACGCTATGAGGCGGCTGCAAATGCTCTTTTCCTTCCTTGGCCTAGGACTCAGTTTGGTGACTGCTTGCTGCCTGCAACGCTGATCTATGGTCATCTTTGAGGGCGGCAGAGGAATCTGTCACAGAGCAGGTAGTGGCTGTCTTTAAAGACAGTGAAGTGCTCCAGAGACCGGTGTAACCAGACGACAACTATATGCTTCTGCCTTCCCTCTCCACCCCCAACACATGGGCAGGTCAGGTGGAGGTGATCTATGAAATTCGGCAGCAACCGGGTACCACACAACTCCCACATGAGAGCAGGTCACATGGTGATCCTCCCTTTTTGATCCGGCTGCAATCATTGCCTGCCAGTGCCTGGGTTGTCCTTCAGAACTAAAACATACATCTTCTGACATACAGCTTGTGTGGCTACAAACTGTGACACCTCTGTCCCACCTCATGAAATCACGCACTTGAATCACGCACTGGCTGGCACCAGGAAAAACAAAACCTTAAACTGTCACCCGCTGCCAGTGCCTGCATCAAGAGTCAATCACTCTGCATGGTCACAGTGGGCAGGCGTGGCTTGCCAGACATAACAGGCAAAGCTCTGCCCCCCGAATTCACGTGTGGATACTGCTTTGTGATAATGCACCACAGTAACAGACCACTGGTATCTCAGAGGCCGCAGCCAGACTGAGTGAGTCTCGGATTGATTAAATCATGCAGCCAGTGAGCCAGGCCGTAGTGCTTTGCCAGTTGTATTGTACCTTGTACTGTGCCCTATCAAATTTTAAATTAAAACTGAGATTGAGACCAGTGCAGACTCAGTGGTCAGACAGGTTAGATCTTCAGTAGCTCATAAGGTAGCGAAAAACAAATTTAAGAGTTTTTCAGTAAAATGTTAGACCTGCACTTGTAACATTTACATGTCCTGGTACTGAAAAACTTTTAAATTTGTTTTTCACTACTATAAGGCCTACATCTTCCATAGGATAACATTGTGGTAGCTTATTACATTTAATAAGTGATAACTTTCAATTGAGAGCAGTTAGGACTGTAGATGTTGGTGTCTAAAGAATTGTAGTTTATAGCCCATTTTAATGGTAAAGTTGGATTTCAACCAGCTCAAAATTGTGACAATGCCACTTTTAGAAAGTTGCCATTTACTGCTCCAATCCATTTGGTGCCTGCAGAAACAGAAAAAGCTCCAACCACCTTGAACTCTGCATCTGAAAACAGCGTGCTGTGTCTTGTATTCCCCCCCTCACCCACCCCCCTCTCCACCAAAAGTGGTGTAACCTTAGTCCTAGACCCATGGAGCGGGCCTGAATGTGCTTGGTCAGCACAAAACAAATGTGGTCCCCAAGCAACATATGAAGCCCCTCTTCGCAAAGCCCCTGCCAAGCCCCAAGCTGTGCTGCACAGCTCACCAGAACCAACGCAAAGCCTCACAGCACAGCTTCATTGAAACCACTGCCAGTTGACGAGAAGCCTCGCTCTGACCGCACACCGGGATTTAAGGTAGTTTGTTCAGTGTGCCTATCTTGGGTCCCTATGACAGGCCCGCACTCCATGTTTTTTGGCCTGAACTTATGACTTGGTCCCAGTCTGGCGTGACCGGATAGCACCAGTTGGCGCTTTGTAATTTTATGTACTATTTCCACTTAAATCTTTAATATTGCATATCTCCAGTTCTACTGTTTTTTTTTTATCGATTTCTTCTCAAATAATTTATGAAATTCTTCTCTTTTTGTCCTAAATTGGTGTGAGGTTTTTCTTGTGTTGTGTTTCTATTTTATTACTGTTTAACGTGTTGCATGTCCTCTGTGAGTCAGGAATTGTGCTTCCTATCTCTTCCCACCTGGCTGCTTAAGTGATGTCATGTCCTGGAGAGGAACAGGGGCATGGACCTTTCTTCCCAGTTGCATAGCTTACTACAGCATGATGGTACCATTGTGTTCTTCTCTGCCTTGGTTCTGGGGAGTCATACCTGATCTAGCTTCCCGCGCAGCGAGTTCGACAGCTGAACAACTATAAAAATGTAAAGCAACACACTCATAATCCCATCAACATTAAGGAGTAGCGACCGTCTTTATCAGGACATTTCATTAGCCACAATGAGATAGTTTTTGTAATTTCCTTTCCACACAGAAGTATAAATGAGAACATTTACATTTAATGTACATTAGAAGTGTAATGTAATGTACTTGGATAATGTCAAAGTGAAAGTGCCTTAAATCTTAACAATCTCCCAAGTTTTGCACATCCCCGAGTTTTAAGCATGCTGGATTGTGTCCGTGTCTGTTGATTTACTGAGAAATCAAATGTTATGTGACTGCACCAAACCCGGCCTGCTGAAGACCAAGTACTTGCACCTTATACTTATCATACCAACATAATTTTGCATTTCAACAAAACTTATGTTTTCATGTTGTGTATTTTCAGATGGATCTTATAATCATGTCTGACAACGGCTTGGTTTCTTCTACGAGCATTTTGAATTTAACTGACCAACTGCAGACTAAGAAAATGAAGAAAAAGGAAGCTGAGCAAGTCCTCCAGAGCTTTGTGCAAGATAAGTGGCTGATTGAAGTGAGTGTCCCTGTGCAGTTCCTTCCCTTTTATTTTGGAGTTTACTCTTGGTGCTTGTGGAAGGTGTCGGACTGAGATCACCGAAAACTGCAGGCCTCCTTTCATCAACCGGAAATCAAGGCCATGTGCCATTCTGCGGAGAGCAGGATCTCGGTACCCGTCAGCTACAAGTACTGACTGAATTGGCAACGAGCACAGGACAAGTCGTATGAGCTCGATAGGCTGCATAGTTCTACCATTTCTGTCCAGCTAATTGGCAATAAAGGGTTGGCTTTGACTTTTTCCCACTGGCACACCCGCACGGCCTTAAAAAGTCTAGAGCCACATTACAGTCGGGGTTTCACCTCTGCCGCTTGCCCGCATCCTGAACTGTAGCCCTGCTGCCCAGTTACTTAGCTCAGGTTGACCTCCAGAATTCAATGACTGTTCCAGAAACCATTCCCACGAGAAAAGGTTTTCTTGTATAGTATTTAGCAGTTGATTTATAGCATGAATTTGCCTTCTTTTTATTGTATTTGTTGAATGTATAAAGTACATAGTGGGCTACTGACTTGCCACCTTTGGTATGTGATTTAACCAACAGTGAGAAGCGCATTCAGGCTTGGGGCCATTTTTTTCACTCCAGGCAGTGGAAGTCAGTTTGGTAACCTCTTTACACCCCTTTGTGCTCCAGGTAAAGAAACCTGTTACTTTTGACCATTAAGGGCAGAATTTAAATTTCTTCACCAGTTTAGTATCTTTCTTCTAAAAAAAAATATCGTCTGTTTACCAGGAACAGTTTTAGCAGATGTTGCACTCGTAGTGCTGGAATGAAACATGTTCTATGAAACAGAATGGAAAGCGAGTGACGCAGTCATTGTGTATAATTTATTTTCAATGAAGTTCTTGTTTCCAGGAGTAATAACCAAAAAAGGACATAACACGGAATAATACACATTTACTGTTTCTCATTTAGAAAGAAGGAGACTACACATTAAGTACTCGCTGCATAATGGAGATGGATCACTACATCCGCACTGCATATCAAGATGTAGTCGGAATGTGCAACATCTGCCACAGTATAGTAATTCAGGTATGTTTACAATTTTCATTTCACAATAAGTCGTCCAGGCATCTGAAGATAAACTATTTCTCCCTCCCTGCTTCCCATTTCATAAATGAAATCTGATACTATTAGTTTCTCATTATATTGTCTTGAACAGGCTTCTCCAATGAGCAAATCGTGAGATAATAGTAGCTCTTCTGTGTGCAGCCCAGTCCACTGAATTTGATTGGTTGAATTAACATATGAATACTTAAACTCAAAAACTTGTATTTGAGAAGGAAATGTATTTATTTTCAGAACCTATAAGCTGATGTTTAGCCAAAAATGGTTAACTTTATACAATAAATGTATAACTAATATCCGAATAATAAATCAGGTGGCATTAAGGAGACTACTAGTATCACTTTGGTGCCTGGGAAATTGCAGCTATTTGTGTCACGTATTACCTATGTAAAGGCTTTCCAAATGTTTAGGCCTTTTTAGGTTTCACCTGCACCACGCTTGCCCTGTGCTTGTGAACTCTTGTAATTTAAAAAAATATATATATTTATTTTTATTTTTTAAAGGGACTTGCAGCTCGCCCCTACCTACTGTTTGTTGGTCTGCTTGTCACTCTGCTTTCCTAGCTTTTATTGGCTGTGGGATTTTTTTTGCTGGGATTTTTTTTTTTGTCTAGTTTTCTTTACGGTGGAGCCTGGACCATCTGCTCCTTCCTTTTTAAGCTTTTATGCCCTTTTCATGGACCTACTCTTTTCTTTGTCTTCATGCTAGTTTGTTGACTGTGTGTTATTTGTGAAGCTGCACTGCTTGGATTCTTTTAAACATCTTATGTAGATTATTTTTTACTATTCAGCTTCTTTGGTGTCTGCAAGGGTTGCATTTTTCAAAACACACCTTTTTTTATATATATTTCTTGTGTACTCATTTGATTATTTTTTTCACGTTCTCACTCACAGAATTTCTTTTTTGGATTCATTAGAATATCAAGCTTCTAGTGGTGTCTGCATTTGGAACATGTCGTTATAGTTACAAAGAGAGCACATGTAACTGTTACATTGCTCGTGGAGTTCCGGTTTGATTCTTAACAGTTGCTATTCGAATTACTCTTTAATTTTGGACACCACGATTTATGAATATAAAATCCATGTTTTATTTCTTTGCAGACAAAGTATTTGTTTGCAAATTCGTTTTCATACTTGCAAAAGCACCGCATGCAACTGTAATGCACAAATTATTTGAACGGGTGTCTATTTCGTATTGATTTTCTACATCTACTGCGTTTCAATGCATTCACCAAGAGACTTCTGATGGGAAAAATTAAACATTGGGATTTAACATATACACTGCAGCCCGGGAGCTGGGTAAAATGGCTTCCCCGCACTTACGAAGTCCAGTGCATTGGAATTGGAGTTCGTAATGGGCATCTCTGCTTATGCACTGGTGCCCTCACACAGTCATCTGCACCCTACCCTCTGGGCTAGGAAGGTCTACCGTAGGGGGGACTTACAGTGACCTGGTGCAGTGACCAGCAGTGAAAGGGTACTTGCACCTTTTCACGCAGGCTGCAATGGCAGGCCTGCAGACAGTTTGCATGGGCTCCCATTGGTGGCATAATACATGCTGCAGCCCATGGCACCCCTGGTGTACCAATGCCCTGGGTAACTAAGTACCATATACTAGGGACTTACACGGGTACACCAGTCTGCCAGTTACAATTGTGGCGTGGAAAGGATACCAAAGCAACCAAATTTGGAGGAAAGCACAATCACTAGGGTCCTGGTTAGCAGGATCCCAGTGAAAACAGTCTAAACACATCGATATACAGGCAAAAAGTGGGGGTAACCATGCCAAAAAGAGTGACTTTCCTACACAAAACCTCCAAATGAAGGACAATAAGACTAACCTTGCCTAGTCGAGACTTCATTGTTTAAGTGGAAATATCTGCAGAGTCCAAATGCATTGAAGTGATTGCTCCCAGGTCTATGTTCCACTTTATAGTCCATTCCCTGTAGGGAGATGGACCACATCAACAATTTGGGGTTTTCTCCTTTCATCTGTTTAAGCCATAGGGATGGACTTGTGGTCTGAACAAGGAAGTGAGTGTCAAACAAGTATGGCCTCAGCTTCTTAAAGGCCCATACCACAACAAAGGCCTCCCTCTCAATGGCTGCCCAACACTTCTCTCTGGGGGCCAACCTTCTACTTATCAAAGCAACAGTTTGATCCTGACCCTCTTCATTCATTTGTGGCAGAACTCCCCCTATCCTACTTCAGACACATCTGTTTGGACAATTAATTGTTTGGAGTAATCAGGGCTTCTCAGAATGGGAGCAGAGCACATGGCCTGTTTCAGGTCATCAAAGGCCTTCTTGCAGCTAGCTGTCCACAAGACCTTCTTTGCCATCCTCTTGGATGTGAGGTCATTTAAGGAGGCTACAATGGAGCCATAACCTTTAATGAACGTCCTCTAGTATCCAGTCAGGCCTAAGAAGGGTCTCACTTGGGTTTGAGTGGTAGGGGCAACCCAATCAAAGATTGTCTGGATTTTGTCCTGGAGTGGCTGATTTCGTCCTCCACCTACCAGGTGGCCCAAATAAACCACTTTGCCCTGCCCTATCTGGCGTTTTGATGCCTTGATAATGAGGGCTGTCTTTTTCAGGGCCACAAGTACATTTCCAAGGTGCACTAGGTAATCCTTCCAGGTGGATCTAAAGACAGCTATATCATCTAGATATGCTGCACTAAAGCTTCCCATGCCTTTGAGAACTTGTTCACCAACCTTTGAAATGTTGCAAGGGCATTCTTCAAACCAAAGGGCATCACTGTGAAGTGATAATGCCCGCTAGGTGTTGAGAATGCTGTTTTAGGGTTGGCATCCCCTGATCATTTGAAATGCCAGTATACAGCAGCCACATCAAATATGCTAAGATACTTGGCAGCAGCCAGAGTATCTATCAGCTCATCTGCCCTAGGGATGGGATGAGCATCGTCCTGGTGACTGTATTGAGCCTCTGTATGCAACACAGAACCTCCCCTCTCTTTTACCATTTTGAGAGTGAGGCTTGGGCACCAAGACTGCAGGACTAGCCCCGCGGCTGTCTGAAGGCGCCATGACTCCTAGATAGAGCATATTTTGCGCTTCAGCTTTGATGCAGTCCCTTACATGATTAGGCTGCCTATATATTTTACTTTTTACAGGCAGACTGTTACCAGTGTCAATGGTGTGTTCACACCATGTTGTTTGACCAGGAGTGAGGGAAAACAGTTTAGAGACCTGACCCAGGAGATTCCTACAGTCATCCTTTGGCTGGTCAGAGAGGCAGTTGGCAAGATCTACTACCTCTACTGAGCTATCTACAGGATTGTGGGAGAAGAGGTCAGTTAGAGGGTCACTCTTTTCCTCCTGACCTTCATCAGTGGCCAGGAGCCGTGTCATGTCAGCCCTATCATAGTAAGGCTTTAGGCGATTCACATGAAGCACTCTGTGGGGGCTTCCAGGAGTGCCTAGGTCCACCAAGTAGGTGACCTCACCTTTCTTCTCCAATAGTGTGAGGACCACTCCGCTTATCAGCCACAGGTTCCAGGACGTATACCTTTTGTCCTGGCTGGTAAACAGCCAGTACAGCCTTTCGGTCATGCCACTGCTTTTGCAGTTCTTGGCTGGCCTCAAGGTTTTTAGATGCCCTCCTCATGTACTCAGCCATCCTGGATCTGAGGCCCAATACATGATCTATGTCCTGTTTGGGGGCTGGGGGGGGGGGGGGGGGTTGCTCCCAACTTTCCCTCACAAGGGCAAGTGGACCCCTAACAGGATGTCCAAACAAAAGCTCAAAGGGGCTGTAGCCCACTCCCTTTTATGGAACTTCCCTGTAGGCGAAGAGGCAAGGCAATAGGACATCCCACCGCTGCCACCAATGTAGGAAGCTGGCCTCTTGTGTTGTGGTCACCTATGGTGTTTGCACCTTATACCAGGTCCAGGCAGCCGCTATTAGTGAATAAGAACAGTGTCTAGGAAGCCAGGTCTCTCTAGTAGTCGTTTTGGTGAGCAGCCGAGAATTAACTAGGAAGAGTGTAAAGCACTTGCAATACCTCAGCAGTCACGCAGCAACTTATCACACCTGAAAGGAACCACATAGTATTGCAAGAATAAAGGTACTTTATTATAGTAACACTGAACTAGATTACTCGTAGGCAGTCCCCCAACTGGAGGTAAGTACACACACCATATGTGTATGTATGTGTATATATATATATATATATATATATAATGTTCAATGGCATGTGTAGCTGCAGATAAACATGTTGTGCACTGTTCCTGCCATCTAGTGTTGGGCTCGGAGTTTAACAAGTTGTTTTTTTTTTCCGGCTCCATTGCGCATGGGCATCAACTCCATCTTAGATTGTTTTCTTTCCGCCATCGGGTTCGGACGTGTTCCTCTTCACTCCGTGATTCGAATCGGGGAAAAAATAAAAATCATCGAAAAGCGTCGGTATTGTTTACGATCGGGAAACATCTTCCATCGACATCGACGAGACAACCATTTTGGTGGCCCTTCGGGGCTTCCGCGCCCAGTTGAAGCCTGGTCGGCTCGACCACAGACGTCGTCGAAGCCTAATGGACTGGACCCCTTTCCGTTTCTGTCCGAGGTGACACGCTAAGTATCCATATACAGACCAGCATCGGGTCTGTAATCTGTGTCTGTCACCGGAGCACAGGGAAGATACTTGCGAGGCCTGCAAGTCCTTTCGATCTAAAAAGACCCTGAGGGATCGGAGGGCGAGGCGGCTGCAGATGGCGTCGAAATCTTTGGAACATCTCGATGTCGAAGAGGAGGAGATGGCTATCTCCATCCAGGGATCGGACTCAGTCGACTCCGATGGAGACCGACTGCCTACAGCAGGCCAACAAGTGAGTACGCCTGCCCTGACCCAACCCCACAGTCAACCGAAGAAACATAAAGCCTCGGGGACGCCACTGCCTGAAGGCCATGGCTCGACCCATAAACAACAAAGTGGTGATCAAGCAACACCTTCGGCACTGAAAAAGGCCAAAATCGTGCTGAAGTCTTCCGACTCGAGCCGAGAACCCGGTGTCGAAAAATCTCGAATCGACCAAGCCTCAAAAGAGCCTTTCGGAGCCAAGGCCATCCATCACCATGGGCGTTTCGGTGCCGAGAAAACCGGCTTCGGAACCGAAAAAGACCTCTTACACAGTGTAACATGGGCTCTCTAAACAGCTGAAAGAGAGGCACAGGTTTGAAGAGGAGCTTCAAATTGAAGAGTTTGACCAAACGCAGGCATGGATACAAATCCATAAAGACACTGGAAAGAACCAAACTGCCCCTCCTCTAAAATTCAAGAGAAAGCTGGCTTTCCAAACACAATCAGAGACTGAGACTGATCAGCCAAGGGCTAAAGTGGCTAGGGAAAAATCACCAACCCGCCATTTTTCACCAGAACTTTCTCCCCTGCATTCGCCACAAAGGACAAGGTCACCAATTGGTACACCCACTGCACAGTCACCCACACATACTGTGCAAACGCAAGATGATGTTGACCCCTGGGACATCTACGATCCCCCTGTCTCGGACAATAGCCCTGAGTGCTACCCCTCAAAACCCTCTCCACCGGAGGATAGCACCTCGTACAACCAAGTCTTGGCCAGGGCTGTTGCATTCCATAATGTTAGTATGCATTCTGAGCCATTGGAGGATGAGTTCCTCTTTAATACCCTGGCCTCCACGCACGCCTCATACCAGAGCCTGCCTATGCTACCAGGCATGCTGAAACATGTTCAGCAAGTTTTTCAAGAGCCAGTAAAAGGAAAAGCCAACACACCGCGGGTGGAAAAAAAGTACAAACCACCCCCGTCTGACCCAGTGTTCATCACGCAACAGCTCCCACCGGACTCTGTAGTGGTTGGTGCTGCAAGAAAAAGAGCCAGCTCACAATCATCGGGAGATGCACCACCTCCAGATAAAGAGAGTCACAAATTTGACGCTGCGGGAAAGAGAGTGGCGTCATAGGCTGCCAACCAGTGGCGTATCGCTAATTCACAAGCCCTCCTCGCACGTTATGACCGGGCTCAATGGGATGAGATGAGTGGTATCATCCAGCATCTCCCCAAGGGATTTAAAAAATGGGCTCAACAGGTGGTAGAGGAAGGGCAAGCGATATCCAGCAATCAAAGTCGATCGCATTGGACTCTGCAGATACTGCCGCAAGAACTGTGAACACTGCAGTCACAATTAGACGGCACGCTTGGCTAAGGTCCTCAGGGTTCAAACCTGAGATACAGCAGGCAGTACTGAACATGTCATTTGACCAGCAACAACTGTTTGGGCCACAAGTTGACACTGCCATCGAAAAGATGAAGGAGGACACTAACACGGCCAAAGCCATGGGCGCGCTCTCCTCCTGTCAATATAGAGGAACATTCAGGAAACTGCAATTTAGGGGAGGGTTTAGACAACAGCCTTCATAGGCATCCACCTCTCAAGCAAAACCCACCTACCAGTCCCAATAAGAGTGGGGGTTTCGCGGCTCCATCAGGGGACAATTCCCAAGATCAAGGGGAAAGTTTCAGCCCACCAAGCAGGCCACTAGTAACAAACAGTGACTTGACTGTCACCCTTCCCCAACCCACATCACCAGTGGGGGAAGACTAACATTTTACCAAAAAACATTGGTCAGACATAACCACGGACACATGGGTCCTATCAATTATCCAACATGGCTACTGTATAGAATTCACACATTTCCCTCCAGATATTCCTCCAAGAGCGCACAAACTGTTGGCGCAACATCTAGACATGTTACAGGTAGAAGTGCAAGCACTATTAACAAAACAAGCCATAGAACTAGTACCTCACCAACAAAAAGGAACAGGGGTTTATTCCCTATATTTCCTTATTCCCAAAAAGGACAAAACACTAAGACCAATTTTAGACCTCAGAACTCTAAACCTATTCATCAAATTAGAACACTTCCACATGGTCACACTACAAGATGTAGTCCCCTTACTAAAACAGGGAGAATACATGTCAACATTGGATCTAAAAGATGCGTATTTCCATATACCCATCCATCTCACAGAAAATACCTCAGGTTTGTCATACAGGGCAAACATTACCATTTCAAGGTATTGCCCTTCGGGATAACAGCAGAACCCAGAGTATTTACAAAATGCCTCGCTGTAGTAGCAGCTCATATAAGGAGACATCACAAGCACGTATTCCCATATCTCGACGATTGGCCAATAAAAGCCAACACTCGGTGTCAAAATCACACACAGTACGTAATAAATACCCTACACAAACTAGGGTTCTCCATAAATCACCAAAAATCTCAGGTACAACCATCCCAACTACAACAGTACTTGGGAGCAACACTCAACACACAAAGAGCAATTGCCACTCCAAGCCCACAAAGAGATCAATCATTCCAAACCATGGTATCAAACATACAGCCAAATCAGCACTACACAGTCAGATTTGTCATGAAAATCTTAGGCATGATGGCATCATGCGTCGCAATTGTCCCAAACGCAAGACTACACATGCAGCCCTTACAGCAGTGCCTTGCAAAACAATGGGCGCAGGCACAGGGTCAACTCCAAGATCTAGTGTTGATAGACTGCCAAACACACTATACGCTTCAGTGGTGGAACCCTGTAAATTTAAACAAAGGGTGGCTTTTTCAAGATCCTGTGCCTCACGCCATTCTCACAACAGATGCGTCAATGATTTGGTGGGGAGCACACCAACAATCACAATAAACAAGGGCAATGGGACAGTCAACAAAGACAACTGCACATAAATCACTTAGAACTGCTAGCGGTCTTCCTAGCACTGAAAGCTTTTCAACCTCTTCTAGTTCACAAACACATTCTTGTCAAAACAGATAATATGACAACAATGTACTACCTAAACAAACAAACACACTCATCACAACTATGCCTCCTAGCACAAAAGATTTGGCATTGGGCAATTCACAACAACATTCGCCTAATAGCGTAATATATTCCAGGCATTCACAATCAATTAGGCGACAATCTCAGTCGAGATCACCAGCAAACTCACGAGTGGGAAATGAATCCCCAGATACTACAAGAATAGTTTCACCACTGGGGGACACCAGACATAGATCTGTTCGCAACAAAACGCCAAAACTTCGCATCCAGTTACCCACACCCTCAGTCCAAGGGCAATGCTCTATGGATCAATTGGTCAGGGACATTTGCTTACGCTTTTCCCCCTCTCCCACTCATTCCTTTCCTAGTCAACAAACTAAGTCAAAACAAACTCAAACTAATACTCATAGCACCAACGTGGGCATGCCAGCCGTAGTACACCACACTGTTGGACCTCTCAGTAGTACCTCACATCAAACTCCCAAACAGAACAGATCTGTTAACCCAACACAAACAACAGATCAGACACCCCAATCCAGCAACGCTCAACCTAGCAATCTGGCTCCTGAAGTCTTAGAGTTTGGCTATCTAAATCTTCCAAATGAGTGTATGGAAGTCATTAAACAGGCAATAAAACCTACCACAAGGCATTGCTATGCTAATAAATGGAAAAGGTTTGTTTTCTACTGTCAAGCAAACCAAATCACACCCTTCGATGCCTCCATACAAGACATTGTGAGTTATTTACTACACCTACAAAAAGCAAATCCCGCTTTTTCTTCCATCGAAATTCATCTCACTGCAATCTCTGCTTACTTGCAGTTTAAACACACAAAATCACTTTTTAGAATACCAGTTATTAAAGCCTTTATGGAAGGACTAAAAAGGATCATACCCCCAAGAACTCCAACGGTGACCTCATGAAATCTTACTATTATACTTACACGACTCATGGGTCCACCTTTTGAACCCATGCATTCATGCCAAATCCAATTCTTAACTTGAAAGATAGCATTTCTAATAGCCATCATTTCACTACGAAGAGTTAGCGAAATACAGGCGTTCACTATCGAAGAACCCTTTATACAAGTACACAAACATAAAGTGGTTCTCAGCACAAATCCCAAATTTCTGCCAAAAGTCATTTCACCGTTTCATTTAAACCAAAGTGTGGAGCTCCCAGTCTTCTTTCCACAGCCAGGCTCTCATTTCGTAAAACTAAGCAATTGTTCGTCGCTTTCCAAAAACCCCATACTGGTAACTCAATATCCAAACAGGGCATAGCCAGAGGGATAGTCGAATGCATACAAACTTGTTACCTAAAAGCTAAAAGAGAGCTATTCATTACACCAAAGGCACACTCCACTAGGAAGAAAGGAGCAACAATGGCCTTTCTAGGTAACATACCAATGTCAGAAATTTGTAAGGCAGCCACTTGGTCTACACCTCATACGTTTACCAAACACTACTGTGTAGATGTGTTACCAACACAACAAGCCACAGTAGGACAGGCTGTACTAAGAACATTATTTCAAACAACTTCAACTCCTACAGGCTGACCACCGCTTTTGGGAGGATTACTGCTTTGCAGTCTATGCACAGCATGTGTATCTGCAGCTACACATGCCATAGAACGGAAAATGTCACTTACCCAGTATACATCTGTTCATGGCATGTTCCGCTGCAGATTCACATGCGCCCTCCCACCTCCCAGGGAGCCTGTGGCCGTTTAAGTTGCAATTAGAAATTGTATATATCTAAATAAACATTCCTTTAACACAAACTATGTGCATACATATCTATTCCATTGCATGGACATCTTTACTATTCTCATTATACCACTCCTACCTCACCCTATGCGGGAAAACAATCTAAGATGGAGTTGATGCCCATGCGCAATGGAGCCGAAAGGGAGGAGTCACTCGGGCCCGTGACTCGAAAAGACTTCTTCGAAGAAAAAACAACTTGTAACACTCCGAGCCCAACACTAGATGGCAGGAACAGTGCACAGCATGTGAATCTGCAGCAGAACATGCCACGAACAGATGTACACTGGGTAAGTGACATTTTCGATATATATATATATATATATATATATATACACACACACACATATATACACATTAATTATTAGGCGGTAACCTATATAAACAACAAGCATTGGCAAAAATTAGTGAAAAATTGTTACAGCCCTATAGGGGGCCAAACTATATACTAAAATTGTGGAATGCAAAGTGAAGTCCCCCACCCAAGCATATGGAGTAGTTAGAGGGGAGCTGGGAGAGCTCGGGACCCCACGAGGTGAGTACCGAAGTGACCCCCAGCGACCAGGAGAGCAGAGGTAAGTACCTGGTGTAGGAAGCTGGCTCTGTATATACTACATCAAAATGAGATAGTGTGCACAGAGTCCAGGGGTTCCCCAGAAGCTTAACTGAGGCTAAAGTAGATAATACTAATGCTCTCTTTTGTGGTAGTGAGGTCGAGCAGTTAGGCTTATCAGAGGGTAGTGCAAAGCATTTGTTGTACACACACAGGCAATAAATAAAGCACACACTCAGTGACTAACTCCAGGCAAATTGTTTTATATAGCAAAAATATATTTTGTTACTTTATTTCTAGAATCACAATATTCAGTTTGCAGGTAAGTACATTTGTAAGTAAGTATCAAACATATGTAACAACACCACTTTATTTCTATTTGGCAACTTAAAACGTTTTTGAATAAATAGCAATAATCAGTTTTAAAGGTTGACAGTGCAATTTTCAGAAACAATTCTAGTGAGGACCAAAAGTTAGCACAGTTTCAAGTTATATACAAGACTTACAGTTCCAGTCTCTGGGGGTTAGGATGTCCACAGGTTGGGGTTCAAGGTAACCCCAAACACCCACAACATATGGCCAGCCTGGTGCAGAGGTCAAAGTTGAGGTTGATTTAACATGGGCTAATATAGAGGCTGGGGGCACTCTGAATCAGGCCTGCTTGCAGTTAAGTACCCGCATCTTAAGAGAGCAGACCTCTGGTGCAGAGTGGGCAGGACTCGCTGATCCAGGGCAGTTCTGGAGTCCTTTGTTGGAGTTGCTTTCTGGACAGGGCCGCTGTCCACGGAAGATCTTGGTCCTCCTGGGTGCAGGCTGTCTTCTTGATGCTTTGAAGAGGTTGCTGGTCTTGCAGGATCCGTCTCCTCTTGTAGCAGGGCTTCAGAAGCTGAAGACAGGCCTGTAGGGCTGGGGCCAAGTCAGTTGGTGTCTTGAGTCTTCTCTGCTGGGTTTCAGCTTAGTAGTCCTTTTTCTTACTTCTTTCTTCTTTTTGAGGTCGCCAGGAATCTGGTGAGCTGGGTTCAGGGAGGCCCTTAAATCCTGGGTTTAGGGGCGTGTCCGGGGTCAGTAGCCAATGGCTACTGTTCCTGAGGGTGACTGTACCCTTCTGGTGTTCACTACCTTTGGGGAGGGGGACACAGACCTGACCCTATTGGTCCCTGTCCTCCAAACCAAGATGGAGGATTCTGCTGGGAGCGGTCACTTCAGCTCTGGACACCTTAGGGGTGGTCCCAGCTTAAGTGGTCACTCCTTGTTTTTCAGTGAGGGTTTATTGTGCTGAGAAGTTTGATACCAAACTTCCCAGACTTCATTGTAGCCATCATGGAGTTGTGGAGTTCGTGATGACAAACTCCCAGCCCATGTACTTAATATGGCTGCACTGCACTTACAAAGTCTTAGAGTGGACCTAGACTCTGATGGGGCATATTTCTCATGCAGCTATGCCCTCACCTGTGGTATAGTGCACTCTGCCTTTTGGCTGTAGGGCGTGCTAGTGGGGTAACTTACCTCTGCCACAGTCCAGTGGGTTGTGGGCATGGCACCCTGAGGGGGGTGTCATGTCGACTTTACCTTTTTCTCCCCATCAGCACATACAGGCATGCATTGGCAGTGTGCATGTGTTTGGTGAGTGGTCCCTTAGGGTGGCATAATATATGCTACATACCTTAGGGTCCCTCCTTGGTCACAGGGCCCTTGGTACCACTGGTACTTTTTCCAAGGGTTTTAGCTGTGGGCTAGGGGTCTGCCAATTGTGAACAATGGCACAGTTTTAGGGAAAGAACACAGGTGGTGGGGCCTGGATAGCAGGGTCCCAGCACACACTCAGTCAAGTTAGCATAAAAAATAATGCAAAAAATGGGAAGGGGTACTGCAAACAATGGACCAGTTTCCTACACCTGGTCTTCCCAAAGACTAACAAGAGTACTTAGAAAGAGGAAGATTGCAAGACCAGGACCAGTCCGGTGGAACCCAGCTGTGGATTCTGGAAGATGAGTTACTGGAAAAGAAGGGGACAGTCCAAACAGGAGAGGCAGGAGCCGCTACCCACCCTCCTGTGGATGAAGAACCAGGTTGATGAGGGAAGATGAAGGTCAGCTGTGGAGCCCAGGAGCTGCAGAGAAGACCTTGGAGTCATGCGGATGATGTCTTGCGTAGGTTGTGGGGTTGCATTTGCTCTGGAGGACCACCAACAAGCATTGGCAAATGCCAGTTGGAGTAAAGGAAGAGCTGCAGACCCACCACCTGTTTTGAAGATTCTTCCTGGAGCCGGATGGCAGAAGATCCCAGCAGCCAGTCGTCATTGCTTTAGGTGTCTGTGGATGCAGGGGAGTGACTCCTTCACTCCAAGGGAGATTCCTTCTTGCTCCTTTGGTGCAACTGAAGTCCTGCTGACCCCAGAGGATCCGGCTGCCATGAAAATGTTGCAATTGCTGGAAGGAGCCAGAAAAACAGTGTTGCAAGGCGAGGTCGTCTTGGGAGTTGCTGGCTTGTTTGGTTCCTGAAGAGTCCAGCAGTGGTTCCGGTGGCCAGAAGAGGTTGTTGCAGAGAAGTCCTGGTGGAACCTTGCACGCCGAATATAGAGACCTGCCCGCAAGGGAGTCCCCAAATAGCCCTACCAGGGGGATTGGTCACTTTGCAGGGTGTCCACCTATCAAAGAGGGTCACTGATGTCATTCATCTGTCCTGACCAACCAGATGCTCCCAGAGATCGCTGCACATCTTGTTTTCAAGATGGCAGAATCAAGTGGCCACCTGGAGGAGCTCTGGGCACCAACCCTGGGGTGGTGATGGCAGGGTAGTGGTCACTCCCCTTTCCTTTGGGTGCGTTTGCACAAGAGCAGGGACTGGCGTTTCCTAGATTAGTGCAAACCAGATTATGAAAGGACGACAACAAATGTTCCCTTCAAAGCAAGTTGGTGGTGTGGGGGAGGCTACCCCTCCCCAGCCATGTAACACCTATTTCCAAGAGAGAGAGAGAGAGAGTGTTGCCTCCCTTTTTCTACACAACATATTTTGTTCTGCCTTCCCCTGCTTGAGCTGGTCAAGCAGCAGTACGACAGAAACCTGTCTGAGGGGCTGCAGTAGCGTAGGCTGCCCACAAACCCTGTAAGACTGGCAGGAGCAGTACTGGGGAGTCCTCAGAGTGCATGAAATCATGCCACCAATACTGGCATTAGCTTTGGGGTGTATGATTCTGACATGTTTGATACCAAACATGACTAGGTTCAGAGTTACCATTATGTAGCTGGACCACAGGACCTGGACCTGGACCTGTGGCAAGTACACGGGTAAAATGGCACTTATGAAGTCCAGTGCGTAGGAACTGGAGTTCATAGGGGCATATCTGCTCATGCAGGGGTGCAGTCACATTCACACACAGGCACCTGCACCCTACCCTCTGGGCTAGGAAGGCCTACCATAAGGGTGACTTGAAGTGACCTGGTGCAGGGACCAGCACTGAAAAGGTGCATGCACCTTTTCTTGCAGGCTGCAATGGCAGGCCTGCAGACATAGTTTGCATAGGCTCCCCTGGGTGTCCTAATACATGCAGAAGCCCATGGGGATCCGTGTTGCACCAGTGCCCTGGGTGCCAAAGTACCATATACTAGGAACATACAGGGAATACACCAGTATGCCATTTGTGGGGTTTAAAGGGTACCAAAGCAACCACATAAAAATGTCCTGAAGACAACTTATTGGTCCTATATCAGGGACAATTACATAACTTGTAACTCTTATGGTCGGTTGACGGATTCCTTTCTTGATTTTAAGTGGTTCCCGCAGTATGAGCCCTATCTTGATATTATACCAAATCTACTGGGTAAAAGTCTATATGCAAGATTTCGATTTGGAGGATTGCCCTTATTATCCTTGATGAGTGAATGGGGACAGCCCTCTAAAACTGATATGTGCCCTGCGTGCGATTGCGCGAAAGAGTCCATTGAGCACTTTGTTTTTTTGCCCTGCTTATTTTATCCCGCGGTCAAAGTGGATCCGTGAAACCTGCTTAGAATTGGGCTTAACTAGCTGTAATCACTCATTAAGGGTTTTAAAACCCAATAAATCTAATGATTTAGTTTTAGCAGTTAGTAAATTTTTAGTTGCAGCTTGGAATATACGACGTATTTTAACCAAAAATAGTTGAATTTGTAACTGTAATTTGTACTGTTTAGGTTTGTATGTTAATGTTTTTACTATTTTTATATTATACTATATTGATGATGTATTTAATTAAGGATTATGTACTGTCGTATATTGCTTTGAAGGCCAATGGACCGAATAAAGCGTGTTTATATATAACCACATTTGTAGGAGAGCACAAACACTGGGTCCTGGTTAGCAGGATCCCAGTGAAGACAGTCTAAACACACTGAAAAACAGGCAAAAAGTGGGGGGTACTAGAAGTAGAAATGATAGTTGTAGTAGCAGGCTTGGTGCTTGGTTTAGGACAGGTGCTGTCACCTGCCCTTTGGCCTTTCTGTCCACATGGGTAGCACCAAGGTTTCTTGTGGTAAGAGGAAGAGGACTTAGACCCCCAGAAGAGGTTTGTCAGCCTGGTGAAGACACCTTCTTTTGTTTAGATTTGTCCCCACCCTTGTCATGATTCTTGGAAGAATCCTTCTTTTTGAGGTCATCCCCTGTGGAAGCTTTCCTACCCTTCCTGGAGCAAACCTATTTGTTTGCCTGCTTACCCAATTCTTGGGGAAAGGTCAGATCGGAGTCCACCAGGAACTGATGCAGTATATCCAATGTGCAGTTATTAAAAATGTGCTCTCACAAGAAGATTATGCAAGCCCTGAATATGTGTGCATTGCTGCTGTGTAGCCAACCTTCCAGGTACTTGACATAGCAGTCTATAAAATCTACCCAATCCTGAGAGGACTCCTTCCTAGTCTCCCTGAGTTTGATTCTGTACTCCTCTGTCAAGCCAAATATATGAAGGAGTGCATTCTTAAGTGCCTCATAGTTATCTGCATCCTCTTCTCTGAGAGTGAGGAGTTTGTCCCTGCTTTTATCAGAAAAGGAAAGCTACAAGATGGCTGCCCACCGTCTTTGAGGGACCCTCTGAACTTTACAGGCCCTCTCCAAGTCAGTGAACCACCTGTGGATATCACCAACCTTGTAAGGTGGGACATTTTTGCTTGGGTTCCTGGAGTCATAGGAGGCCTCCGTGACCCTGGTGTCCCTAAAGGTGTGGCTACCACCATGGGGTGTTAGCCCCAAATTCTCTGCCAGGGCCACCCTCTCTAGTGCTAACTGTTGCTGCTGCATTCTCAGTTTGACCTGGTCGAACTTCAGCATGTGGTATTCCCGATCTAGGGACCCCTCATGAGAGGTCCTAGAGACATGGGTTTAGACAGCTAAGAAGGACCTATCCTTCCTCCTGGAGATCCTTTGCACCAAGCTTCTGGGAATGAAAATGGACCTTCTGGTGTGTCTCCCTTTTACACTGCCATGAGTGCAGTGTGTTCTGGTGTGGACTGGTGTGTTCCACAGTTTCTTCTTGACCCCCCTCAGTGAAGTCTAGGTCTACCCTATCTAAAACTGGGGGGTCGGTCTCTTCCTCCTCTCACACCTGGTCTGCAGGGTTTGGGTCATCAGCCTGGAGAAGCAATCCTATGAGGAGAGACTTGTTGGGATTTCTCCCTATCTTCAGCTTCCTGGAATCACACATCTCCCTCAGTTCCTGGAAGGTATATCCCTCATACTGAGTCTGAAGACATTCTTGCCTAGAGTAGTGTGGGTGCACCTACCTACTCTAAGTAACTAGACTTTCCAAAGGGTATAGAGAAACGGCTATGCCACACTCCCCAACTTTCTTAAACTAGAAGTCTAGTGATCCTCGTCATGAGTGTAGTTTGCCCTATAGACTGGTGGTGGACTTTTCTGTGGAAAGTTACCAGTGACAGACTGGTAAGGCAATTGCAAGTGTCTTATCCCACCGCTGCACCACCATTGTTTCCTTGTAGCTATAATCTTTCTTCCCGTATACGTTTTCAATTTTTTGGTTCTCCTTTCACATACATTAAATGCACTCCAGGCCACATTAGTAATTACTCTTTACAGACTGGAACATCACACACAAAGCACAAACATTTCAAAGGACAAAACCCGCATTTGAGCTGACGTATGGTGATCTTGGACACTTTACACTGTTGACTCATTCACAGTCGAGACTTAAGAATTTGTTGAAACAAATGATAAGATCTCTTCACAAAAAAGAGGTATCCATCCTTTAACACAATCTCAACAATGCTTGCCTTCCGCATTTTCACTTTGATGTTCAAAGCACATAGTTTAGCTTTGACAGTCTGTGCCAAATACGATGCAAAGCACTGTTGAGAATTGTATTAAAGAATGGATTTTACTTTCCTGTGAAGAAATGTTTATCATTTGTGCCAACAGTTGCAGAAGTTTTGACTGAATGGGCCATTAAAAGTGTGACCTGCCTAAGATCAACATATGTTATGGTGATGCCAAGACTCAAATGCAGGTATTTTGAAATGTTCCAGCTCTGTGTGTAATTTCCTAGTCTAAGTAATTACTAATCTGGCCAAGTAGTGCATTTAATGTATGTGAAAGGGGAAGACCAAAACTATTTAAACGTTTAAGGAAAAAATATTAGTTCTACAAAGAAAAGGCATACAATTTCAACTGAGTGTATGTGGTAAATGTCTAAAAAAAAATGTATTTTCTTTCGGAAGTCTCCTGGTGAATGCATGGAGACCCAGTAGATGTACAAAATCAACACATCAGCTGGTAGTTATGTTGAACATGAGTAAGACAAGATAAATGTTTCAGTTTTGAATTGTTTGGCACAACACGTTTCGTGCCTGCTTTCAAGCAATGAAATGATCTTTATACAAAGAAACGTAATTGAAGCATTATAAAGAGATGAAATAACTAAAGCATTTTTTTATTAAGATACAAAGTTTGTTACACCAAAAACCCAAGTACGATTGAAATTCTGTATCTATCAGTTGCAGTCGCCCGCGCTTGTATGTGATGTTCTAAAACATGCATCTCAAAATTAAGTACGAGATAGCTCAAATAATTATTCATTTTTAAATTCAGGAATCGAGTTTGCAAGTTTGCGCGAGCACAAATAAGTACTGTGAAGCTGCTAATTAATTATAATCCTGAACTAACTGATGAGAGCGTTTGTATAAAATAATGAGATAAATGAGACATATAAGGTCTCACAGGACATGCATTAATATGAAATGGAGAAATGTTATCCTATTCAAACGATTCGGGTATTACAGCTGCATGTGGTGCTTTTGTGCATGTGAAAACATGCTTGTAAACATAAATATTTTATGCCTGCAAGGAAATTAAATATGTATTTTATCTTCACAACTCAGTGTCCAAATGTAAGAATTAAAGAGCAGCTGTTAAGACTCAGACGTTGATTCTGTGAGCAGTATAACAGTTACATGTGTGCTCTATGCAACTATAACAAGCACTGGCAAAGACAATAGGTTTTGCCTATAGGAAATCTGTTGACTTCGTCAATGCTTTTTACATTTCGCACAGCAGTTGAGTTGCGTGCAACATGGCTTATAATAAAGAAAAAACACTGACACTGCTAGCATTGTTGTCCATTTCGTAGCACTTTTCTTCTAACTTTCAGCCATGTTTCACTGCAGCTCAGCTGCTCTGCAATATGTGAAAAACATTGTCAAAGTTAATAAAATTCGCACACGCGAAACATATCAGCTTTGGCAATGCTTGTTTTACATTATCTCTTGCAATCCTTCTTTGAGGTAATCACTGCTGACAATATTGCTAAATTTACTAGAGGGCCACTGTTATCTTATCTGAGGTGGACTCAAATATCAGCAGCTCAGTATGACTTTCATTCCACTTGAGGTTCTCTTATTAAGAAACGATTGGAGACCCCAGTCTAGAATTAATATTCGCACTTGCTGAATTGTTGCAGTGAAGCACGTTTGGTCTTGGCCAATTATTCACACGGGTGCACCGTCCCAATACTGCTATAACTATCCCTTACAGGGTCTGATTATCCTGTTTTTCGAGTTCCAATGCTACTTAAGGTGCAGCTGCTTTCGGTCGAAAGAGCAAGACAGAGCTTGACGCAAGTAGAGACACACATGCAGACCAGGGCAACTAAGTAGTTATGATTGAAATGAATGCTTCACAGAAAATGTACTTTGTTTTTGATTCCTAATATACGTGGCCATGTTTGATTGCACTAAATGTTCCCAAAAAGTATACCTAAGCATTGGCTTAATGTAGTGACTTATCATGCATATTTGTGGGGGGAACTGGGGGGTGAATTATAACCTTAAACTTGATGTCATTACAAATGTGCTGACTGGTGAAATCACTTCCAAAACGACGACATGGTGGGCATCCATCAATCTCCAAATGATTGCTTTTTTCCACATTAATTTGGTGACAGTGTAAATCTAGCCGCCTTTCTGTCTGTATCAATTGCTGGGATAACTGTATGTTGTCAGTAGTACTGCAGGTTCAGCTTTACAGCTGCCATTAAAGGTTTAAGGGTATGAACTAAAAGTGTGTTGAAGTTCAACAGCCTTTATTTTTTAATTCTTCTTTACATGGACATCTAGTTTCTGAAGAAGCACGCTATAACAACTATTTTAAGGGACTGTGACAATCATAGCAATGGTAATGTAATATTTACTGATAGCAGTGGTTTCTTCAGTGTTGTTTGTGTTATCAGCGACCAAAAGTAACTTGTGCGGTACATTGGGGTGCGTTGTCTACGTGTAACTTATCCAAGCTGCTTGGTTAGTAACATAATCCCAGGTAGTTTGTTTTCTGTGCATATACTGATCTTTGCGAGAAGTAGAATCAGAGGAGCCAGAGGAAATAAGTAAAGCGCCTAAGAAATTGATGTAAGGAGGAAAGGGAAAAGGGTGCTGAAGTGGGGAAAGACACTGGGTAAGGGGCAGAAAGAGGATTGGAACAATGTCTGATGCAAAAACGGAGGGGAGCAAAGAATGGTTGGCAGGGGTTCCTAACAAGACAAAATGAACAAACATGATGGGGGGTGTGGGAGGAGGAGGTAACTGTTAAGGGAACGGCCACTTCATTCCTCAGGGGGAATGCAAACAAGGGTGGCACTGGCACGCAGAAGGCAAGAAAACTGAGAGGAATGTCCTTTCCCTTAAAGAGGTCTGCAGTTCATTTTTGCCAGAAAGTTAATTTCTGAAGATCAGTTCATAAGTGTAGGTATTATTAATCTGACATTTGTGAGTCCAACTTCCATAAAGTGGCGTGCAAGCCGAACATCAGCACTGTAGCATGTCGGATGTCATTTTAACCATTATTTGATTAGATTTGTGTAGTCGGACATTCTTCAGCGGCTTGCTCAGTTAATCTTTAACAATACTCTGAATGTTTCATTTTCTTTCCTCTTTTCTTACACTGCTGTTTGATGTTTGCAGTACAGAGGATGGTGTTTCTTCCATTGGCTGTGACAAAATATTTGATTTTACAGCAATGTTATATGCCGATCTGTTTTCCATTCTATTCCATCTGCCTGGCTCAGCCCATTCATGCATACATGTAAAAATGACTTCCAATGTTTGATGTTTAAAAAATCTTCGCCCGATTGTGTTAACACAATGAATATGCATCCAAGTTTTTGTGCTTAAAATTTATTTGGCCAAAGACACTCTTGTCTGAGACTTATCTTGCTTTATTTCCTGCTTGTCGAATCTGCAAAAGACCCCTCAGCTCCCCCACTCTTTCCAAAAAACATACCTACCCAAGTTTGAATTTGTAAAGGTTCACACATATTAATCAAGGGGTGGAGTTTATAGTGTTGGTGTCTCCAAAATAGTTTCCACCAAAAATTGTTAGGGAACATTCGCTCAGCAAAAGAAACCTGGATAGACCATCAGCCGATGCATGAAGGTGGGTGCCACAGCCTACTGTGTGCTTCTCCAAGATGGGAGGTGAAATGCCTCGATTGCCAGTTGCCTCCAAAAGTAAGTCTCTCCACAACCTGAAGAGGTTCATAGCCTACTCTTGCTATAAACAAGGTAGTATTTCCAGAGCAGCAGAGTCTAGAACTCTGCTAGCGGGACAAATACATACAACATCCCCTCAAAATCTGAATTCACGTAGTGTAAAGCTAATAGTTCAAAAGAACTTGCAAACGAAGAAAGGATGTCTGAGTTCAGAATGCCACAGTGGACTTTTGCATTAAGTGTCCAGTGTATAATGCTTTGTGTACGCTTCATTAAAATATGGTTTACTAAACTTTAGCTCAGACTAACATCACACACCTTTAACGCCGCCATTATTGTTTTCTGTGGTAAACGTTCCTCCCAGTTACTTCACCTGCTTAGGGTTCATTATAGCTAGAGGCATCTGTTTTTTGGTCTGCCTTATTTACCGGTATACCTATATTGTTTCAGTTGTGGATTAGAGGAGATACTACTCTTACAAATCACCGATTGGCCAAGGGGACTGTGGAGATGTCATGGCTGAGGTTACTGCAGGCAAGGGTATTGGACAGGGCATGTGCAAATGGATTGTTTGAATGTGAAGGGTATTGCAATAAAAACCGTACCACATGTATGCTACATAAAGTTTATGAACAAGTCCATGTCCTGTGTGATGATTCAGTTAGAACAAAAAACAATTACGTGATTTTATGATGTCATTTGTGACATGCAGTAGGGGTAAGGGCGTGAGTTGCAGTTGAAGTGATAGCAACGTTGTAGTTTTTGTTTCATTTTAAATTAATTGTTTCTGGATTACTTATAGTTTTAACCAAGTATGATGAACATTTGTGAAACTTTTCCCCAAAACGATTTAACCATTTAAGTTTAATACTGACTAGGTTTGTGCAGATAAGTCAAGGGGTGGCAGTGATATTGTTTTCTCTAAAGTTGCAATAACTAGTCAAGGACAGTCAACACAGCTGGACAGAAATCAAAGATGTACTGGAAGTGGGCTTTTGCCACTAACTGGTGATTCCTTTCTGGTTTAGAAAAGATATTTGCAAGGATTTTTGACTATAGCCTTTGATCCATTTCCTACAGGCTATAGCTAAAGGCATGCATCAGCATATTTTGCAAAAAAAATGTTTTCTGATGAATAACCCTACCTGCTTATTCTTCACCTTTGAATATCTCAGGCACAGACTGGATCTAAAAGTTTTTACCATAGCTCTCTGGCTTCTCCATGTGAGTTCTGTTTGATCTGCCCATTTTGACGAGGAATTTAGCTGCTCTCCAGCTCATGGGAGGAAAGGGATTTGATGCAGTACAGGTGATAATTTCATCACCCTAAAAAGTCAGAGTTCAAACACTGTTGAAGATGTGGTACACAAATGTCCATTACAGATCCATACAATTATTGCCTGTGGTGTCTCAGTTTGAAATATGTCTCGTTTAGGTGTAATCTTTGCTTGAAGATGAATCCAAAGGCAGTGAAAAAGCAGTGGGGAAACTTTTTATGTCTAGGGCTAAAAAAAGACCGCAGAATTCACTGGAGCATCAAGTTCAAAGCCCTCCTCTGGGTTCCTATGTATCATCAAAATCTTTGAATGGAAAAAGTATTCATCAGAAAAAGAAAGGAGAAGCACTCTTATTCTTCTCTCAGGAGAGCCAAATCAAAGGCTAGGACTCCTCCAAGGACTTCTCCTTAGACCCAGTCTTCTCCACAGCCACAACTAGTGCCCTGAACTGGCTTTTCCAACTATTGGCATTAACGGAACATACCCCCGCCTCCTCCTTTCTAAGCAACGACACTGGACTACCCTGTGTTTCCGGCACAGGGAACAGATCCAACATCACTCCTCTAAGTGATGCTAGAAATATTTCAGAAGGCAGCTGCATCCTCTGGTGCACCTCCAGGGCCCTTTGGCCCATATGGGACTCTATTTGGCTGTCTTCAGGTGACAAATGTTTCATTGGCACGTTTCCTTCAGAAGGTGGTTTCCAATGCTACATTGCCTTCTGCTACTATCCCAGCACCGGCACTGATGCTGAATTCATCCTCAGGACTAGGGTACGACCTTCACTCCATCCCGCTTTACACCCCGAGTCAGAAAACCAAAATCAAGCTTGAAGAGCCAAAAACTCATTGAGGAGGAACAGTACAGAGAGGACACCTGCTGTTTACTGCAACCACATTTTGATCTGACCGATCAAGATTATGTTCGGGCATAAGTTGCAGACCCTTCCCCACTTCTGGTTCCACAGACCTCGCAGCTCTTCATGAAGGAGTGGGTTTGACCTTCCTACTGAAACAGGCGTAGATCCAGCCCTATGTCCAGCTTCACCAGGAATAGCCTTTTTTAATGCAATTCTGAAAAAGCGGCAAATAATATAGAACCTCTGCTTCCCTCAATAGAGCATTGTCCTATCATTTAAACAGATGCACTAAAAAGATCAACTCCAACCAATAAAATTAGGAGTCTAGGGGTTCTAGGGTTTAGATCCTTGAATGTAACATGTTTTCTTTTCTGCTGCACAAATGCCCTATTGGAAATGGTGTTCCGAGCCTACCAGACAACCTCGAACAATTGCTGAGGTAGTTCACAGCGGACTAGATGCTACCCATCACATAGTAAAATCTGAATTGGACACAGCAGGTTCCATTGCTAGGTCCATGAGTGTCTCGATCTCCCTGTATAGACATTCTTGGCTCCATTCTTCCAGCTATTCCAGGGACGTCCAAAACACTTAAACTGACCTTCCTTTTGATGGAACTTTTTGACCCGAAGGTGGGCGCTGCTTTGTAATAGTTCAAGAAGGGGCGATCTAAAGCTAGATCATTACGCCTCCAAGCTTGAAGGAAGGACACATTTTGCAAACCAAAACCATTTTTCTTAGGCCTATGTCAACAAACAGCACCAGATTTCTTTGACCTCCCAAAATCAGAAACTTAATCTTACTATGTGCCAGTACAGAGGAAGAGGAAAAGGACAGAGGTTTGGTCCTCCTGTCCAGCACCAAGAGGGAAGGCTCAGCTGTTTGGTCGTAAGGAACATGTACATCCAGTGGAAGGACAGGGTACTTATTTTCTGTGGGCCATGGGGCAATTACTACAGACCTATGGGCCTTACCACATATAGGAAAGGTGTACACCCTACCCTGGTGCTAGCAAAACTAAGCATCTTGCAGCAGGAAGTGGTAGCCTTGCTGCAGAATTAAGAAATGGTTCGGTGTCAGAGCAGGAAAAAGAACAGGGGTGCTATTCTTGGTACTTCTTGATTACAAAAAGGAGGGTCTTCCTCTGATCGTTGACCTCAGGCTCTTAAATCTCTTCTTATCAATGGTGACATTTGAGATGCTGTCTTGAGATCAGGTCCTTCAGGTGTTGGATGCAGAAAATTACATAGTCTCTCAACTTGTAGGATGCCTTTTTTTTTTCATCCCAGTCCTGCAGTCACACAAGAAGTACCTGCTGTTATAGTGGGTCCACTTCCAGTTTGCATTCCCTCCATTAGGCCTAATATCGACTGAGTCACCACAAGAGTGGTGGAGGTGGTGACGGCTCATCTCAGGAGTTCGGGAATTGCTGTATATCCTTAATTCAGTGACTGACTGCTGAAAGCAGATGCTGGTGCTCCACTTACAAGGAACACCATCTTTGTTTTTCAACTTGCGATTTTTAATCAATGTAGGCAGGTCTCACCTGGAGCCCTCCCAGTGCCTCCTGTTCTTAGGGTCAGTATTTGAAGATACTATCCTCCCACAGAGGATTAGGATGTTTGGAACATGTTTTTGATGTTTCTACCAGGTGTTCCTATTTCCACTGCACATTGTTTTCTGCCCTCTAGTATCCATTGCAAGGAGCCATGGGGGATTGTTTAAGCTAGTCAGATTAGCTGTCCTTATTCAAGTCATTGGTCGTCATTCTCCTTTCAAAAGTGGTGACAAATGTATTTCTACCAGTCTTTCATTGTCCCCCAATGGAACTTGAACTTAGGTTTAACTTTCTTGATGGGGGCTCCGTTTGAGCCTTTACAAGGTCCCCACTTGCGGTTCTTAACCTTCAAAATGGTAAGGTTAGTTGCTGTTGCCTTGTCGAGCTGTAGGCCTTGAGTGATCATTCGCATTTTACATGTTTCTTCCTAGGCAAGTTAGTTGTTTGGACTACGGTGGCATTCCCACCAAATATAGTGTCTTTCTTCCATCTCAGTCAGTCTATTACCCTACCCACTTTTTTATCCCCCATCTCCCCCAAAAAAGGATGAAGAGAAAGACTGTACAGGCTGGACCCTAGATGTATGTCCAGCATCTACATTGACTGCACTAAAGAGATCAGATGAGGGGGATCAGATCTTTATAGGTTACACCGGCAAAAAGAACGGAAAGGTAGCCCATTTTCTCATTTAATTCTTGTATGCATAAAGGTGTGCTCCGCTGCAGCAAGGAGGGAGCCATCTGAGGGAACACAAGCTCACTCTGCCAAAGCAAAATCTGCCAAACCCGCCCTAGTGAGAAGTGTATGAGTGGTGTAAAGCAGCAATGTGCATTTCCCTCACCACTGGTGCCACATACTATTGGGATGGGCATTTTGCCTGTTCAGTACTACAGGATTTGCTTGTGTAACATTCGCTCTTTTTTTCTGTCTCTCAATCCAGTGTACGGGGACTGTCGTAGGACAATCTGCACTGGTAATTGCCACAGATAATCTCTGCAAGTTATTGGATCAGTGGGTTCTGTAGCACCCTTTTCCTCCTCGATCTCAGGGCGGCATTCATTGCCGTGTTGAATTACACATTACTAAGACGACTTTTCAACTTGAGAATATGCAAGGACGCTTTTAATTTATCCAGTTCTTTTCTAGATCTATAGTATATTTCTGTACTTCATTATTTCTTGCCACCCACCCCTAGCAGGTGGGGAATCCCTTATGGCTCTTTGCTCAGCCCCACCCGTTTACATCCCCACTCTACCCAGCCTTTTCAGATCATTTGGATTTGACATTCTTCCATATGCAGATGACACTCAGATGATTCTCATCTATTTCTAACAATTTTTTAGATATATAGACCCCGCAAGGTATCAATCACACCTTGGACGAAATCAAACTGTTTTAAAGAGGGGCAGGACCGAGATCCTCATGATCAGCAATGTATGTGCCTTATGTTCAATGCATTGGTGGCCCAAAGAGCTATGGGTTTTCACCCCATCCCCTGTCAAACCTGTTAGGAATCTAGGGACAAACATCTCTCTGATTAATAAAGTCAAAGAAAGTCACCACAGTTGCTTTACTCTCTTGAAAATGCTACAAAAAATATTTTCCAGTCTGCCTCAGTCCAGGCACTTATTTCCTCATGTCTGGATTATGACAATTCAATGTATCTCTCTCTTTCTGATTTTTTAAGCACTGTCTTCAGATAGTTCAAAGCTACTTCTCTGGACCCATCTTCAACTTGCCTGCAGGTGCTCACTTATCGCAGCACCTCAGGAGCTTGCACTGTTTCCCAGTGCAAAGGGATGCCTTATTCAAAGTCCTGTGTTTCGCTCCCTATGCTTTATATAATGCCGGCATGATCTTCTGCAACTGCTTAACGCCCATATACCTTCATAAATGTTAAGTTCTGATAATCAGTTGTCTTCTGCATCCATTGATGCAGCACCAGCAGTCGGCCTTTTTCCTACCCAGCTTTTAAAACCCGGAATCCGCTCACTATTCATAATTCACTGAATCTCCAATTTTGCATTTTTTTAAACCGGGCTAATCTCCCTTTTCTCCTCAATTAGCTAAATCTCTACCACCAAGATGCACTTTTGAGGGTAGCAGCGGGGTGTTATAAATTAAAAAAATAAAATAACGTGCATTTGTTTCGTGTGTGGTTCAACAACTGGTGAGTGTATGGGTGACTAGTAAGGGTCTGCTGTAGTGTAACTGTCTTGTATAGATATGGAAGTGATTACTGAAAAATATCAATTTGTTGTAGTTTCATTAAAGGATGATGGCTTGTTTATATATGCTTTTGGGTATTACTCTTCATTACTCCACTTCATTACTGTAACTCTGCCTATGAAATGAATGTAGAATGTTGTAGTCGTTTAAGTGTAATTGTTATGCATCAGTTCTAAGATTTCCTATGAGATGGGTTATTTTGGTTGTAAGATTAAAGTATTTTAATGAGATTTTTGAGGAATCATTATTACATTGTGAATGTTGATTATTTCCAGAGGCAGACCTGCGAGACCTGTGGCATCCAAATGCATTTGCCCTGTGTTGCCAAATACTTCAAAGGTCAAACTGAACCCCATTGTCCAAGCTGCAGTGAATTCTGGCCTCATGAGATCCCAGGTAAGTTAAAAGCTTAGTTCATTTGTTGATTTTTATCACCGACTGGAAATCCAAACAATGATAAGCCGTTTCACACTGCTTAACCTACTATGAGCCAAGTCTATGAAGTAAACAAGTCATAATAATTCTTGTTGATATTCTTTTTGTGGTATTGGAAGATAATGTAGTTATGAGTGACAACGTGATCCACATGAGTGGGCTGGTTACTACGAATTTGCTTTGGTTGTATAACTTTTGTGGCCTAAAGATTCCTTGATAACAGTTCTGTATACTTGCAACACGTTTAGGGTTGAGTGCAAAGCGCTCAGTCCTTGGTGTAATCTCTCTATGGGCTTTTAACCACACTCATGTCAAACCCATTGGTTTGGTTGGTTTCGTGGGCCTGCCTTTATAAATTTGCTTGACTTGATTAGTGAAAGCATGCCTAACTCGTGCCTTTTCCAGTGTTTACCCGGCTTTGAGCACACCAGCCAACTACTGAAAACATACAAGGCTCCATGCTTTCCGCATCGCTTCTGGACTGCTTTTTCTCTTTATTTCTTAGGCAGCGCGATCTCGCTAGGCAGTAGTAGAGCGCTTTGCATGACATTGACCCTATTACATGTATATTCACACTTTTGCCAGTTATATAGATAATTGCACTTTTGCCGATAGGTTTCACTGCGAGCGAACTTCTGTTTACTTTTGTGTGTTTGCTTTACGCTCATGGTGGCCGTTGGCTTGCTTATGTGAAACTGTTTTGCTTTTCAGTTTGAGGCAAGAAAAGTCCGGTTAGGAGTTTACAACACTAATAGCTTTAACTCGAGCAAACGCGAGACCCATTACATTGCAAATGCTTGTTGTGTCCTGTTGCGACAAACGTTAATGCCATTCTGTTTCATACGGTAAATACATGGTTACTGAAACATTTGCATGACATAGTTTGTTAAAATTGGGTTTGAAATACAATTTAGAAATCTCACTTTTCTACTAATCAATTTTTAGGGAAATCAGGTTATTTTATCAGAATACATGGTAATTATCGATGCAGTATCTACTTTGTAGATTTTCATTTATTTAAAATAAATAAAATTGTTATCTGAAAGTTTTATGTTCAATTGAGTGAGCACCTATACACTTCGGTGTCACTCTTTTGCTGATACCACTGAGAGGGATTATGCCTCAGTATCGCAATTCGACCTTCAGATATATGGTGAGAATAGGATCTACTGCAAAACATGGTCATGGGAGAGTTAATATTAGTAACGTTACACCTACCTAGACTTTGTTTTGTTGGTGTATATTTTAGTGCCAGTGAATCTGATGGTCTGTACACTGTCTGCAAAATGGTAAGACGAAGCCCACTGTATGTAGGACAAAAATAGTTGGAATCGGAGTGGAGAATTATTTGGAAGTCAAATCTCTAATAATGTGAAGATCTCTTTAAACATCCCTATATTGAGATAAAGGTTTCCAATTATTTGTTTTCAGTCTAAAAAGCCAAATAGTTGAGATCTTCATGCCCGCATTTGAATAGAGTATAGGTAACTTACTTAACTTACCTAATATACTATTTACTTTAGTGGTAAGAATAGTTTTAGCTACAGAAATATGAATTAGCTTTGCCAGGTCTTCATAAACACAAATAATTTTAATTCATCTTAAATTGGCTGCAGTAGGAGCAGGACAGGATAATAAGTAACAGGAAAGGAGAGCACTGCTGTCTCAGCCAGGTAGTCGTGTTGAGGACCACTATTATCTAGAACTTAATACTGGTTAGTAGGGCAAGTTGACTATGTGCATAATTGTAACTTTGGAGTAACTTTTAAATAGCTACAGAAATTGCGCATCTCCTCTTTTAATTGTATATTAAATTGGAACTGTTACGTTGTTGAGTTATCAAAAAGTTGGTCTTTTGAAATTCACTGCATGATATAAAAGGCCTAATGACCATTAGGCCACTTGTAAATGTTGAAACTTTAGGCTACCCGAAGGAGAGTGAAACCTGCACTTAATGGCAGACCACCAGTGTTATCCGGGAACCAAGGAGTCTCAGAAATGGGATGCTTACCATGGAAACCTGACCTTCAATGGGTGAATCAGTCCTGCAGATGACAAACATGGAGACTACGAAGTAGCACACAGGAAAGGTTCCTCTGCCTGCAGGGGGTGACCCTTTGGGAAATGGAGAAATCATGGGGATTGGATGCTGGGTCTGGCACTCACAGCAGTTACTCCTAGGTGCTACACAAACCTGTTACCCCAGTGACAGAACTGGGTTTTGGCAAAGGGAAATGTGTTAAGGAGAAACAGTGCACAGACACACCTGTTAGGATCTTGCACTGTGGGCAGTTCGATGCCGAGGAGGCCTGTAGTTTGAACGAAGTTTATGAAGGATTGATTTTGGGCTGTGTAGAACAAGAAGAGTCTCCAGTAGCAGAATACTGCACAAGCGCAGTATACTTTTGAAGGAGGGTCTTTTATCATGAATGTCATGTTGGGAGTGAGAAAATTACTTGGGGTACTGAAGTTGGGCCACTGGGGCTGTGAATGTTTTGAACGGGAATTAAAAAGTGTACTGATGACAGTGGAGGATTGGAATCCAGCTCCTGCTTGATGCTTCAACATTTATTCGAAGTAAGTGTGGCGATACGCTGTTCCTAGAGCAGAAGCAGCCAAGATGGAGGATTTTAGTTTCAGCAGTTTTTATGTCGTTCATGTTCCAGAGGTATCTCAAGAAGGATATTATAAGACTCAAACTTGTTGGGATGGTGTCTGTGAAAGTGCTTTGAACTCTGTTGCATGAACAAAACTTGGAAGGAGGGCTCAATAAATGGCAGTATCCGTGGACATAGATGGTGGTATGGCGACTCTAACAAATCCTGCACTAGACAGCATAGAGGAGGCACTCTGACTGTGGAACTGGAACTTTCACACCAGGATTTACTTTTTATTATGAAGGTGTCAAAATAAGAAACTTAGTTTGGATACGTTGGAAAATGAGTACACTGGCTACTTGTGGGATGTGGCATGAGAGAGGACAAGTGGACTACTACTTGAGAGGATTTTGACCAATTCAGCCTGTAACCAGAGGGAATGTTTAGTAGTGCTTGATTATGTAAGGACACAGGAAAGAGTAGCATAAAGGAAAATCATGCTTGGATATGATGTGCTAATTATCATTCAGTTCCTATCTATGTCCGTCCAGTCTGTTGGGAAAAGGTTTCTATAGAGAGGTTAACACACAGGTGGCAGAGGAGAGTGATGGTTTGCGGCAGTTACTGTTCCAGGGGCAAACAATATTGAAATTACACATGCAAGGTGTTGTTCTAGTTCTGTCAAGATATATGTTATCATAATACATGGTCATCATTGATGCAGTGTCTACTTTCTAGCTTTTAATTTTCTTAAAAGAAATGAAATTGTATCTGAAAGTTTCATGTTCAATTGAATGAACAAGTATACACTTCGGTTTCAGTCTTCTCCTGATACCACTGGGAGGGATTGTGCCTCAATATCACGATTTAACCTTATTGTTTTGGAGGAGATCTTATTCTCAAAATATATATGGTCATGGTTAATTTTAGTAAAATTACACCTATCTTGACTTTGTTTTAATAGTGCATATATTGACTGGAAAATTGTAACCCTGAGCCCACTGTATGTCGTGCTATTAAATGTATTTTTACCTATCAAGATTAGTGCGTATATATTTCAGCTATTATTAAAAATGTTAAAAAGCAATTTTCAAGCTATATGCAACCAATGTGAGTAGCTTAGTCTGGTCTAAGCTGTGGATGATGCATACATGTAGCATATTACATTGGCAATATATTTGCTGACAACGCAGCCATGAATACTTAGAATATTTTTATATTAAAAATAGTTTAGTATTCATTGTGTGTATCTGTGTGTGTGGTTTGTCATCTATATTAGGAATCAGGCTGTGTCACATATGATTTGACAATGTATTTTTCTGGGTCCTTCCCTTCAGGAGATTGTCTCTGTAGGATGGGCATTTTTACACACCTAAAATTCTGATTGATAGTTTTGGGGCTTTCTTCAGTCACTCATCGTATTTCTATTCAGCATGGTTCATACTTAATAACTCATGCTAGATAAATATGTATAGATATATCTATATACATTTTTATGATTTTTTTCGATGCTATATATACATATATATATGTGTGTGTGTGTATATATATATATATATGTTCAGTGGCATGTGTAGCTGCAGATACACATGCTGTGCACTCTTCCTGCCATCTAGTGTTGGGCTCGGAGTGTTACAAGTTGTTTTTCTTCAAAGAAGTCTTTTCGAGTCACGGAACCGAGTGACTCCTCCCTTTCGGCTCCATTGCGCATGGGCATCGACTCCATCTTAGATTGTTTTCTTTCCGCCATCGGGTTCGAACGTGTTCCTCTTCGCTCCGGTTATTCGATTCGGAAAACTTCAGAAATCGCCGAAAATCATCAGTATTGTTCTCGATCGCACCCCTTCTTGCATCGACATCTCGGCACTGGCGAAACACACCTTCGGTTGCCCTTCGGGGCACCCGCGCCCATCCTGGGCCTGGTCTGCCTGACCACAAGTAGCGTTGAAGCCTCATAGACGGGACCCCGTTCTGATTCTGCCCTCAGTGCCACGCAAAGTATCCATACACTGATCAACATCGGGTCTGTAATCTGTGTTTGTCACCAGATCACCGAGAGGATACTTGTGAGGCCTGCAGGTCCTTCCGTTCCAAGAAGACCTTGAGGGATCGAACAGCGAGACAACTACAAATGGTGTCAAAGAGCACCGAACACCTCGACGCTGAAGAAGAGGAGATAGCCATCTCCATTCAAGAATCTGATTCGGGCGAAACCGACACGTACCGACCACGACAGCAGGCCAGCATGTAAGTACGCCTGCCCCAACCCAAACCCAAACCAAGACCAAACAAAAGGCCTCGGGGATGCCACTGCCGGAAGGCCATGGCTCTACCCAGATGAAATCAAGCGGTGATCAAGCAACACCTTCGGCACCGAAAAAGGCCACACCCACATCGAAGTCTTCGGACTCGAGTCGAGACACAGTCTCCGAAAAAGTTTGACATCGACTCGTCGAATCGAAACCCCGAAAGACACTTTTGGAACTGAGGCCTACTATCACCGTGGGCATTTCGGTACCGAAAAGAGTCTCATATACTGAGGAACATGGACTTTCTAAACAGATGAAAGAAAGCCGCAGATTTGAGGAAGAACTTCAACAAATGGAGGAATTTGATGACAGACAAGCCAGGATACAGATCCACAAGGATACTGGCAAGATCCTCACCGCACCGCCCCTCAAATTTAAAAGGAAGCTGGCTTTCCAAGGACGTTTGGACACTGATCAGCCAAAGGCTAAAGTGCCAGGAGAGCAATCTCCGCCACGCCAGTTTTCCCCAGCACATTCTCCTCCTCATTCTCCTTAAAGAACTGTTTCTCCTCTTGCTACACCCACTGCACAGTCACCCACACACAGTGTGCAGTCACATCAAGAGACAGACCCGTGGGATCTTTATGATGACCCTGTGTCAGACAATAGCCCGGAGTGCTATCCGTCTAAACTCTCTCCACCTGAAGATAGCACCTCCTACACACACAGGTTTTGGCTAGGGCTGCAGCTTTCCACAATGTAAGCATGCACACTGAACCACTAGAGGACGACTTTCTTTTTAATACGTTGTCCTCAACACATACATCTTACCAAAGTCTACCCATGCTCCCATGTATGCTCAAACATGCCCAACAGATTTTTCGGGAGCCGGTTAAAGGAAGGGCCATAACACCAAGGGTAGAAAAGAAATATAAACCACCACCTTCTGACCCGGTATTTATCACGCAACAGCTGCCCCCAGATTCGGTAGTGGTAAGCGTGGCGAGGAAGAGGGCCAACTCGCAATCATCTGGAGATGCACCCCCTCCAGATAAATAGAGTGAAAAGTTTGATGCGGCAGGAAAGAGTGTAGCGTCACAAGCAGCCAATCAGTGGCGCATAGCGAACTCACAGGCCCTCCTCGCAAGATATGACAGAGCTCATTGGGATGAGATAAGCAACATCATTCAACATCTCCCAAAAGAATACCAAAAAAGAGCTCAGCAGGTAGTAGAGGGAGGGACAGGCAATAACAAATAACCAGATAAGGTCTGCGTTAGATTCAGCTAATACTGCCGCAAGAACAATAAACTGCAGTTACAATTAGACGCCATGCATGGCTTAGATCATCAGGTTTTAAACCTGAAATTCAACAGGCGGTCCTCAACATGCCATTCAACCAGCAACAGCTATTCGGCACACAAGTGGACACAGCCATAGAAAAAATGAAAAAGGATACGGATGCAGCCAAAGCGATGGGAGCGCTTTACTCATCCCAATACAGAGGGACATTTAGGAAGCCGCAGTATAGGGGGGTTTCAGGCCACAGCCATCAGAACCACCCACCTCACAGACAAAGCCCTCATATCAATCACAATATCAAAGAGGGGGGTTTCGAGGGACCTTCAGAGGGCAATTTCCTAAATCCAGGGGGAAATTCCAAACTACAAAGCAAGCCACTAAGAACAAGCAGTGACTTTGCCATCACCTTTCCCCAACACCCATCCCCTGTGGGAGGAAGACTGGAAATGTTCCACAATCAATGGTCAAACACACAACGGACACATGGGTACTATCAATTATCCAACATGGTTACTGCATAGAATTCACACATTTTCCTCCATCTATTCCCCCAAAAGCGCACAAACTATCGTCGCAACATCTAACAATGTTACAAACAGAGGTGCAAGCACTATTAACAAAACAAGCCATATAACTAGTACCTCATCAACAAAAAGGAAAAGGGGTCTATTCCCTGTACTTCCTTATTCCCAAAAAGGACAAAACACTAAGACCAATGTTAGATCTCAGGACTCTCAACCTATACATCAAATCAGAACACTTCCACATGGTGACACTACAAGATGTGGTCCCATTAGTGAAACAGGTAGAATACATGTCAACACTGGATTTAAAAGATGCGTATTTTCACATACCCATCCATCCATCTCACAGAAAATACCTCAGGTTTGTTATACAAGGAAAACATTACCAATTCAAGGTATTACCCTTCGGGATAACAACAGCCCCCAGAGTATTTACAAAATGCCTTGCCATAGTAGCAGCATAAAAGGAGACAACACATGCATGTATTGCCATATCTCGATGATTGGCTAATAAAGGCCAACACTCAAGAACAGTGTCAACATCACACACGTTATGTAATAGATACCCTACACACACTAGGGTTTTCGATAAATTATCAAAAATCACACTTGCAACCATCCCAAATTCAGCAGTACTTGGGAGCTACACTCAAAAAGCGATTGCAAGTCCAAGCCCACAAAGGGTGCAATCATTCCACACCGTGGTGACAAAAATGCAACCAAATCAGCATTACACAGTCAGATTTGTAATGAAACTCCTAGGCATGATGGCATCATGCATCACAATTGTCCCAAACGCACGGTTACACATGCGGCCCTCACAGCAGTGCCGTGCAAAACAATGGTCGCAGGCACAGGGTCATCTCCAAGATCTAGTGTTGATGAACCGCCAAACACACTATTCGCTTCAGTGGTGGAATCCCACAAATTTAAACAAGGGGCGGCCTTTTCAAGACCCTGTGCTTCACGCCATTCTCATAACAGATGCATCAATGATTGGGTGGGGAGCACACCTCGACAATCACAGTATACAAGGACAGTGGGACAAAAAGCAAAAACAGCTACACATAAATCACTTAGAGCTGTCAGCAGTCTTTCTAGCACTAAAACCTCTTCTGGCTCACAAACACATTGTCAAAACAGACAATATGACAACGATGTACTACTTAAACAAACAGGGGGGAATACACTCATCGCAACACTGCCTCCTAGCACAAAAAATTTGGCATTGGGCAGTTCACAACAAAATTTGCCTAATAGTTCAATACATTCCAGGGATTCACAATCAATTAGCAGACAATCTCAGTCAGGATCACCAGCAAACTCACGAGTGGGAAGTACATCCCCAGGTACTACAAAGACACTTTCGTCAGTGGGGGACACCAGACATAGATCTGTTCGCCACAAACCAAAATGCAAAATGCCAAAACTTCGCGTCCAGGTACCCACACCCTCAGTCCAAGGGCAATGCTCTATAGATCAACTGGTCAGGGATATTTGCTTATGCTTTTCCCCCTCTCCCACTCATTCCATTTATAGTCAACAAACTGCGGCAAAACAAACTCAAACTAATACTTATAGCACCAACGTGGGCAACGCCAACCGTGGTACACCACACTGTTGGACTTCTCAGTAGTACCTCACGTCAAGCTTCCAAACAAACCAGATCTGTTAACGCAACACAAACAGCAAATCAGACACCCCAATCCAGCAATGCTCAATCTACCAATCTGGCACCTGAAATCTTAGAGTTTGGCTATCTAAATCTTCCAAACGATTGTATGGAAGTCATTAAACAGGCAAGAAAACCTACCACCAGACATTGTTATGCTAAAAAATGGAAAAGATTCGTCTTCTACTGCCAAGCAAAACACATCACACCGTTGGATGCGTCCATACAAGACATCGTAGGATATTTACTACACCTACAAAAAGCAAATCTAGCCTTTTCATCCATCAAAATACACCTCACTGCAATTTCGGCTGATTTGCAAATTAAACACACAAAATCCCTATTTAGGATACCAGTCATTAAAGCCTTCATGGAAGGACTAAAACGAATCATACCTCCAAGAACTCCATCAGTACCCTCGTGGAATATTAATATTGTACTTACGCGATTCATGGGTCCACCTTTTGAACCCATGCACACTTGTCAGATCCAATTCTTAACTTGGAAAGTGGCATTTCTAGTAGCAATCACTTCATTACGAAGAGTTAGTGAAATACAGGCTTTCACTATTGAAGAACCCTTTATACAAGTACAGAAACATAAAGTTGTTCTCGCACATATCAACATTTTCTACCAAAAGTCATTTCACTGTTTCATTTAAACCAAACAGTGGAACTCCCAGTCTTCTTCCCACAGCCAGACTCAGTGGCAGAAAGAGCACTGCATATTTTTTTTAGATATAAAAAGAGCTCTAATGTATTATATCGACAGAACAAAAGCATTTTGTAAAACTAAACAGTTGTTTGTCGCATTCCAGAAACCCCATACTGGTAACCCTATATCCAAACAAGGCATAGCCAGATGGATAGTGAAATGTATACAAACTTGTTACCTGAGAGCTAAAAGACAACTACTCATTACACCAAAGGCACACTCCACTAAAAAGAAAGGAGCATACCAATGACAGAGATTTGTAAGGCAGCCACTTGGTTCACACCTCATACTTTTACCAAACATTACTGTGTAGATGTGTTAGCAACACAACAAGCCACAGTAGGACAGGCTGTACTAAGAACATTATTTCAAACAACTTCAACTCCTCCAGGCTGACCACCGCTTTGGGGGGGATTACTGCTTTGTAGTCTATACACAGCATGTGTATCTGCAGCTACACATGCCACTGAACGGAAAATGTCACTTACCCATTGTACATCTGTTCGTGGCATGTTCTGCTGCAGATTCACATGCGCCCTTCCACCTCCCCTGAAGACTGTAGCTGTTTAAGTTGCAATTAAAAATTGTACATATGTAAATAAATATTCCTTTACCTCAACTTTGTACATACATCTCTATCCCATTGCATGTACATCTTTACTATTCTCACTCTATCACTCCTACCTTACCCTCTGCGGGAAAACAATCTAAGATGGAGTCAATGCCCATGCGCAATGGAGACGAAAGGGAGGAGTCACTCGGTCCTGTGACTCGAAAAGACTTCTTCTAAGAAAAACAACTTGTAACACTTCGAGCCCAACACTAGATGGCAGGAACAGTGCACAGTATGTGAATCTGCAGCGGAACATGCCACGAACAGATGTACACTGGGTAAGTGACATTTTCCATATATATATATATATTTATGTATCAGGCCTCGAAAAATCATAAAAATGTTACAAGTAACTTGAATATTGTACTTGAGTGTAACTGTAATGTTTTTGACCCGTAAACAGGTTTCAAATGTGTGATCCTGGGCAAATTCTTTACAGTCACCTTTTTCTTCATTCTCACATAGTGTAACACCAAATGTGTGAGCTCAGCATTCCTGCTGTACAGAAAACTTCTTTGTTTGATTAAATGTACTAAACGTTTGCTCCATGTATAAAAACAAAAATCTAGCCCACAAATGGGGGGCACATGATCCATTACTTGTCTCTTAGTTTGCTACTAGCATTGCTACCAGGGCAGGAGTGTTTCTAGGTTTGCGCTTAAACAGTAATTTTTAATACATTTATTTCTGAAGCATGATGTGGTTGCACAGTGTCATTTATGGAGAGAACATTTCCATGAAATGTCCAAAAACTTCCCACTGACTTGCAGCTTCATTGATAAAACAATCTAATGTATTAACAAATCCGTGAAAATCGGGGCTTGGAAAACATTTATTCTTTGCACATGATCAAGTTCAGTGTTCTGATTTGTTTTCCAATTAAAATATTTTTTTCATCACACAAGTATAAACAAAGGGCTTTTACAACTACTGAAATATATTTTGAAAAGTTTGTACAGTTGACTTAACTATTTAAATGTGTGTTATGAAAAAACTCTCAAAATCCTGGAGCTCTGCAGTCAGGATGAAAATTAATTGTAAGACAAACTGACTTGACCTCTGAACACAGATCAAATGTGGCAAGAAAAAGATTTAAAGGCCTCCTCCACTTTGACTGAACAGAACACCTGTTCAATGTCAACTCACCAGAAGAGTCAGGTGGATCCTAAAAATAGCTCGACCTGATAAAATTTGACCTGCCATGGCGAGTAGAATTTTCGAGGCACGTTTATATATATGATTAACTAGCAAGAATGATGTGCGTAGTTTCAGCAGGCAATGTACAATGGAAAGTTCCAATCACTGTGTCCTTACAACAACTTGCTGCTCATTTTATAATTCTGATAGGCACTTTATAGTTTCTTGTGCAGGAGACTTATATCGCAAGTTACTTTTGGCATGTTGCTCACTGCCACTGCACTAGAATCTGTGAGGGATTGGGATCAACCAAAAGGTGTACACTTTGTAAGTTGTCGTGCCACTGCCCCAGGACCAGGCTATGACATTATAATGGTTGGTGGCAGTTGATTATAGTAGTGGAGTACATGTCTTTTTGTTTTTGAAAGAGCTCCTGTGAGGAGAGTGCTTACTCTTTTTCCCAGGTAAATCCATGTACCATCTCAGGATGAGGTACCTCATTCCTCATGTTTGTTCTTGGAATGTGCATAAGAGTGCCCTGGTACATGAAGTGGAGACCCATTTTGCGTTTCTCACTGGGTGTATGTAGCTCTTGAGACTGTAAGGGTGGCCAATAGGTGTAGTGATGGTAAAGATTTCTATTTTTTCCTTTTCCCTGAATGCCCACATGTGCTGCTCCTTAGAATATCCCCTCCTTCTGTAATGTATGTGCAACTCTTGCTTGAATTTTCTTAGAGGATAATGGACTTGTGCAAAGCCGTTTTCTGCAGGCAAGCTCATGACCTGTGCACATCGATAAATAGAGGGAGGAATGCCTCGAAGACAGGGCAAAGACTACATGCCTTTTACAGAGAAGAACCTCTCAAATCTTTTAGCTTCTGTTGCTGAGAAGGAGCAGTCTGAGAACACTACTGGGAAGGAGTTTTGTTGTACCTGAAGCTGGTTGCCAAGGAGGTATGGCACAGGAAAATGGACTTTGAGCTGAGTGGTTCCCTGAAATGTTTAGAACTGACTTTCAGTTTGACTAGATAGCTGGATTTTGGCTAGCAGCCTCTGTACTGCCCCTACAGCATAACCGTGTTCTCTTGTAGGGGATTTCCATGTATAGTCATAAGCGGTGAATAGTTCCGCCCGCCTGCGGGGACCCCAGAGCACTTTTTTCAATATAGCTTCTTAAGTGTTCATGTTCACCTTACTTCAGGAATGCCTGCAAAGTCACTTAATGTCCGTATGCAGCCTAGAGATATGGCTACAGTATCCAAAATTCTTTATCCAGTGTGCTTAAAAAAGGACAAAGTTACGGCACATGCATTCAAATGCATGAATGAACTGAAAATTCAGGAGAAAGTTTTTCACAAACCTTTTTATAATGCAAAACAATTATGGAGTGCAAGGCAGTGTAGCCCATAGGCTGCCATTATCAATGAAGAAAAAGGAGACTGTGACTTTAAGTACAGCCAGTCCTCCTGTATCCCATCATGCCTAGAGTGAGGCCGTTACCTCGGTTCTTTTTTCAGTCTCTTACTGACAGCTTTGAGCTCGACCTTTTTAGGTTTTTTCTCCCAAAAATCTGTGAAATTTTCAGTGACAACTGTTTCACTCGACATCTTTTGACTTTCTTTCTTCAATTTGGTCTTTTTCTGACTGGAATAAGGCTTTTTTTCTCAGAAAAAATGCCTTCTCCGTTCGACAAATGCCCAAGATGTGGCAGGAAAAAAGCCAAAACAGACTTGCATAATGTCTGTTTGATCTGTCCACCATCCTCACACCTTCCTGCCTTGTAATATCTGCAGGACATTTTCCAGACGTACCCTGCGCGACAGGGAGAAGATTCGCCTTCAAGGAAAATCACAAAGGCTATGCCAGCAAGAAGCCAGTGGGACCTCTGGGCGAGGTGAAGGTCAGTCTTCCACCATAGCTCTTCCCTCAGCCTCCAGTGAACGTGGAAGGTCTGAGAGGTGTTTTTAAAGCAGAAAATGCTTTCGGTCCCCGTCGACGAGATCGACGTCGAGAGTAGTTACGGCGCCCACATATTAGCCGTCCAAGTCTGGATCGACGTCGCACGATGTCAAGAGAGTGCATGACGTCAAGACACCGCACCATGATGTCGAGGACTCGATGCTCGCCGCACGACTTCGAGGAGTGTGTCAACATCGGTAGATTCGACGTCACGATGAAGGAAACGTTGCCGTCACAGTCCGACGTCTAAGTCTAGGTTGCTGTCGGTACATCGATGACGAACGGAGAGGTCAACGTCGAAGAGTCCCTCGACGGTGAGGACACAAAACTTCTAAAAGGAGAAGGATTTATTCCTTGTCTGAGTCACAGCGTTGCAGGGAAGTTTCTCCTTCGCTGGTTCTCCTTCCTTCATCTCCGTCTCCACCTCCCACTACCTCTCTTCCTCAGGCTGCAACTCTGCATCCTCAAGATCTGCCTGCCCCATTGTTGGCTTCTCTGCTGCTCCAGACACCTACACCACTTCGGTGCCTCAAGCACCTAGCGTCACTCCAGCTCCTAGACCGCACTCAAGATCGCGCCACTGTTCACACCATAGCTATCATGCATCTGGCCGTTCTACAAGATCAAGGCACTTATCACAGATCGCGACAAAGGTCAAGGTCACGTTCTTTCTGACGCTACCACGGAGACTCCTCATCGTCTGCCAGAAACTATTCACCTACTCTATCTGACTCACCTCAAACCTTGTACGTCCCCAGTGGACGACGTTAATACCTTTCAGGAAATCTTAGTTTGAGGCGCAGCAAAACTTAACATTCCAATGGCTGTCCCGACAACAACTACTTCAGTCATTTTTTAAACGCTACAGCAACGTTCGGCCTCAAGACTTTTACTTCCTCTGGTACCGGGTCTTCTAGAACCTGCCATGGAAGTCTTCCATACACTGGCCACGACAAAGTCTGCTCCTTCCAGACTGCTAAAAAAGTACCTTCCTCCTGAACAAGACCCTTTGTTTCTGCGCTCCGACCCTTCACCTGATTCAGTGGTGATCCTTGCAGCCCGTAAATCTCACGCCACTTCTCCGTCCGCTACCTCTCCGCCAGACAAAGAGAGTAGAAAGGTGGATTTGGCAGGCCGCAAAGTATGTAGTTCTCCGGCAACATCCGAAAGCAGCAACCTCAACAGCCCTCTTGGGAAGATATGATAGGGCCTTCACCAGTCACTTGGAGTGGCAACGAATTACAACAGCCACTTGGGTCGTAAACATTATGCAGAATGGTTATCGTCTCAGATTTTCCACTCCACCGCCAAGTATTCCGCCAAGGGCAACCACTTTTCACCTCACCCTCCTAAAGGCGGAAGTTTCCATATTGCTAGAAAAGAAAGTGATAGAACCAGTTCCTCCCACCTAGAGAGGAAAAGGCATTTATTCAAGATACTTTCTGGTCCTAAAAAAGTACAAAAAGGAATTCAGACCCATTCTAGACCTGAAGGTTGCCAACCATTAGATCAAAAAGGAAAAGTTCAGGATGCTGGCCCTAACCAAATATATCCCCAAATTCACCAAGGGGACTGGCTTTCTTCAGTCTACCTACACAATGCCTACTTTCATATCCACATTGCGATAAAACATAGAAAGTTCCTGCGATTTGTGGTGGGGAAACAACACTACCATTACACTGTCCTTCCATTTGGTCTCAAGTCAGCACCCAGAACTTTCTCCAAATGCATGGCTGTTGTAGCAGCACATCTTCGAAAGCACCCAATGTTTATCTACCCATAAATGGGGGACTGGCTTATCAAGGCAGCCACCTTTCCAGAAGCCCATCTGCACTTCAATTGGACATGCGATCTTCAGTATCGCCTAGGTTTTCATGTCAATTTCTCCAAGTCCACGACAAAACCTGCCTAGATACTGCACTACTTAGGAGCTACCATAGACATGCTGCAGGGAAAAGTATATATCCTTCGGAGGAACAACAGTTATCGATACTACAGAAGTGCTGCGTGCTCAAGACTCCATCGCCCCACAGTTTCCTCACTTCTAGGCTCCATGGCCTCCTACATTTGCCTAACTCCCAACGCTCGCCCCCACATGCGACCTCTCCAGGAGTGCCTGGAGGACCAATGGAATCAACGGACGGAAACTGGGAAGACAGAATCAGTCTATCCACCCATGCACTCCAATCTCTTAGTTGGTGGTGCTTTCCAACCAGTCTGCAACAAGGAATGCCTTTTCGTCCACATGCTCCGTCTCAGACCATCGTCACGGATGCTTCTCTCCTCGGGTAGGGAGCTCGTATGGATCACCTTAAAATACAAGATCTCTGGTCTCTGAGGGAAAGGTCTTACCACATCAGTCTCCTCGAGCTACGTGTGGTTCACCTTGCCCTCAAAGCCTTTCTCCCTTCTTTCAACACTGACACCCTGCTTGTCCAGACTGACAATACAATCACCATGTATTACCTGAACAAGCAGAGGGGAACCAAATCCAGAGTCTTGTCTCAAGAGGCCCAGACAATATGGCACTGGCTCCTGGCCAGGAATATAAAGATAATAGCAACTCACCTTCCAGGAGTTCAGAACATGCAAGCGGATGCCTTCAGCATGGTTTTAGACGAGAACCACAAGTGGGTCCTGAACCAAGACGTTGTTCAAGATGTATTCTGCTTGTGGGGCACACCTTCTATCAACCTTTTCGCCACAGCGGACAACCAAAAATGCTGAGGCTTAGCCGCCAGATTTTACCATCCAGAATCTCTGGGGAATGCTCTGTGGATAGACTTGTCCAACAAGTTTCTGTACGTTTTTCCACCAATTCCCCTGATCCCAGCAGTCCTCAGTGACCTCAGCCAGAATGATCCTCATTTCCCTGGAATGGCAGAGGCAATGGTGGTTCCCGGACCTCCTTCACCGGTTGCTCCGACCACATCTTAGGGTTCCATGCAGACCAGACCTCCTGACGAAATTCGGAGGTCAGATGAGACACCCCAATCTCTCCTCCTTGAGTTTGGCAGCATGGCTCCTGAGCTAGTGCAGTAGGGGCCCTTACATCTTCCACAGGACTGTATGGAAATTCTGAAAGAGGCAAAATGACCTTCCACAAGAGTTGCTTATGCCTCCAAATGGGAGAGATTTTGCATCTGGTGTTCATCCAAGAAGATAGACCCTGCATCTTGCTAGGAGGATGGCATCCTGCCATATTTGTTACATTTAGCAAAATCTTGTTTACAGTTCTCTTCTGTTAAAGTCTATGTGGCAGCTTTGACTGCATACAGAAAAGGTCCTTCACAAACCTCTTTCCTTCATTTGTCAGTCATAAAAGGTTTTCTAGAGGGACAAAAGAATGTTTTCCCACCACTCAGGCGTCCTCTCCACCATGGAAGCTGAACGTGGTTCTTTCACGTCTCATGCATCATCCATTCGAGCCCATACACAAATCATCTCTCCAACACCTCACTTGGAAAACGGCTTTCCTTGTGGCAGTGACATCAACACGGAGAGTTAGGGAGATTCAGGCTCTCTGTGCTCATGAGTCCTACACAGTGTTCCACTCCTCCAAAGTAATGATGTGTACACATCCTAAATTCTTACCCATGGTTATCTCTGACTTTCATGTCAACCAGACAATTTCCTTACCAACTTTTTCAAAACTCCAGCTGAGAAGGCACTACACTCTCTAGACGTAAAGAGGGTTTTTAAATTCTATTTAGACAAAACCAAATCTATTAGAAAATCACAACACTTATTTGTCAATTATGGGCCGGTTCGTACCGGGCTGGCCACCTCTAAACAGTCAGTCTCTCAGTGGGTTGTCTCCTGTATTCTTTACTGCTACCAGTTAGCTAACAAATCTCTAGCTGGTAAACCAAGAGCGCATTCTTCCAGAGGCAATTCGGCCACGACCGCCTTGATGAATGTTCCTCTGGCAGATATCTGCAGGGCTGCGACATGGAAGTTTGTTCACACATTCACTAAACATTACTGTCTTGACTCTGATGCCAGAATAGATGCTCAAGTGGGACAAGCTTCTCTCAGGACCCTCTTTGCTGTATAGCGCATTCCTATATTTTTCGGTCTACTCCCCTGCTGTTTCTGGGATGGGCTTGCTATTTTATTCACCGCTTCTGACGATAAATGGAAATCCCCTACGAGAGAAGGAATAGTTTATTACCTGTAACTCCAGTTCTCTCGTAGGGGTATTTCCGTGATAGTCATAAGCAACCCTCCCTCCTCCCCAGTGGAGTAGACCGAATAATATCTCGGGTATACCACGACTTTCAGCGATGACTGCCTACAAAAAGAACTGAGGTAACTGCCTAACTCTAGGTATGATGGGATGCCTTAGGACTGGCTGTTCTTAGTCAGTCTCCTTTTCTTCATTGATAATGGCAGCCTATGGACTACACTGCCCTGCACTCCTCCATCATTGTTTTGCATTATAAAAAAGGTTTGTGAAATACTTTTTCTCCTAAATTGTCAACTCATTCATGCATTTGAATGCATGTGCCTTAACTTTCTCCTTTTTAAAGCAAACTAGATGAAGAAATTTGGACACTGTAGCCTTTCCTCTAGGCTGCATATGGACATTCTTAAGTGACTTTGAAGGCCTCCCTGAAGTAAGACGAACATGAACACTTAAAAAGTTATATTGGAAAAAGTGCTCCGGGGTCCCCGCAGGCAGGCGGAAGTATTCACCGATTATGACTATCTTGGAAATACCCCTATGAGAGAACTGGAGTTATAGGTAAGAAACTATTCCTTCCCTTTTGATATTGGGGAGATCCACACACTAGTAGTAGTCTTGGCTGTTTCACTCTTATGAGTAAGGACCATGGTGGCTGCTTATACTGGGTGTGTGGGCTCCACCCTTGCAATTATTTGAGTCATAGGGGTGGTAATTGCTAATAGGAATTACCATCCACTTTATATTAAAATAGTGTCTGGGCCTATCTGACTGTCATGCTTTTGCTTACACGGCAGTTAGCCAGGCAGTTTTCAGACTCGCATATGCTAATGAACATGTGCAAGTATTGTGCTTTTATTGTGTGGGATTCTCTTAAGCAGCCAAGGGCTGATCTTATGATGGCCCTGCCCTACAAAACTTTGGTGTCCTCAGGCACCACCCACTGATGATGTGCATCAATGTCACATTTTAAAGGAGCCCGGGCACTTAGGGCATCAGCCCTGTACTTCCCTTGGGTACACGTCAATCATTGGTGGCTGTGATGCTGCCACACCACACTTTCTAGTTGCCAGCGAGCATAACTCTTACCGCCATGCAAGATGAGGTAGGAATGGGTGAGGTTACAGAAGGCCTGTGTGCAAGGGGCGGCCAGCCCGTGATGAGCATGTGCTTTGACATCAGTGATGAGACTTTCATATCCCGACTCGAATTACCTGTATGCTGTATACATATACACAGTGGATGCCTCTGCTGCATCAGATATATCCATTTACAGCATTTGAGCAGTTGGAGCGAGAGCTCCAGAGTTGAACTAGTGTGTTGAATCTGTGACACCAGCGCTAAAGTCGACGGGGCCCTCTTGCCTGCCTCTGCCGCCTGCATTCCGTAGCAGATATGAGAATGCCTTGAAATACACAAGCTCAGGATGTGCGCTGTACAAAACGGATTCCTTATCGTGCCGTACTTTTTGAGAGCATGTGTTTCAAGGCGCTGCCGTATGTGCTAATGAAAATTATTCCTCTTTGTGTAGCGCACATCCGTGTTTTTGGCTTGGCTATAGGAGCCTGTTCATGAATCACGCTCTAAAACGGTTTACCATGTAAATAGTGCCACGAGTAGCAGGTAAAACTATGGAAGTCTCGTCGAAATTCAAAAAGTATATTGCTTCAGCGTGGCCGAGCTTTTCACCTTAGTATGTAGAAAATCTAACTGCATTGAAAGACGTTTATAAAAAGTGATGTTTTTTTGGAGATGCAGTTAGACATTCCCACCCACCTGACAGCAATGCCACTAGTGAGTGAAAAGGCAAGTCTGTTATGTATGCCCTGCATGCGGCCTTGATTCTTATTATACAGGCAGCAACATTATAATCCATGAACTCAAACGCAAGCGGCTTTTGTACAGCGCACCTCCTGAACTCATTTATTTGAAGGTGCTCCCTTATGTGATGATATAAAAAACAAGGCTTGGTGAAATAACATTTGCCTCCGATCACACAACGTGGTCAAGTAGGGAAGCCAGGGTTGATTCCAGTTTTTGGGCTTTCACATTGAGCAATTTAGCCTCTAGATGGGTATCTTGTTCGCCTATAGAGAGTTAATGCATTTTCTTTATTGCTTGGTGTGCAACTTTATAGTGCGGTGGCAAGGCACAAGTTCCATGAAAGTCCGGCTTGTTTTGAGCTCAACAGTTCAAGAGGACCTGAAGCTGAGCCAGTCAGTTATCTAGTTTGAGCCTTCGGTGGCTTTCCCACCTGTAAAACTCACAAGTGCAAAGTGATGCATACATATCAGAATGTGTGTTGTTAATAAGTAATCCTTTTCATAAGCAGAACTAAGAGCTCCTTGAAATACATGAGCTCAGGATGTGCGCTGTACAAAAAAAAGCTTTTGTGGGAAATTTTCATTTTCGCCTTGTTCTCCCTTAGATTTTTGCCTTCTTTAGTTGAAACTGTTTTTGTTGGCCATAGGGCCCTCCACACTACTCATGCTAAGCAGCAGTTGACTGCTTGTTCTCTTACTTTTAAACTTGGTAAAAGTGCCTAATATATGGTACTTGTGCACCTGGGGCCTGAAAATGAAATGCTGCAAGTAACTCCTTGTAATGCATACCTTATTGGAGCTAGAAATAAGATTCAAGGACTCATTGTAATAGGAATTTAAAATCCAGCCTAATGGTAAACTCAGACTTTAAAATGCTATTTCTAAAATGACATTTTTAGAAAGTTGGCATTTTTCTATCTAAACCTAAAACTGCCTTTCTGCCAGTGTCCAAGTGTTAACTGACCCCTGCTGGCTCTCTGGTGTGAGCTGCATATTCCTCCTAGACAGTGGACAAAGGACCTGGGTGTGGGGAGGTGAGGGGCTTCCTGGCATGATGGTTGTAGAGGAGCTGTGCCCCTACCCTGATTATTCTTCAAAGCAGCGTGTCCTGGTCCACCCAGGAGAACCTGACAACAGGCCTGCTTGTGCCTTTGTTTCTCTAGCCAGGTAGGAGCCACACCCCCAGAGGAAAGGAGGGGGGGGGGTATGACTGACTAAAACCAGTTTAAGAGTTAGACAAAGGGGTGTCCCTGCTGCAGAGGCTGGCACTGGACATAAAAGTAACAGAACTGAAATCAGAACACTGCTGGACCTGTGAAGACTCAGAAGAAGAACTGCCCTGCTATCTGAAGCCTGAGGTAAGATGAGGACTGTTTGCCTTGAACCCAGGGTCCCAGAAGTGAATCCAATGATTGATAAATTTATAGATGCCTTTCCTGCTTCCCAGCTGATTAGACCTAACTGGACCCAACCTGACCCCCTCTTGGCTTCTGTGAGCCCTGACCCCCAACTGACTGACTCATGGGTCCTGGTCCCTTGGCTCCAGTCATAGTGCACTCCTCCTAGCCTACCTAAAGGTTTACTTGGATCCAGCACAGAGCCTCATAGAGCCAGGCAGCTCCTCCCCGAAGGTGTCACCGGATGCAGTGCAGAGCTGTGCTGAGCTGTGCAGCTCCCCCCGGAAGCCTCGCCGGATACAACGCAGGGCCCATGACAGCTGCGCCACACAGCTCTCCCTGAAGGCTTCCCCGAAACCAGCACATACCAATGCAGAGCTGTGCAGCCCCTGCCCAAAAGCCTCACGAGTTCCTACGTTAAACAAAGAAGAGCTGCACCAACCTCGCATGGAATTTAGAAAGTAAAACTTCCAGCGGATGAACCTGGTCCTGGGCCTGCGCTCAAATGAGATTAGCCTGAACTTGTAGCTTTAGCCTGGTCCCGCCCGATCAAATATCAAAGTTGGCTTTTCATACCTTTTGATGCTGTTTTGAACCTTAAGTTTTTGGAAATTCATAACTTCGGTTCTACATACTTAATTTTTTACATGTAGGTGTCATTTTATTTATTCAAATTTACTCTATTTTTCTTAATAGGTTTGGGATTTTTCTTGTGTTGTGTTTTCATTTTATTACGTTATTATTGTGTGCTACATAAATACGTCACACAGTGCCTCTAAGTTAAGCCTGATGGCATTTGTGCCAAGCTACTAGAGGGTTCAGCAGAGGTTTATTTAGTGACTTTTAATGTTCACTCTGACAAGGATTGTGATGAGTATTTGACAAGGGTTCTCACCACCCTCAACTAATACCCCAATTTCTTCCATAAGAAAGCACATTGGAATATGTGTGCTGTACACAAAAAGCACATCCTGAGGTCCTGTATTTCAAGGCACTCTCATATCTTATAATGACTAATGTTGGCTATTCATGTCTATTTAGAGAATTCATTACGAGATATGACCGCTTTGAAGTAGACTGCTGCCTTCCGTATTAACCAAGTCTGCCCCTTAGTTGCTGACCTTGCATTACAGAAATTGTACTGGAAAATTCTCCTCTAGGTAGCTGACTTGTTCAACAAAGCTCTTTAACTGGTTTTACGCCTCACCACTTCCATATTCCTCCATCTGCCCCTGTTATGGACTATTTCCTTAGGACTGAGTTAAAAATGTTGCCGTTGCTGCCACAGAAGTGGACAACTTGTATGTAGATTATCTTCATTTTCAGCCAGAGCCCAAATTCCACCTGAATCTTGCCTTATGAATGGCTGAGACATAGAGCCTGTATGGATCACTAACCTGCAGGTACACCCTACACCTGTGAGCAGCTCCTGAAGGGCCTGTACTTCAGCCTTCTATTCCTGCTTGAGAGCTACTTCGCAAACAAACGAAGATTGTGTGAGCCTCCCAAAGCCTACTTTGTACATTCTTCTGTGACTGATGTCCATTCAATCCTACGTGCTACACACTGCATTACTACTCTTTTTTTTGTGCACCTCAGATGAAGCAAGACATGTTGTACCTAAGAACTTTTACCACGGAGTAGACACTCTTGCTGTATCTCGTACCTGTGCCACTCCTTTTTTTGCTCTTCCGGTGCGGCCTTGACTGCCAGTCCTACAACAGGCAGACACTGAACTGTGTGACTGCTGAAAAGTAGTGTTGGTGCTTGTGTGTGCTCCTCTGAAGCTGTTTGAAGAGGCCATCCTGAAGCCTGAATAATGTATCAAACATTGCCAATAAAGAATGCTTACAACCAGACACTGCTTGGTGGTCGTAGCGGTCGGATTAGCCTAATATTGTATCCCTTGACCAGGGACAGTGAAATAGTATTATAGTAATAGCATTCAGAGAAAAATGTTAATACCATACAACTTACTGAAGTTACTGGCCGTATTGATGTTGACTTGATAATATAAGTGCTGTTCCTTTTTTTAATTTATTTTTTATTATATTAAGAGGGCTTGATATTTTTATAGTGAGTGATGCATGTGCTGCCTTCCTTACCATTTTCCACCCTTCAAGAAATACCTTTAACTGTTCTGCTATGCTGCCTCCTGAAAGTCAAAACTAAAAGAGGAGGGTCATGGTAGTTAGTTCACTGAGCTTGCAGTATTTCCTAGTTCTTGTGTTTCCAATTACCGTAGTAATCTTTCTTACACGGATTACTTTACTGCCTCTGAGTTACACAGGCCCTTTAGCTGGCCTGACAAAGGGGAAATCCATTTATTTATGAGTTTTGACAAAGAAGACAAATGGCATGAACAAATGATCCAACGTCTTCACAAATAAGAGACGGGGGAAAAAGTAATATCCGGACAGCAAGGTGGACTAAAGGTTTTAATGTATGGAATAGAAATAATCTTGTCACAGAAAGAATTTTAGGTGATTTCTTCCCACTCCACCTTTTCAGTCTTTAGAATTAGAATATTAACCTAGCCCAAAGAGTAACAAACTCTTTCTCTTTTTAACGCAGACATTGCTCGTTCTGATTCCCAGCATCCTCCACAGCAACCGTCAGAGGAGCCATCCACATCACAGAAAGACCCATCCACATCTCAGAAAGACCCATCCACATCTCAGAGAGAAAGGAGAGGTTCAGCCCCCTCATCGGGAAGGAGGACAAGCAGACGTTGAAACCAAGATTTTCCTTAGGACTTAGTAAATGTGGAAGTTTCCATTCATACTTTAAATAGATTTTTAAGTCTTGGAAACAAATGTGGTGTTGGACTTAGGCTTTCCTTGGTGCCAGTCTCACTATGGAAGGATACAGATTTACTGCAGTTTCTTCCTGTCTGAATGAACCCATCACATGCTGCTCGTCAGTTTTGGAATAAGGTGGAAAAATTATTTTGAATCCTCAGCTTGCTGAAAATAAAAACCATTTTACCATCATCAATATGCAGACAGTCTCAAAGTCGTTAATGTTTTCTGATCTGATAGTGACTTGTTACAATTGCACAATATCACAGTCAGGTTGTAGATTTCATAACGTATCTTATTGTCAGAGTTGGAAAAAAGGTTTTGTCCACTTTTGCTTCATAAGTGTCATGCCTGTCACCAGAAATCCTATTACTGAGAAGGCTGAGGTGGATTTCCATAATAAAAAAGAAACTTGTGTGATTCCTCCTTCGCTCTCTTCGGCCCATGTCTGGTAGTTGTAGTCAAGAAATGCATTGTCCTGTAGGCTCACAGTATATACTAATTATAGGTAATTCTGTCACTTTAGGAGCCTGTCCCCAAACCATTAAGGAATCCTACTGCTGTTTTAGAGCCTTAGAAGCCAGAGTTGGATCCCACCAAATTCAAGCTTATTTGTATTATAATAATTTCCATTAGTATTGAAGAATAAAATGGTCACAGGCCCTTAGAACAAAATGTAATGTATAATCAATTTGAGTTTTATTTGTGCTCAGATGGACATTTGTTATAAGAGAAGACGTTTCTGCAGAACTAAACTGGCAATGCCACATGTCCTAATAAAATTGGACCTATAAACAGATTTTTTAATATTTTTTTTTAACTACAGGTTGACATTCCTACACTTTAACTTTGGGATTCATGTAGTTTGAATAATTTAGTGAGACCTTATAGATAAGAATTGTGAACCATTACATTTAGTTTTAAAACAGGTCTATTAAGTAATTCTGTTAAGTTATGCTATGATTAAAGTTGGAATTTTATGTCTATTTCCAAATTAAATGTTTTCTAACTAAATGTTTTTGTAACTAAATGTTTCAAAGTAACAATGTGCGAGTCAATACTGATGAAAATGTATTTGTTATATTATAGAGAGGCTTTTAAGAACTCATGAAAAGGGTCCTCAGTTTTACTAAAAAGTGTTTTTTCTCCCATATCTTTTGAGACTCTTCTTCATTTTTTTTTGTTACAATATTTAATTAATTGGTTGCTTGTTTTAAACTTTTAGCTGAGTTTGTTTTTTAATGCATGAACCACAGATTTCAGAAGGAAGCATTGCTCAGCTTACAGGATCTGTCTCAGACGTTCATTTTGTCCCTTAATTTTGCAAGGATATTTCCATCAGATGTTAGAGGTCTCTCTTTCTCATTTGTTGTTCAACATAAAGTTTCCATTTGATAAGATTTGAGACTGTCCAGTTGGTATGTGGTTCTAGTGTAAGTTGGAAAGTGACTTTGGGTGTTGCAAATTTGCCAAATTGAAAAAAGTAAATTGTGATGGATACTTCTAACCATAGATTCCTCATCTGTAGAATATTCCTTAGGTGCCAGACTGGATCCTGAAGCTGTTCAGAGCCGTGCTCCCACCACTCAGTGGCACAGTGCAGCTCTGCATTGACTTTGTATTTAAGTGCGAGTAGATGATCCAACATCAGTTTCTTTCTTTCTGTGCCTTTGGACACAGATCCAGAGCTCTGCTCACTCTTATCAGTATTTGACCAATTTCCAAACTAATCCATTGTGCACGGTAACAGTGCCCATCCTAAAACTACAGGCTTCATGTTAAGACTGCTAAAAACAGATGTCCGTAATGGACCCCCCATGAGGTATGGCTTTAGTGCTTGGTCTCCGGTCATGACTGCAAGATGCCATACACCAGCATCCGGCAAACCTGATTTTCGTACGCAGCATCATCCTCCTGAGAATTTGGTGGTCTAAGCTCCACAAGCAAGTCTAACCATAATACATTCATCATGACGGAGACTAGACCGCCACCACAATCCTCGAGACAGGAAGTCAAAAATGATCAAGGCAGTGGGAAACAAATGTGTTCTTCAGCCAGCCTAACCATAAAGTTGTCAATTCAGTTTGCTGATTAGGTCAGTATATGCCTAGCCCCTGGGACAGACCCAGTAAGATCTTGCCGTTGGTCCCGGGTAAACTTAAGGGCTCTTGCCTCAAACCAAGATGGTCTGGTTGCACCCAAATATGGTGAATGCTGGCGAAGCCAATATACTACAGATTGCTTGTGTTGAGCAGTTGGCACTAGTGTAGTGCTCTGTTGCTGTGCTTGAGTGCGATACACAGGTTTTTTGGGTGATGTACAGGAATCCTTTATGGATATGCCTTTTGATGGTTTCAACCTTGTTAGTGAAAATCTGATTCTGACATTGTACTTTTTAAGAAAACTGGGCTACATGCATTCCTTGGGCCTGTCAACCACTCCCAGAAAGTTTGCTCATCAGTTGCAGACTTTCTTAGGCAGCTTTAGAGGGTTGCCATCCAAGCCTTCACTGCAATCACCCCAGTCCTTTCATCACTGTGGAACTGGCAAGCAACTCGCAATTCACCATGGGTACCAGACTTCCCAGCTCCCTCCCCTATGGTTTCTCCAAGCCACATTAGTTTGCCATTAGTGTGGTGCACAACCACCCTGTGGGAGGCAAGATCCAGCTCTTTCTTCCAGGGTTGCAATCCATCACAATCGACAGCTGGGTTCTCTAGATTGTTCTGCAAGACTATGCTTTACTGTTTCTTTCCGCCCGCCGCAACTTTCTCGACATTTGAGCATTTTTCAGAGGAGCACCTATCCATTCTGATAGAAGTGCTAACTGCTTTCCAAAGGCTCTATGGAGATGGTTCAAGACTCAGAATGGGGGATAGATTGTTACTCTTGCTATTTCCTCGTGGTAAAAAAAAGAGGATGAATTTTTACTCTTGTTAGTTCCTCGAGGCAAAGGATAAAGGGCTTGGCTGATCATAGATCTCCACCCTCTGAACGCCTTCCTAAAGAAGTGCAAATTTAAAATGTTCATAATGCCCATGTTCTGTCTGCCCTAGACCTGAGAGACTGAATGGTGGCCTTGGACCTGCAGGATGTGTACTTTCTTACGCCAGTCTTACAGATGTTATGCGCATTTGAAGGTAGGCCAAGAGCATTTTCAGTTTGCTGTGCTCCTCTTCGGCCTCACCAACGCCCCTCAGGTGTTCACTAAAGTGATGCCAGTGGTAGCCTCCCATTTTTAGAGGTTAGTGGTACCAGTTTTCCACTACCTCTGACTGGCTGTTGAAGGCAGGCTTGCTACAGTCAGTCGGGGGCTCCCTCCAGACAACGCCAAACCTCCTGCATCTGTGTTCTTGATCAACGTGCCAAAGTTGCACCGGACTCCTCCAAGACTTAGAGCTACAAAGGAGAGTGCATTCCAGGGTCTTTCCTCTATCACAGTGAGTCTAGGACATTCGGGCTATCATCCCGATGTTTCATCCTTGGTCCTGAAACTAGGTTAGAGCAGTTGTTAGCGTCCTGCATACTGCTTGTCTACTACACGGGGTGGCGTATGTGGGGTCTGCAGTGGAATAAGACATCTCAGTGAGCCCAGCACCTGGGACACCAGTTTAATTTCTCATGTGTAATCTCTTCAAGTTGCTGCACAGTTGCTTGTTGTGTCTTCTGACACTAAAGACGGTCTTCCTTAATGTGACCACTTCAGCTCATTGTGTGAGTGACTCCTGGCTCTTTCGGTACAATCGCTGTACACACGTATTGTGGACAAGTTGGTGATGAGGACTCTAGCAGCCTTTCTGCCAAAAGTCATGGCATCCTTTCCATGTTGGGCAATCCATCACTGGGCATGGGCATAGGTGCACATGATCATGAAACACTACCGCCTTGACAGCCAAGTCTGATGGGAAAGGGATTTCTCCCGATGGTCCTGCAGGACTTTTTTTTATGTCTGAGCCCATTACACAGACCCCTAAACCCCACCCTCCACCCTTGGAAGGTATTGTTTTGGTGTCTGTCCTACAGGTGAGGAATCCACGGTTAGAAGTGTCCAGCAGAAGAATAAGTTACTGATCTTCGGTAAGGCTATTTCTGGTAAATATCTAAATGCAGATTCCTCACTGCCCTCCCATTTCCCTGTGCCGTAAAGTGGTAGCTTTTTGACATTTAATAAAATATCCAAAATCGAGATCTGCTCACTGGTGGTGCACACATTTGTTTTGGGCTCCGTGTCCAATGGTGTGGAAAGAATCATGCAAGGAACTGCACATTACAAAATTCTTAAAGTTATCCTCTCGTGTTTATTCAAAAAATATAGTTTCGTGGCAGAAAGCAAAGTAGTTAGTAAAGCACTTATATAAGCAAGCAGGCTGACAGTTCTGTCTCCAAAGAAAAGCTCAAACAGCTGTCAGGGCAGAACAATAAATCTCAAGTCAAAGGTCTCAGATAGAGCAAATATCTCTGCTAGTAGAGTCTGAAAGCAAATCTACAGTGAAAGATAGTCAGAGCAATGTTCCCACAGAAAAAAACATTGTAAAATATCTGGCTCATCTCGAAATAGCAGGTCATTTTATAATAATTTTGCTACAGAAAGCACACACATTTCATAACATAATTTTACTTTGGCAATTGTAGCTGAACCATTGCTTCTGTCAGACTAGTTTCTATGACGTCCCTGCAACACCTACTTCCTTTTACAGCCTATTGGTTAGGGCAGTGCATAATTAAGGATGTGAGCTTGCACATTATGGACAATGGTTTTCTTTTCCTTCAATGCAGAGCTTCGGCTAAGCAGCATTGAGGATCTGTACTAAAAGCAACATCTTCTACAGGAGGGAAATAAATCATTATATTTGTATTAGCAGAAGGCCTTGTTTAAGGCAGTAACGTCCGAGATTTTCTGGATTAAGATACATGCAGAGGAAAGTACGTACACGTACAATAAACAGACACTTTTCTCTTTCCGTAAATATGAAAGATGTTCAGGGCAGCAAATTGCAGCCCAACCATGCTAACCAATGCACCTAAATTAATAATTAGTGTCTAATAAATGAAAACTGTTTTACAATAGTCTTTCTTTTCTGGGTGGGAGTATGCCCCTCCTTAAAAATCCCTCCTTACTACTCTCTACACACACCCTCACCCCCAACCCACCCCCCCCCCAAAGAAAATGGTAATATGTATGCATCTCTTTCCAGCCACTCCCCTGGTTCCTTCCACATTTGCTTAAAATTAGTAAACTTACCTGTGGAAGGATGCTCCCATAGAACAGATGGTAGAGGTGGAAGTGGAGATTTACACATGTAAATAATAGTACTGCTACTTTACATACTACAAAATCTTGTTTGTAAATCTGGCTTAGTGAATGGACTTGTATCAGACAACCTCGAATTCTCTCCTCCAAATGGTTTTTGCATTGCCTGATGGAGGAGTTGCTCAGAACAATCGGTATGACTAGATCAAATATTGCCTTTAAGCTTTTGGTACGTAAGACGTCTTCTGTATTTCCTGAATTAAGTGTTGGCAGTGAGGTGGCATGAGATGTTTTGGTAATTCAGTTGCTACTGTTTTCATTAAGTAGACAACACAAAATCTTGATGTGGAGAGATTTGTGACAGATATTCGTCCTAGAACACTGGCATACAGTCCTACTACCCGACATCTCTGTATACCTGTTAAGATAGCAGCACCTTGAAGTCGTGTAGTGGTTTCCTATCTTGTGCCTTATCTCTCTGTATGGCTCTCCATTGTGTTATGTTTTCCCTTGATCCTCTGTTCCAGGCAGGGACACTTGGATCCAAGTGCCTCCTCAATATCTAAGTGATAGTTTGGTCTGTAGATGGAGGCACATACAAAATAATTTAGCTGCTAAGCTTCGGGAATTCTGAGCTCTTGCACCTTCTGAGGGTGCTTGCAGTGGAATGCCCTTGAAGATGGCTGCTTACTGTTCCTAGGGACCTGTGCTCAAGGAACTTCTTAATGGTGATAGACTGTGCAGTCTTCAGAAATATTGTGAGATCAATGCAGCTTTCTGGCATTGCTGTCCTGAGGCCCTAGCACTACAAGCCGTGCAATAACAGCAGGAACACATTTATGTGTGTAATAGCCGTTCTGTCCTTGGAGAACATTTATAGGACAAGACACGTGGTTTCAACATAAATTATCTAAGTAAAATAATGAAGCACCGTGTGAGCAGCCTGTTCCTCAGAAGATTCAGATGAAAATCTCACACAAGAGAAAGAAGTAGGCAGAGCAAGAAGGAATGGGAGAAAAGTATAGATTAAAAAGCCTAAATTTGGGCAGACAGCATCACCTAAATAAATTTAACAAAGTACTAAATAAGAAATAGGTGTTGAAATGTTGTTTAACATGTGAAGTTGGATCATAAGGTGTAAGGCCATTTAGGTGTCCTCCCCTTACCACACCTTTGAGTCTCAAAGAGCCTGGCAAATTCATTACATAGCGGTGTTCTGTGATACTCTTCAATTACGGGGAAAGTACAATAAACTTATGAAGCAAAGAAAGGTACCATGGCAGTAATCCAGAAATAATGATATATAGTATCCTCTTTGAAGTTGTGAGAATGCACACCTTGGTTTCCCAGAGTGTCAGCGAGAGTGAAATATTCCATCTACGTGTACTAGCTGTCTCATTTTGCCTTTTTTCATATATCTGCAGAAGTTCCCTAGTGCTTTTTTCATTCATGAGTATGTTTGAAACTGCAAATCCAATGATCCTCAGGGCCATCTCTGCAAGTGGGAGTGCTCAAAATGGCCTCTGCAACCCGTAGGCTTGAGAAGGTACAACCACACAGAGCATGGTCATGGTGGCTACGCTTGAGAAGGTACAACCACACAGAGCATGGTCATGGTGGCAACGGATATTAGCTTTCCACTGCTCTGTAACACTGCAAAAGTACAATTAAAATATGCAGACTAATCAGATTTAAACCGTCAAACACAGCAAGAGAAGAAGGGAAGCTCATTTGCTTGATTTGCTGCCCTTTACCTCTAATGATTTGCTAGAGTATCATGAGCAGAGTGGGGGCATTGGGCCTGGTCTGTTTCAGAGTGATTCCTTCTATGTTTATGGAAGCTATCTGCCTACTTCACCATATTATTGAATGTGTAAACTCTGACATGTGCATTGGAAGGTTTAGCTGTGAGAATTGTGTATTTGGGCGGGTGAAGACCTACCGGCAGAGCAGTCGCCCGGGACCGGGAAGAGGGAATGCTTCCTTTGTGTGTTGTGTTTAGTGGTTTGTGGATGGGAGTAGCTTGCTCATGGCTAGCCAAATTTGAAAGCATCACCCTGACATCAAGCATTTTAAGAGCAGAAGAGGATTAAGAGAGTTTAATGGAGGGAGCAGTACCCAATCTGGACTGTTAATATGTAGCCTTGTGGATGCAGTGTACAGAGTGGCTGTCCTTATTTAATTGTAACAAACTCAAGATAAATATGACTTTTCTAAAACAAACTCTGAGATAGGATTTAAAAAAAAGCAGGAAAAAATATATAAAAATGCAGTGCAGAATTTCAAATGTAGATCATGTCCTTAACAAGTTTGAAGAGGAATATTTGTAGCTGTAAGGAAAACCAGAGCAGGTGTTCTTGCTTCCATAGCATGAGTGTTAGAGTTCCATAGCGAAATGACAGCTCCTGCGAAGCCTTTCCAGGCAGATGTGTGGGAACTGATTTTTTTGTTTTATTCTAGTAAATTTCAGTTTGGCTTCTCAGAATCGCTAAGCTATCATAACTTTTATGAGTTACAGCGCCAGAGAGATTGTTTTAATGCTATAAAGGTTTGGTAGAAAGGTATGAACTTCCGGTTTCCAGCAGTATCCAGTGTCTTAATCCAACAGTAATGTCGAATTTCCTGACCCAGATAAAAGCCATGAGTGGAAAACAGCTTATAGGTGGGGCTACAGAAATTGCATTGGTTGAGATGGTCAGTACTATGTCATCATTACCATACAGATGGGAGGGGTTGTTTGCATCTGTAAAGTGAACATCAGTGGGCCTTATGAGTTTCACTGTCCTGGATGGAGACCATATTAGAGCTTGTGACTAAGTGGCACTGAACAGTCTACTGACTGCATTGTGTCGTGCTCCAGGAGACTTCATTTGGCCTCCATTTGACATAACAGGTGCTATTAAGATCTCATATGGATGAAAATAAACTTTCTGATGGATACTTCTAACTCCAGATTACACCCCTTTAGAATACCCCAAGGTGCCATACTGGATCTGGAAGCTTAAAAAGCAATGCTCCTGCGCTCAGATATGTGGTGCCCACGATGATAGACTTTTGTTAGGCTCACCAGTGCACAGAAGGTTTAACAGGGTGCACTCGACTGTGGTGAAAAGATGCAACCAGGATTCTTACCACAGTCTAAAAATGTGCTGCTCAACCTCAGGATGCAACCATCATTTGTGAAGCATCAACAGCTGAGCTCATCCACCTGCACAGAGGAAACATGTTTATACCCTGTGAGTGATTTCTGTCAGAACATCAAAAGCCATCTCACCCCAAGCTCCAAGATCTTTGACTAGAAAAGCAATGAATCTACTATGATGCAGTGGAGTTGCTATACAAAAGAAATATTATCTCTCTATAACTTGACTTATAGGTTAAAAAACAAGAACCTGTACCTACGGTTGATGGAGTGTAATAGGGTAAAAAAAACAATTGCCATATGTGTTGTCTCCTGGAAGATTGCTCATTGATAAGGAAAGCTCTGATTTATGGTGACCTGGCGAGACACTGAAAACTGAAACCATTCCTGTGTAAGGAATGGTTATGGCATGTTCAGAAAGGATATTTGTTCCAGATATACTACAGTTCTTATTTGACAGAAAGCCTAAATAAGACCATAGAAAAAAATTATATTTTGTAGTTTCTGCAGAGGACGAATGCGCGGGTCCTTATACTGCAGTATAGAACTCTGAAGAAAGGAAGCATCAAAGCTTCAAGGGGACATGGAAGACGGCTTGCTAATTTCTAGTAACTCGTTGTAACTCGTTAAACTTTATTTCGGCAAATATTGCCATAAAAGTCAAGACAAGAGATAAATACAACATACATATATACATTTCACAATTAAATATAAGATACAATACATACAATTGGCAAGAAATATATGGATGTCTCCATGATTAAGCAGTACCGCATATAAAAATATAAATAACAATTTATAAATTAATTAAAAGCCAGAACTAAAAAACTAATTAACTTGGCTCGAAGGAACAGTGCATCATATACCTATACAATGAAGGGAAAGAGCGGGCCACCTAACAAAATATTACAGTTTGTGACCAAGTCGTTTTCTAATAAGGTACACATTGAATAAAAATCTACTCGTGCCAAACACCACTAATTGTGAAGTATTAGACTGGAATATGCGCTCTGCTTCTTTGTAGGATCTAACCCCCACATATTTACAAACGGGTTTGATCCAACGATCCCTTGGTTTCTTATATACTGGGCAAAAGAAGAGTAGATGAACAACATCTTCTTTAGCCCCTAGAGTACAGAGAGTGCACAATTCACAACCTTTTACCCCTCCCCAATTGCATGTGTATGCATTAGTCTGTAAGACCCCATACCTAAACTGTAAGTATAGTGTTTTTGCCAGTGGAGGACCGATCTCATCCAAAAATTGTTTGAAATTAGGTGTATCTTTTATGTTCAAAAAATCCAAAGTCAAAATACCAATCGATGAGCTATGCAATAGCTCTCCGTTGACATAAGACCAAAAGGTGTCCTTTACATGTTTCCTGGTACATGTTGTCATATTCTGAGGAACTTCTAATTTCTAGTAATAATGGAGCCTTTAAATATTCAACGATGAAACAAGGAGGTGTGTTTGAAAGTGTTGGGTGCTTGACAATTATAGGGTTTCACTTCTAATGTCAATGCTCCAATCATTGACCAGCCTAGATTCTTCCATCATGAGAGATGTGCTTCTTACCATTTCAATGTTTTACTATGCTGTGGATGGGATTTTAGCACATTGCTAGATGCTTGGAGCGAATTGAAAGTATTTCTGGAGTGTAACAGCAGTTGGTTGAGCAATGTTTATTGATTTAATCTTGGAAGGTCTTGGGCTTGAATGAGCAGTTTTTGCTTCATACTCCGACTGATTATATGTTCTAAAATAAGCTCTGTCTTCCTCATGTGGTGAGAATGGCATAGGTTAAATAGTTCTTGATCCGGAAGAAACTGGATGAAGATGGTAAGAACAAGATTAAAAAGTGGAAATTGCTGGAATCGCTTGAAGAGTAAAAAAGGCTGATGAGCTCCCTTATAGTCTTTGAGAGACAGTCTGGTAGTATAGAAAATGACACATTTTATTTGTATGCTCAGCCTTAAAGAATTTGACTTTTTTTTTTTAACATACGTTAGTGGGATATTAATTCTAACAAGCTTTAAAATGTGTTAAATTCGAAGTAGCTATAGAATGTTAAAGTATTTTAAATATTTTCTTCAGATGTAATTTTAAGGTACTTGTAGTTTTCTATGTAATTTGTTTGCATGTTTTATTATTTGTATGTTTGTTAACATTAGCAGGACTTTCATCAAACCTAATAATGTGAATTGAATAGCTGAAAATATCATAACTGTGAGCCTTTGTTAGATAATGCATTAGGTTAGCAACATAGAGGTATGGGGGGCATTCTCCTAGCTGATAGCAAAAGATGGTGACTAGAGTGATCACACTGGGGAGGCAACAGGATGCAACTGTGAAATGTCAACAGGAAGCTGTAATCCAGCTCATATTTTTATAACAAATTTTATTAAGCTGTTCGTAATAAAAACTGGGTTATTCAGGCAGCACATGGGACAAAGCTGTTACCTTTCATAACAAGGAACACAGTTATCAAATAAAAAATATGGTAGAACCAGGTAGCACATCAAATCCTTCAACAGATGCAACCTTAAGATATTTGTCCCAGCCATTTCCCCCCATACTCGACCATGTTTACTGGGGCAGCCCGAGCCTCATAGACTGATTTTTCTTGTTGGGCACACCAGTCAACCCCCAGGTGCCACTATGAGAGGGGCACAGGCTTTCCAGTGAGTTGCAGTGTCCTACTTGGCTATCAGCAGGGCCATGCCCAGAACGCCTGATCGTCTCTTGTACCTCCAACGCCAATGTGAACCCCCAACAAAATCACCAGGGGAGACGGTGGGATGGCTTACCCGCTATAGCGGACCTGTAATTTTGAATCTGAGGACATACCCAAACCATATGGTAAGTCGGCCGGGGCAGTGCCTAAGCAGGGACAAACAGGCTCAGGCAGAAGATGTGCTTGATGTAGTCTAAGCAGGGAGAGGTAAGCAGTGTATAAATAATAAGCCTGGATCAGGTGCAGACTGGAGGAAATAAGAGTCCTTGGTGCCATTAATATGTCCCTCCACTCATCATTCTCAAAGGGGCCTAGCCAGTCCTCCCACCGAGTTCTGAGGTGGTCTAGGTTACCCATGGTATTTATGATCAGCGTCTTGTAGATTTAGGACATCCCTCTTTTGCCTAGTCACCCCATGAGGGGTTTGGCATCTAGGGGGCTGACCTCCGGAAGTGGGTCAGTCCAGGAGACCTGAATATGGATGGCGTGACATAGCTGAAAATATTTATAAAATTGTTTAGTTGCAAGTGCGTAAGTATGTTGATGTTCTTGACATTATCTTTTGTGTGTCCCTGACCAGATGCCCCTCAGCTGTGACAGTCAGATGAGGTCCCATTTCTCAAAGCCTTTTAATCCTGCAGATTCACAAATCCAGGTGCCATGCCAGTGAGGTGTTTGTTGTGTAGTTTATTTGCCCATTGAGTATGGTGCAAGGCAGCCCTCCAGACCAACAAAATTGTCTTGGTGACTGCGGCAGTATGTTCAGGGAAGCATAAAACATAGCTAGAATTTGGGAGAAACCCATGAGGGCCAGTTGCAGGCAATAGGTGGTTCTGATCAGCCTTCATTAAAACAGTCGTGGATCACAAGATGGGAGGCCAGATAATATAGGTACAAGTTGGTCATCCCTAGGCCTCCGTCCTAGGACAATTTGTGGTTGAGAGCCCTGCCATAGGAATGAGGCTGCAATCCTGTCCTGGATTCTGAACCACACCTGCGGTATGGTAAGTGTGGTATTTTAAAATACATAGAGGAACCATGGCAAGATCAGCATTTTATAGAGAGCAATAGGGCCCATTACGTTTAAAGGGAGAGACTACCATTTGGCAAGGTTCTGCTTCTCTTTCCTCACCAGAGGTTTTAGGTTTAAACACCAGGTAAGATCAGGGTGCAGTGTCACCCAGATGCCTAGGTATTTGATGCTAAGACAGCAGATAAGAATATCAGTTTGGCAATCAAAGCAGTCCCGGGATGGGGCCAAGGGCATCAACACTGATTTGGAGGAGTTCATTCGAAGGCCTGAGGCCACCTCAAAGCAATGGCGGATGTGAAGACACCAGGGACTGGTGGAGACAGGGTTAGCCAGGTAGAGAAGGACATTGTCTGCATATAAAACAATGCAGTATTAATTTCCCTGCCCCCATTTCCAACTCTAGATCTGAGCGTCTGTGGATCAGGAGTGCTAATGGCTTGAGAGCAAAAAGGGGGGAGGGGAAGATAGGGGGAAACCCTGCCTGGTTTCCAGCCCGATAGGGAAGGCGTGCAATAGGGTCCCATTAATTTATACCCTCGATGTAGGGTTAGAATAAAGGACTTGAACAAGTTTTGTAAAAACGGGGTCCCAGTCTAGCATGCACCAATACTGTTTCCCAGACAGCCCCAGTCCACCATATCAAACATTTTTTCAAAATCAAGGAAAAGTAGCGCTAGGTCAGCGGTGTGCCGATGTTGGTGGGCCTGGGCAATGTGGAGACGTCCAATGCAACGCCTTGTGCTGCGGGCTGGCATAAAGCTGCATTGATTGGGATGTATCAAAGTGGGAAGGGTGCGTTTAAGCTGAACAGCTAGTGTGGTGGCAAAGATTTTGACCTCACAGTTTAGGAGGGAGATAAGGCGAAAAGCTGCACAGGAGGTGGAGGGAGTTAAGTTGTCTGGGTCACTACGATTGTCGCTGTATCTAACTTTTGTGGGAAGGTGCCTTCTTGCTCTACCTCCGTATAGAGGACAATCAGTTTAAGGGATAGAATTTCTTTAAAGGTAGTATAATATTCAGTAGGAAAGCCGTCCGTGACAGGAGTTTTGCCCCCGGGTCATCCCTGATAAAGCTGTGGCTATTTTTACGGCTGTGAAAGGTATGCCCAACTGAGCCGCCCTCCGGGACAGTTGGCTGGGAGGGGGGGGGGGGGTCATTCTGTGAGAAGTCAACGTCTTCCCTGGGTGGGGCCGCATACAGTATGCGACAGTATTGGGAAAAGTTTAGTGTCACCGTTTTGTGTCACCTCAGGCAGTGTGTGTACTTCATTGCCCCGGTCATCAATAATTTCAGGCACAATCCTAGCAGTTTGGTCATGGGAGGTGAGCCAGTACAAAAGTTTACCGTTTCTGTCTCCCCAACCATATATTTTAGCTGTTGTGGCGTGCCTTACACGTTTGGCAGCTTTGAGAGATTGATGGTGTATTTCGTCTCTTAAGAAGCAAAGTTTTCGGGTTGTGTCCTCGCCTGGGCCTGCTGCGATCCGAGTCTCAAGGCAGATGGCATGAGCCTCTAATTGGGTGATATGAAGTGAGTGGGCTCGCTCATGTATACTTAGATATTCTTTAGCAAATCTTCGTAGGGTTGCTTTGCTGGTGGCTCAGAAAGTACCGGCAGAAGAGACTGAGCCCTCATTGTTGCTAAAATAAGTCTGAAATTCCACACCACAGGTGCGAACATATGATTTGTCTTGCAAATACCATGCATTGAGGCGTCGCAACAGATGCACGCTGCCGCTGGAGAAGCCAAGTTGAGGGGGAGAATCAGGGATGGTCAGAAATGCCTCTTGACAGAATTTGGAGTTGGGTGACACTGTGGGAGCCTAGTGTGGGCATAAAAACCAGATCAATTCGAGAGTGAGTGTGATGTGCTGCAGACACGTGTGAATTGCGAATGCCTCTGTGCCATATCTGCCACACATTGCACAGGACAGGTGAGTTGGCCCAATCAGAAAGGGCAAGCGCCAGGGTGCCAAAATGCAGAGCGGGGTCCCGAGACATCAAATTCGGGGACAGGGACCACGTTAAAGTCGCCTCATATCAAGGTCAAACCCTGCGTGAGATCTAGTAGGTGTGTAGCGAGGTCTTGAAGGAAGGTATGAAGGGCCATATACTCACTAGATTGATGATGCACCCTTCAGGTGTATACGTAAGGGCCAAAAAGCGACCAAGAGGGTCCCTCACCCTGCGGGAGACCATGTGAAAGGACCATTGTAACATTATAGCCACCGCTCCGGATCCCTCGGTTATATCTCGTGTGGAAGACCCTATCATATCCTTTATGGGCTGGGAAAGGACAGTGGTTGCCCAAGAGGTCAGTCTCCTGTAGTACTAGGACAACTGGAGAGTATTGGTTTTCAAAGGTGTGAACTGCTGTGCGCTTCACTCGGTCTAAAAGACCATTAACATTCTAAGTATGTTCTCTGAAGGTTGCCATGGTGGGAATGCTGTAGATTGCAAAGAAGCAGGACGAGGAGATATAGATTATCTCAACTCGTCCAGCAAGTGGTAGGCAAAGTGGTAGCACGCGTCACCCGGTGCAACCCAGAATGCATCATGTGAGTTGTGTAGGAACAGTAGTGTGCCTGCATGAAAATAAAACTGAGGAAACCAGCTGATAAACAAGGCTGTACTGATAACAAATGAAACATCAAACCTATACTGAGTCCCAATACGCACCCCATACTTTACCCCCAGAAGCATCCGTGGCCCCTCTTTAAAAACTGGAACTAACAGGGAAGTGTTGGACCCCTCCTCTATAAAGGATAACTGTCAGATCGGATTACAATTGTAAAGGGTTTCAGTTAAGGATAGTATTCTGTGCCCCCACAAATGGGCTACTGCGGTAGAGTCAGAATGTAGGACTGCGAGAAAGATCAGATTCATCACTGCGGTCCATTGGTACAGGTGGTGTCTCATTGGGGACTCCTTCACAGGGTGATTGGCGTTCTTACGCGTTGGGTATTTGCTTTGTCAATGACTGGGACAGATGTCTGCCTCCAGCTCGTGTAGAGTGTGAGGAGGAGTTAGACCAGGCCATGGTGCCGCTTCTGTGAGCAGGTCTGCCTGGGCTGCGGTCTGGGTTTCGGCCCATCGGCAGCAGATGTTGGAATGCTGGAAGTTTATGTGGGGACCTTTGCAGGTTCTCGGTGGGGATGCTCCTCCGTGAGCCACTGCCAGGCAGTCTCAGGGTACCAAAGAAGTGAGTTTTGTTTGCATGGATCACTCGGAGCCTTGCAGGAAAGAGGAGATGATATTGGAGTCCGAATTTCCCTCAACTTCTGCTTGACTGTGTACGAGCGGCGTCGCTGTTGGACATCACAAGTGTAGTCAGGAAAGAGGAGGACCTTAGTATCCCCACAACGAAGCTGCAGGTGAGCGCAGCCCTCTGGAGGAATTACATCTCTGATACAGAAATTAAAGATATGGGCTATTACCGGCCAAGTAAGTGCACCTTGGGGTGGCCTGGGAGCCAGAGCTCGGTGGGCTTGTTCGACTGCAAACAAGGGCAACAGATGATCGGATGCATCCAGGTTTCTAAAAAGTCAGCAGCTTACCCCGGTTCCTTGCCTTTGGGTATGCTGATCAGTCGCATATTGTTGTGCCGGGACCAGTTCCTTGCATCTTCAGCACGACGATGAAGTTCCATTGTGCGTGCGAGAAGGCTTGTCACTTGGGATTTAAGAGTTGTGACTTTGTTCTCTACTGTGGAAAGCTGGGATTCAGTCTCTGTGATCCTTGCTGCAGCGCTACGGAGGTCTTGACAGAGTAAGACAACGTCTTCTCGTACCTCACCAATTTTAGTTTATTCTACTGACTGGGAGGATTGAATGGCTTGGAGGATGGTGGCAAGGTCGCCAGCGCTTTCCCTACTGTGCCTTCTCCAGCAGCGCCAGCAGTGGGGCCAGTGATGTATTGGTCCATGTGGGTTTGTGAGGACGTTGAACGCGCTGATATATCTTTGTACATGGCTTACGGTCTCGTCTTCCAAAGACTCAGCCTGCTTGTCGTGGCAGCATGAGCAGCCGAGAATCCAGGAGGGGACTCTTGCTGGATAAGGGAGAGGCAATGCCCAACTGGCTGGCATCTTGTCTTTAGAGCCTCGGGCTCCTGGTTTCCTTGTGTAGTTCAGAAGAGGATGCCGGAGAAGGTAGTTATGCCCAATCAGCCAGAAGTGAGGAGCGTACTGAACTTATTGCCGGGCCCCGTGCAGGGTTCACTTTGCAGCGCCACATGAGAGGAATGCGAGAGGAGGATATTCATGTAGCAGCAATCGGAGATAATGCAGCAGGTCCATATTGTGGTGGTGAACCCCAGGTTTATGACAGAGCGTCATAGGAGCGAGCAAAGGGTGCCCATGTGTAATTCACTGATGCCTCTTTACCTGACCAGCCACTCCGAGAGCTTTGGGGAAGGGAGAGGGGAGTAGCGCCATCCCATAAGTCTGTCCAATCGGTTTTGTCTGAGGCAGCCTCTTTTCCAAAATCAGGTGTGTGACTAGGTAGGCCCATACCCCTCACCTCTGTGGTGCCGGGACTGCAGCTCACCCCAACGTCCGTGTTGTGCAGCGGTGAAAGGGTGGGCTGAAGTAGTTTCAGAAAATGTGTCCCATAGTACGCTGTGCAAGGGGGCCTCTCACTGACAACTTTTTAGAGCCCTGGCTCCCCACGTCCAGCCTCATCACTCAAAGGTCTAGCAAGGTCTCAACTGAGGCCCTCCCCCCGCATTGAGACTGTAACGAGTCCTCCCCTCCAGCCAGACAGGATCCCCAAAGATGCTGCGGGAAGGAGGAAGGGCAGTCGGGGGCTCAAAGCCACTAATTAGGCCGAAAGGTGTATGGCGGGCAGGCAAGCAGACAGTTTGGCAGCGATCGGGGCCTCTCCTTACCCCTCCACTGCCTCCCACAGGCAGCCAGTGGTGTTGTGCTGGGGGGGGAGCTGGGCACTCTCGGGGGCCACACTCACTGGGGAGGAGTCCCCGGTCTGATCCGTCGACCAGGAGCAGTGGTTAGAGCAGAGAGTGGGCAGCACCGGAGGAGAAAATCTCCCAGACGTCTGCAGGCCTCTGCAGGGGTGCTGGAACCCAGGTACCCTCACCTGCGGCACAGCAGTCTCTCGCCGTAATCTCTTTCGTTTACATGAGGCTGCAGTTAGTGATTGCCGGCAGCCATGTTCAGACGGCCACATTCACCTCCAAGGGGAGCCGATGTATAGGGCTGCCTCGCCATTGAAAATAAAAAATGACACAGGAGAGTGTGAGGGGAGAGTGGGGCACAAATCATGGCACCATAGATGACGGAGGGCTCTGTGAGCACTTTTAGAGTGCGACCGCTATCTTGACTTCCTAAGCCACGCCCCCCCCCCAAAAAAAAAATCTGACTATATTAAGATATTTAAAAAATGTATAGCCAAGTGTTTGGTTAGGCCCTGAGCACATTTTTCTTGGAGGAGGCTTTGTTTCTGCAGTTGCTGTCACAACAGAATAAGCAACAGGAAGGGCCATCGCAGAGGAAGGGGATTATTGAGCTGTACAAAATATGAGTGGAGGAAAATCCCTGTGTTGGGATGGCTACTGATGAATTTCCATGATGTTTTCAACAACCTGTTAATTCAACAGCAGTTAATATATACAGTGAAGGAATGAAGAGATGGGAGCTGCCGTCCTCCATGAGGGAAGCCATCACAATACTAGTATAAAAACTAAGCATAATCATTTAGAATGTGGGTTTTATCAGCCACTGTTGATAATAGGTGAAGAATATATCATTCTAAGATGTATGCCGGGTGATCACTCTCAAATTGTGCAGGCTCATTGTAGTAGTGGACTAGATCATTTGAAAACCTACTCATGCCCTTTTAATCACTGATGCCCTAAAGTATTTTGACTTGATTGTATGATACATTTTCAGCAAAATTATGGTATTTGAGCCAATTTTTATGCATAGAAAGCTAAATATTAAACCAATGCAATGGCTTCTTATGATTGGACTTTCCATAAGGGAATGTGACAAAGGCTACCCAATTTTCTCCACTTGTCTGTTAGTTGTTGACCTCTTAACCAGAGTTGATGAGTTGATGAGAAGCAGCATCGGGGATCAAGCCTGTCATCTCTCTCTTTAAGCCAACCACACTTTTATAAGCTTATCATCCTGTAGATACTGTACCTGACATTATGGAGGTGATGGAAGGCCTTTGTATCATTCTGGTCTGCAAGTTCATTTATCTAAATCACCCCTTCTCCAGTTTCAGAGTGTGCAGGATTGGCATAGTTAGCACCTGGGCTGAATGTAGAAGTAGTCTCGTTCTAGTTCTTGTTGGACCAAATACACTAAGAGGAGGAGTAGGATATGTTTAGGTTTGAGCATTGAGGGAGGGTTACCAAAATTGGTGGTGATGTTTCTGGGCTGTATTTGTGCTTTAACTAGTTGGCAAGATTACGCTGGTCCCACAAACAGTTTTGAGTATAGTCAGATATGATACCAGAAAGGAATTCCTGTTGTCCAAGACCCAGGCCATCCTGTTTTTGATCAAGGACAACAAGGTTTCATATATATTTTCTCTTTTTGATAAGTAGGCTGGTCCCCCCCCTGCAGCACAAACCGTTTGCTGCCAGTTTACATTACCACAGTACAGGTCTGTGAAAGGATGGTCTGCAACTCAGGAAAGGTTTGTATCCATATGTATGATCTGTTCATAAGTGTATATATGATTCATTAATTCACAACTTTAACTATTAGGGTGCACTAAATAAATATTGTGAGCTCAGCTTGCATTATTGATCACGGATCCAGTAAACAACATGTACACATTTGTAAAATGTAAGCTATTTATCATGCACTCAGAAGGGATCCTGATTACCGGAAAATACATGCATAGTTAAAAAACAAGATTTCCTTTCAAAGTAATATGCATGCAAAAAATAGCACCTAAAAATATTTTTTCTATGCTATTGTGCAATGTCAAATAACAATACCAAAGGTATTATCTAGCAAAGCAAGTGTGATGCAGACCAGTATTTAAAATAAAGATAAATAATGGAGAATGTGTCTTAAACCATAATGACAGCATTAAAATAAATTTGATACTGGTTTCTTAAAGTCACAAAAACATGAATTCAAAGGTTTCTTTGCATTGGTGCAGATTTGCAACTTTCTGAAATTTACAAGAGGTTACAGGAGCAAGGCTGGAAACCATATTCATAGCATGCTCTAGGCAAGACTGCTGGTTTAAGGATGGCAGTACTTATGCTTGTAGGCGACTGTGCCCATCGTACAACAAATCGCAACTGTCGTCCCAATCCTCCCAGCTCACAAGCAGCACTTCACCAAAAACCCAAACAGTAAAAGGTGATTTGTGGCAGCCTTTACGCATAGACTCAAGAGTGTGTCATCTCAGGGAGTGTCGTGGTTAAACAGAGATTAAGTTGCATGGGCTGCAATGATTAGTATAATAAATAATGCAAGAAACAGAATGGTAAAGACGAGTCATCAATACAAAGACCCCCACCATCTTGCAATGACATGAGATGTAATATATGTCCTAGTAACCTAATAATGTGAACCTAATCTCTTACCTAAAAGAGAGTTAGGTGTTATACCTAATCTGCCAATGCCGTATCCATGAGAAGAGCCCCCCAACACTCGTTACCTTGAAATGAGGTCTCTAGCTCAGACTCCCTGAGAATATGAAGACTGGGTCAGCGTCTAGGTGACTTGCCGCATCGATAGCAGCAATGGCATCTGGTCGGAATCCCTCTGAGTATCTAAGTGAGGTGCATTTATACAGATCTGCTTGCACCCCTAACGTAGATTTGTTCCCAAACAATAGATAACATGACATGCTTGGGATGGTAATTTATGTAAACAATTTCCTCAAAGGCGTGAAGAGGGAAAGTACATAATGTGAACACCTAGTTTTCGTTTATCTTTGTCGCTTGATATTGATGCCTTAGCGCGGTGGCACTGATAACGTGAAACTAAAACATTGGCCTAACTAGAAATAAGGCAGCCATCATAAAAGATATAATTAAATAAATGTGCTAAAACAGAGCAAGCTAAGTAGGGTAAAAGTCACTAGGTGAGGGTGGCATGAGTCTGCAAGCCAAAGGCAAAGCTAACTCCTGTTTCCCATTAAAACAAACTAGGATTCACAACAGTTACTGATGTGAAAGTCTGCGAAGCAATTGCAAATTCTTGTTCCCTACACTGCCTTTTTCCCACCTTGCAAACAAGCTTTACTCCTACCCGTGTTAACACTACATTTCAGATTTTTTTCTCCTGTGAAGGAAGTGATTGAAGAGAATTGATTAAATACCCTTAAACATGTTAGTTTCTTGTTTTGCACTGACTACCAGGCCTTTCCAACCCTGGAAATACTGCTACCCGCCTACTTCCAACCCCTGCATGTAGAATTGTGGGAGGGTAGAAAATCAGAGCCTTGAACATAGGCCCTGATTTAATATGATACCCAACAAAGAGGTTATCAGAGCTTTGACATGCTTAGAATCAATTTGTCACAGCATTTCTTGAAGCACAAGTGGATTTTCTGACAGAGTAAGTGAAGTTCTGAAACATCCTGTCTTTTGGACTAGTAGATATTTCATAACGTTCCACACCTCAGGTTCCCATATGAAAAGGAGGATTAGGAGCTCAAGATTTCTGCAGATTTTATAGTAGGCTGAAAAATTAAAGTGTGTTGTAGTGTGAGAATGGGGTTTTCAAAAGTATATGTAGGGATCTGGGAGATGAGGGTGGGCCTGATAGTCTATCACAGCTGGTGGTCCATGCAGCCTTCTGAGATACTTGAGCTATTTTGCAAGGCATAGAATTTGTGGGGCAAATGTTTCTTAATGTATGCTAATTTAGTGGCAATAGGCTGGCGCTATTAGGCACATTTCTTAATTACGTGGTTAGGTTTAGGATTGCTGCTAACATGAGGAGCCTTGAGGAGGAATTTCTGAATCTTGTGAACCTTACTGGCCTAAATGGCCAAAACTTGGCTATATCCCCAATAGCTTCTGTTTGGTTCTTGGCCTGCTTTCCTTAGTTAGTTTCTAGTTTTTGTTTGGTTATTCTTTCGGGGGGGTTCCTTTTTCTTGTCTTTTTTTTTCTCCTCTTTCCTCACCTTTGATACCAGCGCTTCGATGCTCTTTGTGAGTCGGAATGCGCTTTATGAATATGACATACATACATACTGTGTGAGAAATTGGGGAAAAGCTTGGGCTTGCGTTTGAATATTATGAATGAACACATGTTGAACAGTAACACTAAGGAAATGGCTTGACATTCGTTTCAGGCTTATGCGATTTAAGTATCTTGAGATCACACAAAATTTTATCTAAAATGGATCCTGAGATGGAAGTGGGGTGTCAACATATGACTTGGCTGTCCTGAGAGCTAACTCAATTCAATGAGAAACTGGTCCTTTGTGTGGAATAGGGAGTGGTGTGACTTGGGTCCTAATTTGTTAAAAAGTGGTAGAAGAGTAAATTTATCATTCTAGGTTTGATACTGTCAGGCTCACTCTAATGTAATAGAAATGCTTTAGAGCAGTAGAGTGTCTATAGTGGCGACAGGTCAGAGGGGATTTACAAAGAGTACGTCTGAACCATCCACCTTCAATACAGCATGTCCGGTCACCTCTGGTACAAGAGTTCTTCCAAACACAGATATGTATAAAAAGAACTGGAATATGCACAGAGGACAAAACAAAATGCGGCTCTAGAATTGTAGCAAAAAATGTCTACGTTTTGAAAGTTGACTGGCAGACTGTTGTGGTATTTCATCTTTCATTACCCTAATTGGAAGCCCATGAATGTCCACAAGAAGTAAGCGCGAATAAAGAGATGTACTTTTCAGTTGTTGTTGCTGATGTGCTCAAGAAAATTCTTGTGCTTTCAGGACTCTCCTGTAACAATGAATTACAGTGCCCATTACATGGAACTTGAGATAGTAAGTGGTAGAGATGGTAAGTCTTGTTTACTCAGTGACTCCTTATGGTGCCATTTTAAAACAAGGTATTGAATCATGAGACCTGGTACTGGAGTGCACTTCTATTAGGTAAATGTGATCAGGAATGATGCTGTCAGTAAGAGTGCATAAGAGACAATGGCCATAGCTGGTCCATTGCTTTAGGTAGATGTAAAATGTGAAGTTAGTAGAACAGAGCAATTTATGAAGATAGCTACCCCAAAACTCCTGTGTATATATTTGTGTATTTCATGTAGTATTTTGTTTATTATTACATGACCTTGCAACACTATTAAAGTTGTATCTAGGCCAGACCTAAAAAGACCATGCATTGGTCAAGCTTTTCAAGGTCTACAACAACTCGCAGTGCAGTGCAGTTTAACTTTCATCCATCTTTTTTGGCAACCAAAGCTCAGCTTATTGCTGGATAACATATACCTTGATAAACTATTCCTTGTTACATCATACCTAGATTGCAAAATAAACAACTTACAGAACAAATATACTGAACTCTTGAATTCCACTTCAATATGTTTTAATTACGGCCACAGGTGAAAAATACCAATTTCTGCTCACCTGGAGAGGTCAAGTGTAGATCAGGTTTTCCATCTAGGCATGCAGGTCACCCCTATTTCAGTGGCTGAAGGCCACTGTTCCTTTTGACAGATGGTTGGGATTGCCCCAGAGGTATTTGAGTTCCTGTTAACCTGGCCTCTGGGCTAAGATAGTGCCCACACAACGGCTGTTGCCTACAAAGGCTGTTGGAGTTGGTAAGTACAGCTACAGAAAGAAGACTGCTCCTAAGTAACTGGGGCCTTCCAGAGGACTTGACAGATGTTTGGTGGAGTGAGTAGAAAGAAGGGACAAGATATGTAAGGTGCCCCCATGTTGAGAGTGAAACTGACCCGATTTGGTTCCTGTGTGGAGGAAGCGAGCTTAGGAGCAGTTCTGGAACAAACAGATTAGTCTGTAAGAGAGGATTGGGGAACTCTTGAGATGATATGATCTGGTAAAATCAAAAAAGGAAAGGTACAGTCTAGAGTCAGTATCTCGCTCTCTAATGAAATGCCACTCGAACTTGCTGAATGGATTCAAAATGGCCTTATGAAGGACCAAACAGCAGAGGAAGACCCATGCAGTCTTAAATGGTGATGGGGATAACAAAGCCAAGGGGCAGTGTGCAAATCAGGAGCCCAGTGGAGTGGGGAGAAATTCCCATAGATGCAAGTTTGGAAGAGAATGCACCTCTGCATCAATTGAAACATAGGTGTTTGCTGGTTTGTCCCTGCAAACACCAACAAGGATTTAATCTAGGATTAAGATAGTGGGGCTAGTATTGCAGGGTGTAAACTAATAAGCAAGTTAAGAAAAATTTATGTTTCAGCCCCTTCTGTTGGATCTTGCACCTCAGTAACTAACTTGTTTCCTAACAAATATTGTATGATTCCAATAAAATGTGGAATGCTGCACAGTACCTGTGGTTGTTTTATGTTAAAACTAATAAAATGTTTACAAAAATAAATCTTGGAGTTCACATAAACTTTGTAAATATTAACTGGTCACCTTGTAACTGTTAATTTGTGTGCTCAGGTACTGAAACAGTGAAAATCTTACTCTGATTGATGCAAATCCCAGATGATCTGGCAAAAGGCTTTTTAATGCAGAACACAAAGCCTTACAAATTTAAATGTAAGTTAACTATCGATGTGTGTGTCGGCCAATGGCGGGCCATGACCATTAGCTGACTCCAGGGAGGGGTTTTAAAAATCCGCTGGTGCTTTGTTTCAAACAAGGTCTTCCTGAAAGGGTTTCCCGGCTGTGATCCACGTCCAGGAAACCCCACTAGATGCCAAGGATTTACCCCTGGGAGGGCGACCATTTCTCTGTAACATGTACACATCACCAGAATAATGCTGCACTCCAGGGATTTCTTCCATCACCAATTTTATTAATTCTCAATGCAAAGCAACGCACATACTCCAACTGACGCCTTTCGACCCTAGCTTTTAGGCAGCAATAACAATGTCAAGTTAACGCTTGGTTTTGATGCCATAAAGTAGCGCAGGTGGTTTATATGCCTACTGCAAAGAACAGATCTGTATTTTATGTGAATAGCTGAGTGGATTAGTAAAGCCAGTCGTTACCTGAGCTGCAAAACAAATGAAATGTATGTGCGAGGAGGGCTATGGAGAGATGAAGGGCACTTTTGCCGGGTGATAGTGAGGGAATCTGGAGGTCATGGGAGTGGGAGCACCAAAAATTGTTGGGGACTGGGGGCCACCAGCGCTAAATGCTGTTTTGATAGGTATGTGGCAAGGTGAAGTTAGTGTGTCTTTTTTGGGTTTTTTCAGTGTCTTCAGAGAACCTGCTGATTGAAGGAAGAAGCGAAGGTAGGGTGACTGACATTTACTGCTGCACACATCACGCACACCCACCAGCAATTTTCTGACCTTATCTGTCTTCTACGTAGGTTAGTGTTTTAGAGCGACAGTTTAGCTAGTAGCAGAGGTGGTGTCTCGTTTGGATGGCTGCTGCTCAAGCCCAAACTCCGGTTATGGAGGACATCTCTGAGGCAGGATCAGAGTCAGCAGATGCTGCGACAGCATCTGAGGGAGAGGACAAATGAGCAGAATTCTGGGAGTGATTTTTCAGTCAGCGGAGTCCCATCCGGTGACTCCTCTTCCTGTGATTCTGAGTGAGACGAAGAGGACAGTTGTGCTGTTCCTTTGCAAGCACAGTCTGTGCAGTGGGGCAACAGTGGGTTAGGCCAACCCAGAGAGCAAGTGCATGCGGCGGCAAGCACAGGCAGAGTGCTCTCTTGGCAGCCCCCAATTTAGTTTTGCCCCAAATTTCACCTTTTACTGGTGAAACTGGTTGTAAAGTAGATATAGACAACTTTTTGCCAATTGACTATGTCCATCTCTTTTTGGATGCTGACTACCTTCAGCAATTTGTGGGGCAAACAATTTTTGGGGGAGCATGGAGGCACTCTAGGGCCTTGTTCTAGGACACGCCAGTGGACTCCCACTGCACTGGCAGAGTTGAAGATATTTTTGGGCCTTACGCTCAAAACAGGGTTAGTGCTGAAACCCACCTTGCAGTCCTACTGAACCACTCGCGTGGTTTGGGTAACTCCCATCTTCTCACGGGCCCACATCATATTGTGGAGACATCAAAATAATCTGTCACAAAACAACCTGGTTTTGTAAGATGGGCACCTGCATTTTTGGTCCTGGGCTCGGCGGCCATATAGGGAAGCCTGCCAAATCCAGACATTTCTGGAAACTAGACTCCTGTGGGAGTCCACTGGGGTGTGGCTTGTGTGGATTCCCTAAAATTATCTTATTCAAAATACCCTTCAAAAGTGATATGTTGAATAAAAACTCTGTTTTTCCTGCATTTCTGTCACGCGAACTACAGGAATATGAAGGGATTAACAAAATTCCTACCCCCCCCCCCCAGCGTTTGTGCTGATAAAAACACTACCCTACTTGTGTGCCTGTGCTTAGTGTCTGCGTCAGGAATGGATCACCCAAGGGTCAACAGTAGCCCTGATGTAAGGACTACCATTAACTGTTGTGTCATCCATTCCTATTATGGACACTAAGCCAGGGCACACCAGTGGGGTAGCGTTTTAATCAGGATAAGTTGGGGAATGCTGGGTGGTAAGCAGTTTGTGGATCCCTGCAAATTTCTGTAGTTCACAGAAATGCAAGGAAAAATAGTGCTTTTATACAATGTTTTACCTTTGCAGGGCATTCTGTGGAAAAAAACTTTGGGGAATCCTCACAAGCAATACCTCCCTAGACTACCCTTGATGTCTACTTTTCATAAATGTCTGGGTTTGATTGGTTTCCCTAAATGGTTCCCGATCCCAGGACTAATTAGTACACTGACCTTCGTTATCATTATCACCACAATAGGTTTGGGATCCTTCCCTGTCGCAGGCAGTTGGCCTACCCACACAAGCAAGGTAACATTTTTATCAGGGGACCTGGGGAAATGCAGGGAGAAAGGAAGTTAGTGTTTCCCCTCAGATTCCAGAACTTTCCATCTCCGAAATGTGCAGAAAAAGGTTTTGTATTTTAGCCAAATGTTGAGGTTTGTAAAGGATTCTGGGTGGTAGAACCAGGTGAGAGCCCCACAAGATGGAAGTTTGTGACTCCCCTCAGATTGCAGAACTTTGCAGCCCCAAAATGTGAGGAAAATTTGTTTTTTAGACAAAAGTTGAAGTATGCAAAGGATTCTGGGTGGCAGAACCTGGTGACTGCACCACAAGTCACCCCATCCTGGATTACCCAGTGTCTAGTTTAAAAAATGTACAGGTTTCCCTAGGAGCCGGATGAGGTATAAGGTAAAATCCACTGCTAGGCACTTCAGTTTTCAGTGGGAAAATGTGATGTGTCAGAGTTGGGTTTTGGGACGTTTCCTGTCACGGGCACTAGGCCCACCCACACAAGTGAGGTACCATTTTTATCTGGAGACTTTGGGGAACACAGAATAGCAAGTGTTATTATCAATTGTCCTTCTTTGTATTTTCGCCTTCCATATTTAAGACAATATATACGAAAGAAGTCATTTTCAGAAATACCCTATAGTACACATGCTAATATTGGGACCCCCAAATCCAGAGATGTGCAAATAACCACTGCTTCTAAACTCCATGTATTGTGCCCATTTTAGAAATGTTTAGGGTTCCTTGATACCTCTTTTTCACTCTTTATATTTTACCAAAGTAATTGCTATACACCCGGTAGACAATGAAAACCCATTGCAAGGTGCTGCTCATTTATTGGCTCTGAGTACCTTTGGTTCTTCTTGAACCTAGAAGCCCTATATATCCCAACAACCAGACGTGTCTAGAAGGCAAAACGGTGTATTGCTTTTGAAAATTGGCCACACCTGGAAAAAATAACAGATAAAAATGTAGACCAAAATGGCTGTTTTTTTTACTCATTTTCAATATTTTTTTATTTCAACTGTTACTTTCCATAGGAAAACCTTGAAGGATCTACACAAATGACCCCTTGCTAAATTCAGAATTGTCTACTTTTTATAAATGTATAGCTGTCCGGGATCCCCCTTTGATTTCACACTCATTTCTGTCACTAACTGAAGGAGGCTGAAAGCACAAACAGTTAAAATGGGGTATGTCCCGGTAAAATGCTAAAACTGTTGAAAAATGTGGTTTTCTAATTCAAGTCTCCCTGTCCTGGAAGCTGGGAAGATGGTGATTTTTAGCACCACAACCCCTTTTTGATGCCATTTGCAGGGGGAAAAAACAGATGCTTTCTTCTGCAGCACCTTTTTCCCATTTTCCCCCCAAAAAAACAAAGGTTAGCTGTATTTTGGTTAATTTCTTGGTCACACACCCCGATTACCTTTAGAATCCCAGGTTTTTGTGGGAGAAAGGGACGCAAATTTGGCATGGATAGCTTATGTGGGGAAAAAGTTATGGAGCCTTAAGCCCAAACTACCCCAAATAGCAAAAAAAGGGATCACCACTTTGGGGGTTGGTCAAGCAGAAAGGTACAGTGGATATTGTTTTATTTATGCTTACATCACAGTGTTCAAATTTGGCAGGTACTTGAAAAGGATACTGAGTTTAGAAAAAGAATTAACATTTTGCACCTTACCGTCGGATGTCTTCAATCCTAAAGTAATGCTTATTGAGACACTTGGTAATAAATATCAATTGTAGAATATTTTTCTGCAGGGATGTGTTTTAGTGAAAGGGGTTGCCTATAGTAACCCTTTTTTGAGAACATAGAATAAACTCGAAATCGAAGACACATTTTTATAATAGCTGTGATGTCACAGAATAAAAAGTCACTTATGTATTACAATAAATGTTATAAATGTTTACATGTAAGCTTGTTTTCTCATACATTTTAAGTGGTATACGTTATATGCACAATAACTGTTTGACCCTCAAAAAGGAAACTACTAAGTTCTAACAACTGATCTGTAATGTTTACTGTGGTTGATTCAAATGCCATGCACTGTGCCGCCATCTAGTGTTGAGTTCGGAATATTAAAATGTATTTTTCTCTGAATATTTTTGTTTCAGTTTGGGCATGCGCCGAATGACTCGTGATCACGTCACCTAAAACCAATAATGCACAGGGACATAGGCTTCATCTTGCATTAAATTGTTTTGCCCGCTGGACTAGATTTAGCTGTTTTAAATTAATGTTTATAACTTTATATTTTTTTTCTAAACGATTTATATTTTTTTAATTGGTCTAGTCCAATCAGTTTATGCCACATTACGTGGATCAGTAAAAAACATTAGTAGTTTAATAGATTGAGAAATGGCGAGGTCACCTGCAGGAAAAAAGCTTATGCGAGTACGCATCACCATCCCACCCTCCGTATTAAACTTGGTTCTTCCGTTGAAAAAGCTTGAAACCTCATGACGCTGCACAATTAACTTATTGCCACCAAGAAAACCCCCTTCCATGTAAGCGTGTGCAATGAATGCAAGTACAGCCATTCAAATGATGAGCCCATTAATCAATCAATCAGTCGAGTTCAAAGATGGCTCCTGAAGAGCTACTCTTGAGAGCTGAATGTCTCTATGACAGGAAATCTACAAAATGGACACAGGACATCTTATAAATCTACTACAACTGGCACCAAGTCAGTTCAAATGGGCTCATCAGTCTGGCTTTCTTTAATACCAAAAATGGTCCAAATGTGCTGTCATACATTGTTTTGCGTAAAAGTTTTCTCAACTACTAGAGCACAACATGCCCTAATAGATTGGTATGGTGCTTCTCTAAAAACGTCCATACACTCATTTGAAAACTTCAATTAACTAAATTGCAAAATTTAGCTTCTAGAGGTTTGGCCTTGAAAGTTAGACTCCCTCTTGACTTAACTGTGATAACTTGCACAACTGATATTCTGCCATCTATAGCAGAAGGAAAACTAGGGCTGAACGGCCCATGTTGAAGCACCTAGGACCACTGCCATTAAGGCTTGGAGCATCTTCTATCTGACTGGTAGAAGAGGCAGAGGAGGTGAAAAACCTAAGCAAATGCCCCTGACCAATCAAGCCATTCTCTATACTTGGGCTATGGATGTCCGGAGGGGTGTGCATTCTTGATATTGCTTGGTTTAGTTTGTGTGAGATAGATACATATAATATGTGGGGTCCCTCATCTCTTAAAGCATTTGTGGGAACACTTGTTTTATTCTCCCATTTGTGTTTTCTGATACACTTTACCAAATAGATTGGCAAATCGTTATTACCCAACAGAGATTTCACCAAAAGGTAAATCAATTGACTGAGACAAGTGCTCAATCTAGTGTGCAACCAGAATAAGGGAAGAGAGCACGCTCCGCCGCTCCTGGAAAACACATCACTGTCATACTGCGGAACAGATTACACAACATGGAGAGGCGTATTATTATACAAATAAAGGCAAATTATGTGGCGTTTTCTCGGGATGTTTTGACACATATTACACATGAGATCCCACTGGTACAGAAAATACAGCTTTCTTCCACAAGAGAATGAAATAAATATTTACTATTTAAAATTGTATTCACCAACAACTAATGATTTTGACTTACCTGGAAAACCGAAGTTACATTTTCTTAACCTTATGCTTTCCATCCCCCATTGACAGTTGGTTTTAAAAGAAGTGCAACGTCCTGTGCTTGAAAAAGGGTTCAGAGGAAACATTCTAGATGCCTGTACCTGGTGGTGGATTCCAGGTAACTGTTCTTGGAAGAGATCTGTAGTCAATATTTTCTAAATAAAAAACATTAACAAAAGATTTTCACGGTAAAAAAAAAAGTTTAATTTGTAATTAACATCTTGTAGGTAAATATATTTTTACAGGGTGCAGAAAGAGTGAACATTTGTGAAGGCTCAATGCACGTTGTGGAACACGTGAAGTATGCATATTATATGATTGCAGTGTGATATAGGACAGCAAGAATCTAATTCAATGTTTGCATCTATTTGTTACTTCAAATGGGGCAGTCACTGATTACAAAATATAACTACACTGGCGATATCTTAAATTGCAAGTTGAAACCGGAAGGGTACCCCGTTCTTGCTGGAAGGAAGACCGCGCAAGAGAAGGTCTACAGAGGCCTATTGTGTGGTTGAGATGCCTTCAGACAAAGCTTTCATCGTCACATCAATATTATCGCCAAGGCAAAGACTGTCTGTTCCAGATACCCACTTCTTAAAGGACGAAACAAGTGTAGGATAATCTGTTTCAGGGGTAAGGAGGTTTTGCTAAACTCCACCCCGTGTGATTGTGGCAGAACATCAATACTAGGAGAATTTGAAAAAGAAACAAAACTTGGTCGCGCACCAAGCCACTGTGGGCTCATGGGCTTTTCTAAGCATCTGTTATAATAATGTAAACCTTCACTACTCCGGTAATTGTATGTGGGGAGAACTCTGCCTTCTCTGTGGTGGACTATCATATTTGACAGTCGAGGCACACTGAACTGTGTCACTTCACTCGCCCCCTTCCCAAGAGATCTAATATCTCCCTTTAAGTTTATGAACTGTTTCATAGTAAGATTTTTTTATGTATAGATTGTACAAAAAAGGAAAAAAAACAAATCTGATTGGTGCATTTTATTCTGAACAGACAATTCTACATTTCTGTTTCAAAAGCTGTGTGATAATTATATTTGCTTCAAATTGAGAAACAGTTCACACGAGTATCCATAAAAGTGTGCTTGTTTGATCTGGCTGATTCATGAAATAATGTCTTTGTTGGTAACACAAATCACAAATCTGGTTATTGACAGATTTGACTTAGAAATGTACACAAATGGATTACCAGCTTCATAATAAGCAGCATAACAATAATTCAGTTCAAATTACTGTTAGGCCTTCTGCACTTGCACCTCAAAGCAAGTTAAAAAAACAGTTTCTTAGCCACCAGTATTTGAATGGCAAAAGAGTATTTCACATTACATTATATACCATTTCTTAATAGGATGTTTGCTGGCTATTAAATCAAACACTAGTACACTGATTTTTTTAAAATTACTTTTAAGGATTTATTTTAAAATCATATTATCTTTCTTAAAACGGAATGCACACAAACCCCTATCCCCATATATTCTGCACGTCATCGAATTTTCACTGTACAACAATGCGACTAATACATGTAATACAAAGCCCTGAAACCCCCCTGGGTTTAAACTGAACTGTATAAAAAAAATAAAAAAGGTTTATCCAAATGTATAGCTCTAATGCATTAATCAACAAGAAATGGAATGCATTTAAAAATACATATGTTCTTGTTTATCGTGTGGGTTCCCAAAATGCTTATGTACATAGAAAACAGATTCCACATGAGTATCTAAGGCAGCAGCATAATTTCCTCTTTTTAGCTAATAATAGGCGAGTTGCTGATTTGAGGACTATAAAATCAAAGACTAGCCAATTGTGGATGGCCTCTTTCCTTATGTACAGATAAATGCTGCCAGTCCTTAGTCCGGTCGCATATTACACGGATCCATTATGGCACTTGTGGAAAGTCCAGCAGCCCGAGCCGTGTCTTCAAGAAATATGTACAGAGTTCTGTCATCTGCTGATGGCCAGACAGATCTATTTTCCCGTCACAGCTTTTTTCTTGCTTTGCGATTGTATGCACTCATCCAGACTGGTAGAAGAAACTTGGGATGCCGCATCTTCCTGCTGGAAGCTGTGGAATAAGAAACTGACTTAGTTAAAATGCTTACTTTCAAATTAGACAAAATACTTAATTTCAAATTTAAATTCTCAATAATACTACCTCCCTTCTAGAAAATGGTGCACGGTACAACACAAAATACAAGGAAGAGCTTTAGAATTATTAATGACAGGCAGCTGCTTCACGTCCATTACTGATAGTGGTGTGGTAATAGTGCTGCACAATAGCTTCTTACCCTGAACATCTTAAGGTTGGCAAAGTCTCAGCATAAAACTAGTCCAACACTCTTGATTGACGAGCAGCATTACTTATTGTGTTCACTGCATAAAAACTGTTTTTGCTTACTAGCCGAGAATCACTCGGTGTAAGCGATCCTTGAGGGCACTGGTAGGTACCCAGATCTTTGCAGATTCCATGTTCAAACAAGGGTTAAATCCTGCTTTTCATGTTTGAAGAATCCATGTGGCTCTGTAGTTGCCATTCTCTGTATTGTTCCTACTGTAATAGATTGTGAGCAATGCAGTGATAGTTGAGTAATTCATCAGTCACCAAAGGAGGGAGGTAGGGTTGTGATTTTTAAGCCAGACCATTTTTAGCGAGGAGAGAAAATATTGAGAGGGAAGTTGATGTTGAGGACTACATGGCACCTGGGAGCCATCAACGGGGAATCAAAAAATAAATCTCTTTTTGAGAGTTGATTAGGCCAAGTGGGTTCATGGTCTGAATTTTCAGTGTCAGAGAAGGATGTCGCATGGTGGATGCAACACAGTACACTTTGGTTGTAAAGGCGGAGGGGAACGGGGGGGGAAGTGTTGATTTATTAGATTAAGGGCCTGATTTAGACCTTGGTAGATGAGATTACTCTGTCACAAACGTGACGGTTATTCCGTCTACCATATCACAATTTCCATAGGATATAATGGATCGTAATACTGTGGAAGGGATCTCCACGACGTTTGTGACAGAGCAACCCAGTCCATCAAGATCTAAATCAAGCGCTGGAAGTGTTAAATGTTGCAAGCTTATTTTGGTACCAAGCCTGACCTAGAATAAGGTACGAAGATATGGATAAGATACAAAATGTTGGAGGGTATTAATCAAATGTTTGAGCTCCTTGATCTCACTGAGCTGCTGGGCAATGGTATTGACACAGAAGTCAACTTAGAGATGTTGTTTGCACGAGTTGGGGCCAGTGCAGCTAGAGTTGATAGATTTTTCTTTTGTTGTCGTTCATCTCGAGTGTCGCATACCACAATTGGATAGTCATGATTTGGTACCTGGGGAGTCAAACATGGTGCAATGATTATTGTTGGGTATTTAGCACTATATTGTCATTGGTTGTGGGCCAACTAGTAATGGGGTGTTCGTGTTGGATGTCAGAAAAGAGATTTCTGAACAATCTAAAGGTGGCTTTTGAGAGTTGCGACTACTGGTGTATAGCGCAACAGTGGATCTAGCCTCATGGATTTTGGCAGTTTAAAGAGAGTGAGGCAGAAGAGAAAAAAGACAAATAAGTTTATTTTAAGAGTCAGTGTGAGTTCATGGAGGTAATGAACCCTAGAAAAAGCCTTTTTTGGAGTGCATGAAATCAGAACGCAATTAGACCTGAACAGTCTGTTAATTATGATGCCCGGATACCACAAATCTGACTAACCCCAGGTGCACAAGAAACTGACTCATTAATTGTGTGATTTTTTTATATGGAGGAAATTATGATTTAGAGAAGCAGCAGCAATCTCTTTCAGGTCTGTACCTAGGTGTTTGCGAATGACTCTGTGTGGCTTCTGCAAGGGATAACTCCAGGACTCTCTTCAGCACTTCCTCTTCACTCTAGAAAAGATAGTTTAACACAGGTCAGTCACACTCATTTACAATTACAGCAGTTTTATTTTTCTTCATTCCTACTCTCCTTACCAAAGAGCATGATTCAGTTCCACCGCTGGCCACCACTGCTCACCTCCCCTTTTATAGTCCAAAAAGAATAACCAGCCCCTCCACAGCCTTCATCTGCTACAGCCTGACACGGTTTCAAATGTGGGAGCTTCTGCAGTCTGTCAGCGTCCACATTTCTGAGCTATCGAATGAGGATCGCTTCTTTACTCATTTTTAAAAGCCCGAGATTGTTTAACTTTCGATGATCAGAAAAACAATTTCTTGTCTTTAAAAAAACACCTTTTCATATTAATGTAGACAAATAAGTTTGAGACCTTCTTTTTGCACTCATACACGTTTTAAAACCACAATCGTTCAAACACAGGTGCTGAGTATAACTTTTTTTTCGGCTGCTGACAAACTTGTTTAGCTGATCCTGCGACGCATGCACCTAGTCTCTATAGGAAGCTTGCACTACTGATGTACCTGTTGTGCCCGATATGGAAGCTCGCACTAGAGCCACAGTCACCTTATGTGAAGGAAAGATGGTGGATGTTCACAGAACACATCCATGGTTTTGACTCAAGATAGACGGGTTTGTTTTAAATCCAAGAAACTATTTAACCTGTCGTCTCCGAATCCCTAATAAATTACATCATATTTTTGATCACAGGAAAGCTGAGATAGGATTACGTCATCTGATCAGATACATTTAGCTCCCATATGGTTAGATTGGATGCTTTACTTCAGATTAATTGTCCAATTCGTTTGGATTACTTTAGTTCGTGCTACAGATGTTATGTAAATATACCCTTCCAGACCCCTAAAAACCCTACCACCTTTATACCCTACCTATTCCTAAACATATCATAGTACACCTACACACATCCCAGCTCGAACCCTAAAATCCGAACTGTTTCATAGTTTATTCATACCAAAACTGTAATCATTCCAGTGCAAGACCATAAATTACAGAATAGAGACTGCATCTTCCCATCCTCGTTGGACCTTAGGCTTTTTAGTAAGGTACTAAGTACCAGTCTCCTCACTTAAGTCTGCTCAACAAATGTATAGAACATCCTCTGCCCAGGGCCTGATGCCGCTTGATCCTTTTGGTTGTACTGCCCCTGATGTTCTTAAATTCAGGTGCCAAGGGGCAGCTTACTTCACTCCAAGTTTCGTATAAATAGATGCTAGGTGCTTTTCTGCAGGCTGAGCCCAAAAGGACCACTGGGAAATGTTCATTGAACACCGATGCGAGGAGAGTACGTAGGGATCAGTACTTGCACTTCTCTGCACGAGAATACTTGATGGTCGATTCTCAGGTAAGCCTAACTACTAAGCCTTCATGCGAAGGTTTGATCCAGCATCTAAGGAGTCCAATGCTGCCACTGACCTGCAATGTGTTTTTTTTTTGTTTTTTTTTAAATCAAAAAGCATCGTGTGTTAGTAAAACTTTGATCTGTAACGGTGTTCTCGAGTGAAACTAAGAATGGGGTTCTCCCAGATTCTTCATTTCAGCATCGGAGGCAAGCAAAAGAAGTGCACTGCCTCCCAGGCGTCCTCACTGACAGGGCACAGCAGTGCTCGCCTCTTACACACTGGTGTCCCAGTGGAGCATCGATGCTGCCCCTTTAGAAGATAAAGCACAATGTCACACTGCAGTGGAGCTCAAGGAGAAGGCGGATAGATTAGGATGCACTTACCAATCCTTTCTGCCAGGTGGCAGCATACGACATACCACAGCTTCTGGGCAACACTGAAGCACTGAAAGCAGAAGGGAGAGCTGTGTTCATTATTAGAAATATACATGTTACATAATTTCCAGCAACACCCACCCCTTGACTGTCCCATTATAGAGAGAGTACATAATATGCACATGTAGTGCCTACGTCAATGAAGAAGTCGCAAAAGCTATTTTATATATTTAGTCACAGTCACATCGAATGCCATAAGCACTAGTAGCAACCCATTGGGAACTGCATGCAGGAAACATTATTGGCAATTAATATCCTTCAGATGAATTCAGTTTTAAAATATTTCATTCTGTCTTGTAGAACGTCCAAACCTACAAAATTAATAAATAGTTTCTAACAGCCTAACATGTTAATCCAAATCATTAACGAATCTTAAGAGAGATCAGCTTGCTTGGGTCAACCCAAAAGAGGCAACTGGTAAAGTCTATTGGTTTATACCTGATTGGCTGATATGGTTGGTGAGTGGGGGTTTCACGCACTGCAGATGCTGCGTCAGAGGTTGCTTCTGCTCTCACTATAGCTGCACGTCTGGAAAACAAAGATGTCACTAAGATAGTGCACTTTCCAGTAGAAGCCAGCAAAAATCTAAAGGTGAGAGTATCAGCGGGGCTAATAATCCCTAGAAATCAACAATCACTACAGGTAATCTCACCCTGCTTTTGAGAGAGGAGGAATGCTGCCTCTGCAACTGTGATCCGATGGATGTCTGTGTTTAATACAAAAATTCTCTTGACAGTGATCGCATACCACTTTGATGAGTTCTTTCCTTTTGCACCCTGGCTTTAAGCACTTGTTCTTGAAGATCTGTCAGAAAGGTAGTAAGAGAACAGATTCATGAGCACATTTCAAATACCTTACTGTGAATTATAATGCTGGGTTCTTTAATAATAATAATTACTGATGAAAGAAACAGCATTGTGATCAAAGACATATGCATGAACCACAATTCATCTTTTAAATTACCATTTTAAGGTAGTAAGTGAACTAGTCGTACATCAAACCGAAGGCAGACATTTCTGTAAGATTACTACATACAAGAGTGGCTTTAGCGCTGGTGGCGCAACAGACCTTTTGGCAACGCCCACAAAGAACCTCCCTCTCCACGGAATCCCCCGCTGCCAACATCCAACGAGGCCTCATCTCTCCATAGGCCCTCTCACATTCATTTCATTTGTTTTGTTCTAGTCATACCAGTGTAAGTGTTAGAGCACCTCAGATCACACACTCATTATACAGAAACAATGAATCTTGTGTAAATCATTTTATAGGAAATGTTATACACACAAGGAGGATTACATTGTGTAGGAATCACATGTCACCTATACCAGCATCCAGTATATGTTTAAGAATGTTTGGTGTTGAATAACACAAGCTCAGGATTTAAAATATACCACAGTGGTTGAGGTAGGCTTTACTAATAAGAATGCATTTCTACCCACACAAACCCTTTTTAGCAACATTAGTACAATGAAAAACTAAGGGAAAAAACATAGCGTTCTAACCCTTACCATGCAGTTTACATGCATCTGAACTCCTTGATGACGGTTCAGAGGTTATTGTGCTATCCTAGGATTGTAACTTATCAACAGCAAGTAACAAAAGCATCTCTGTGACAAAAGCAGTAACTCACTGAGCAAGCCACATAATACAGTTCCGTGATCTGCGGGGAACACGTTCTTTTAAGCAGGCATATGAACCGTCTCTCTGCACTACTTGATGGTGAGCAAAAGCTGTCACTAGATAAAACTCCGATCCTTCCAGCATGTACTTTAATGTCATATTAATATCAGCAAATAATTAGTCTGTTGGCTAAAAGTTTGTGTAACAACAGCATCTAACATTTGTTAGTAATATATGTTGTTTCTCTCAATTTTTATGAGGGTGTTTTTGTATTCTACTGTTTGGGGATAGCAAAAATAAACCTCAGGAATCAAATTTTACTGGTGTTTGGGAGGTCACATTTTATTGAAATGTCTGCTACAGCAATAGAGGCCAACATGTGATGTCACCCTTACAAGCCATTCATCAAGACAGGAAACAACGTTTTTTTTTGTACAATTATGCAATTGTAATCTTACCGTTTTATGTGGCATTAATGCACAGGTTTAACATCTTAGAGCAGTGGTTCCCAACCTTTTTAATTTTGCGGACCCCCACTTTATCATTACTGGAGCCCGGGGACCCCCACTGAATCTTTCTTGGAATCCGGGGACCCCGCTACTGAAAGCTGAGGACCTAATATGTTGATATTATTTAATTTTCTAAGCAGTTGCGGACCCCCTGAGGAGGCTTCGCGGACCCCCAGGGGTCCCCGGACCACAGGTTGGGAACCACTGTCTTACAGCATGCCACAAATCTGAAAAATTGCACCAACTAAAACGTTACTTTCTAGAAAGCTTTTTTGCGAGTGGAGTTGCATTTTAGAAGTATAAAAATGGAATTCAAAAAGAAGCAGGTGGATGTCATGTGAACACTCTGGGCAATTTAAGTGATCAAACTGACAATATCTGCACCGCCAAGAGCGGAGTTGCCTTTGCTGTTAATCATATCACGGAAAGGAACACCACTTTTTCCGGTCTGCAAAAGGCTCAAACTAAGCTGGTGGTCTGTGATTTTGTAAATACACAGCAGTGCAGCGCATTGGCTGGCGCTTAGGCTACGTCAACCGCGATGGCGGGAATACTGTTGTCAGTCTATTTCCTCGAGGACCAACACCGTGGAAATAAAGGAGGGACAACGGTGTTCCCACTGCAAGGTTTTTGGTGCCCAGCCCCCTGGCGCCAGGTACAGTGGCACTGGTAGCACCGCCCTTATGCCGGCTCGATTATACAAGTATACATTCTGACTATCCTGTATGGCTAGGCCACAAAACCTTTCTCTGCTGTTTGATGCAATTACATTTTTTGACAATCTTGGTAACCTAGTTCACTAAAACCGGACAACTCACAAATAATATCAGACCAGAGTACCCACAGGCTACTTCACAACCAGTTAAAGGCAGGCTCTGAATACAGACGGAAATGTCACCTAGAGAGAATTTAGTTTACTGACTATGAGATACCTGTCAAACAACAACATTCATCTCTTCTGGACCTATAATCTTGAGCTTCATGTATATTGCTTAAATGTTAAAGCTATGCAGTATGTCAACTGCATCATTCACTCCTGCTTTATTCTCATTTTCTTTACAGTAAAATGTTGGAATGTTAGAAACCTATGTGCTACTCATCACAGATAGTGGCTCAAAAATCACCCAAATTAGGGCATATTTCTTAAGATCTTTACTTGGTGTTATCTTAGTCTCATGGGGCAGATGTTGTCCATGCTTCAAAATCATTGGGTGAAGCATCAAAGAAGAAAAGGCCGACAATAGAATAATACTGAAGCTCAGTCAAGTGCATATCTGAATAGAAAAATCTTTAGTTTGCCTCTAAAATATAGCAACTCCAATGAGCTCCAAAAACAAATAAAAAGGCATTACGGGTAATAAGGGCAACTTTCAACTTCTTCTTTCTAAATTGAGAGACCTCTCATGGCCCAAACTATCTGAAGGTCTTGAGGCTTGGTAAACAACAAAGAAAATTGGCTGTGTACAATGTTCGCACCTCCTATACATATATGTATTGTAATCAAGATAACTCAGTCAATATGTTACTAACAGGTAACTTGATGGGTGTCCAACTGGTGAGCATTCAGCCACCAAGAATGCAGATAGCATCATATGAAAAACATATGATGCTGGAAAGTTCATAAGTATATACCAGGGCACACCATGTACATCCAATTTGCTTCCGTATGTATCAATGAAGATTCCAATTCGAAAATGATAATTAGGTAGGAGTCAGGTAGATTTAAATGAAACGGACACGACCATGATAAGCCTGTCAGTGTATGTGAAGTCGTTCTATCGCCAAGTCTCGAGTCTTGGTCTCAAGAATTGCACCAATAGGACGCCTTGGTGCATTCGAATTTACTTCTTCGAAACCTTTGATAATTGGAAACTCATTTTCCACTGCCTTGAGGAAGTCATGTTGACGAAACACGTGTTGGCTGTTGTTTCTCTTGATGTATGATGGATACTACCTTATGGAATATTTTTGAATGAACAATAAACGCGACCACACATTTTTTTCGAATTGGACTCTTCATTAATACATACGGAAGCAAATAGGATGTACATGGTGTGCCCTGGTATATACTTATGTCTTGAGGCTTGGTGACTGAATGGGCTGCCACTGCAGCAATACTCAGAGATTTGGTCCAGAAACTAAATGTATCCCTGTCGAGACTGGGCCTGCCTGGGCCATTTCCTTCCTATAGTTAAAAGAATGTGCTGCGTGTCGGGGTTAGTGGATCATGGGCCAGCCTCCGGGTTGTAGGCAAGGATATATTTTTCTCTTGTATTTGACTTAAAATGAAACAAACAGTTGATCCATAAAATACAACATCTCCAAATTCTGCATGAAATCATAAACACATAATCAGCAGCAAATGATAACATTATTTACCTTATGTTTACGCTGAGAATCCGATTTACAGCTTCTAGCAATGTGCTCTCCAACAACAACATCTGGCACTTCACCCTTTTTGACTGGGATGGGGACATTGCACATTGGACAAACTGGAACCTGTATGTCCTATTAAAATAAAACAATATTAATACATTTTAAAAAGACACCTGCTGAGGTTAACAAATAGCCATCAGAATTGTGATATTTCTTTTTATAACTCTGTTTTTATTGAGTTTTGAAAACGTAACCAACAAAAACATTACAGTTCAGTGCGTATCAATGCAAAAGATTACAGTCTCTTCTAATTTTTATCACATTTCCATAGGACGGATTAAACACACAGTCTGGAATAAGAATTTATAACACCCTCTGCAGCAGAAATTACACTCCACCTACCCATCGAGAAGGATCTACCTGAGACCAAGTCTTACATATCTTACGAATCCCATATATGCAACCTCACCACAGTTGGTTGTTGCTCCTCTATTCAAAACAAGGAGCACTTAAACAGTCATCCTCATCCATACTCCGCTCTGTACTTAACTCTTCAAACACCAGTGAACCGAACCAGTAATGTCCCCCATGCGATCACATCCATAAGTGCCCCCTCCCCTATCTATGTCCTGCGCATATATTGTTCTTCAGCAGCACCCCATTCCATCAAATCTCAGATCCAGCAAGGGATGGAAGGGCACCGGGCACTCATCCAACCAATGGCCACCCTGTGTTTGGCCAACACCAAGGCCAACTGTGTGAGTTTGTATGGGATAGTCCTGCCCCGCGGCCTCCTCACCACTCTTAGAAGGCATGTCACAGGCATTACTTCTAGCCCCAATCCTCTTACCTCCTCTACTTTACCAACTACCTCCTGCGAGTATCCTGGTACCATCTTACAGTACAAGGCCAAGTGTAGAAAGGAAGCATCTAACAGGCCACATCTAGGACAACCTCTAGGCTGCTCAGAAAGGGACTTCCTCAGGCGAGGATTAGCCACAGAGCACAGGACATCGAACCAATGTGGGTAGCTGGAGTTAGGGCGAAAGGGTTTTAACAAAAAAGTCTTGGGCGGTCTTTGGTCATTGACTACGTCTTTGCCCCAAGAAGCTTTTGTCCATGGCTTATTAAATGCACCATAGACTTACGCCTAGAAGGGACTTTTCCATTGGTGGGGATAATGGGCCTGTAGCAGGCATTGTAATTAACCAACACTCTAGTGATGGTTTGCGACTCGTATGGTCACTTAAGGATCCAAAGGCCATGTTAAGCTCTCTTTTAAAAAGACATCTGCCAGTATTCGTGGGGTGTTTATCTGAAAACACAGGTGATGCTCTATTGGTGTTTTTTCAGCATTTTTGCTTATGTATTAAGACTTTTTTGTTAAAACCCTTTCGCCCTAACTCCAGATACCCACATTGGTTCGAGGGCCTGTGCTCTGTGGCTAATCATCGCCTGAGGAAGTCTCTTTCTGAGCAGCCAAGGGGTACTATGGTGGCGCGGGAGGCCGGAAGAGGCTATTATTGTGTCATCAAAAAATAATTTTTTAAACAGGGATTGGGGCCTATTAGAGTGAGCTGCCTCAGAGAACAACCATTTGCAAAACAATAGTTCCTGCATTTGCGAGAGTTAGAGCTATTGGCGTTGTAAATGACTGTCTTTTATTTATGTGTTTTGGTTTGGAGTGTTGGGGGGGGTGTATGTGGTATGGAGTGGAAATATGTAGTTTGTATTTTAATTGTTAGTTGTGGAATTGTGTGGTACGGAGTGTATTTGTGTAGTGGAATTATGTGGCATGGTGAAGATATATATATGGGTGAGAGCTGCACAGAATTAATAGAAAGGTAGAAAAAGAGGGATAGGTATTTTATTTAGGTACTGGTGGAAGCTTCCTTTACATAGAAGGTACAATGCAAGCTTCCTTTACATAAAAGGTACAATGCAAGCTTTGCTCACAGGGAAGGTACAATGCAAGCTTCCCTCACAGAAAAGTACAGCTAGAAAGGAAAATAGAGAGGGATAGGTAGATTATTTAGAAACTGGTGAATGAACTTGAGGCGGAAGCCATGTTGTAGAGCATTGTGGCTTGATTTCCAAAATATATGTAAAGCTGATAATTTGCCTGATAAATTATGTGCACTGGTGAATCTTTTTAAAGATGGTGCTATTTTGGTACTAGAAGTATTACAGTTAGGGCTGATATATATTACATATGATAAATTATTCCTTATTGCTACCGTTTTTTATAAACGTTTTGCTGGTAAAAATGACTGATGCATTGTGGTGATTAGTGCTGGTAGTAATGTGGTATATGAAGACCACTAATGTAATCTTGTTTGATATAGTTAGTACTACAAAAGTAATAGGACTACTAGTTCTTGATGATTTTTATTGAATATAACTATTTCTTATTACCAAAACTTTTGAAGACACCTGATGTATAAAGGCTTTTTTGAGAGCAGTATAAGTAGGCACCTTTAGATAAAAAACATAATAGTAACCAAGTGATTAGTTCGAGAAATGGGATCTCTATCCCTTTTGTAAAAGCTGTGTATAAAAGTGATCTTAAAGTAACTCCAAATGTGTTCCAGTTTCTATTTATTGACAATGTAAGGGGATGTGATGTAGGGTATTAAAAGTATAGATGCTATCATATAAAAGTTACATTTGGAGGTATTAAAGAAGTAGATGTGAAAATATCAGATGGGCATTCAAGATTATTGTATGTTTGGGATGAGAATATTGTAGTTATGATAGATTGGAGCAGAGGAGTGGGGAAAGAAAAGAGATCATATGATATGGATTGGAAAGTACCCAAGACATTGTGGACAATAGTACTAGAGTGTAATATAAAATAGATTGCTTGTTACAATGATGTAGGAGAAGGTTTTTTTTTTAATTTAGAGGTAATGGAATAGGTTTTGCATTTGCAGAAATTAGAGCTACTGGCGTTGTAAATGAGTATTGGTTTGGAGTGTATGTATGTGGTGTGGAGTGAAATTATGTGGGTAAATTGTGGGTCGATTCTTGTAAATTAAGCCCTTAATGTTTAACCAAAACAGTGCTGTTAACATTGTTGTACTCGCTATTTTCTTTGTACTACCATGTAGCAGCACTTTCTTTTCAGGTTGCTTCAGAGACTAAAATAAATATATGAAGCTGCCAAGCCCATTGTTGTTGCTATTAAGGGTATTAAACAAAGGCAACTTCAAAATAAAGCATTGCTACATTAAAGTGCATGTAAAATAACTATTAAAAAAATTTGCCCACACGCTCTGTTTCTAAAATAAATTAACCCTTTGAGACCAAAATAGATACATAAAATAAAGAACAGCAGTAACAGATGTCTTGTACCCAGCTGCTTTGTCTGCTCGTGTCATGTGGGCACCTTTCAACAAGTGCTACTTAAAGAATACATACGTTTAAATGAGTGCTGCCTTTGACTTACACAAAAGCTGATTTTAAACATAACAGGTCAAAATATTTGTAATCCATTCGCTATTTTTTTTTGTTACAAAAAGAAAGATGCGTAAATGAGAAACTTTCAATAGTTTTGCAACGTTCCCCAAAAGGAAACCACGACAGGATAATAAAGACAAATTAGCCTTGTTGTAAAGATCCCTATCTTTGTTGCAGCAGCATATGTGGAATACAAATTGAGTAGGTTACTATAAACAACATGATTTCAAACGTCCCACAGAGACTACGTTAGTTTTGAAGCTGGGAAGCAGTTGTCTTCAATATTAGTTGTTTGTTTGTTTGTTTTCTCCCTAAATTTGTTTATTTCGTAAAGTTAAAAATACACTATAAGACATCCTTAGTTTTAAAATGTGAAAAAGCCATTATTTTTAAAACATTACAAGCTTACACCAAATTAAATAAAAATATGGGAAGCTGTGCAGCTTTTTAAAAACAGGAATAAACTGCGTAATATAAATAAAAAAAGAAGAGGAGGATCCCAACAAGCTGCCGAAAAGCAAAATCAGCCAATAATCAATGCCAAACCATCTACTCATCCGTGGAGTGACTCAGCAAATATGACTTGGGCAGGACATTTCTTATGTTTTCCACATCCAAAATAAAGCTTCACTCACAATGCACATGTAAACAGGGTTAACTGGCACATATCACTACTACATGTACTTTTAAAATGATATATTTGTACCTCAACATAATATGCCAGTGTCTTGTTATAACAATAACTGGTGTGTATGTGCTGCATTTCTTTCTTAAAGCAATGTCAATGACTTTCTGATGGATTGTTACATCGGATGGTGTGGAAGCCACAGCGTGGCTTCTTCTTGAAGCTCTCTCCGAGTTTCAGAGCTCTCTCCTTGCTGTCGAAGATGGGGAAGGCTGGACCATTCATCCTCCACCCCGACAGCTGCTGTCACCGCTCACCATCTGTTGAACGCGAAAGAGAGGGGGGTGGGGTAATGAAGTCTGCCAGGAAAACTTTCAGCAGACAGACGCGTGCACAGTATGGTTGGTAGAATGCCGGGCTCGTGCATTTGGGCTCCTAACAGCATATACCTGTGTTTGTAAAACTACCAGTCAACTCAGTGTCAGCTGGGCAGACATCTTTGCGGGTTAGTAAAAAAAAATGAACCTTGTCGGGGATATTTTATATCTCCAGATTGCTTTAGTGAAATTACCAGTCAACTTTGTGTCAGCTGGGCAGACACCCCTGTGGGTTAATAAGAAAAAAGTGAACCATGTTGGAGTTTTTTTTAAATCTCCAGATTGCTCTTGTAATTTCAAAGTATTACTCTGAACGCAATAACATGATCCTAAGAATATTTATTCTAAAATATATCTAAAAAAAAAAAATGAAAGAAACTTGAGGTATACCTAGAGATTTTTATAAAAGAGAGCTCGCCTGCCCTCTCTGAGCTACAGAGCACCCTTCGCAGTAGTTCCGATTGGGCCACAACAGCTGGTCTTTTATGGCTTGAGAGGCATTGGGAGGGAGATGTTGCAACAAAGATTTACAGCCCTGTTTACAACAGAGCTCGGAAAGACAGCACTCCTCTCCAGTGCTCGAGCTGAAAGATCATAGTTCCTGAAAACATCATTAAATGATGAGAAGTGTATTTAGATAGTGGTTGGTCTGATCTCCTGTGAGGAGACCAAAAAGAAAAAAAGGTGGGACAAAGAGTCATATTAACCAATAGCAAGAAAGGATTTTTAAAGGACACTTGCATGCTCAAATCACAATCAGTGGGTTGAGCTGAACCTCACAAACTATCTACAACAGGTCGCTAAGTCAACAGACTACGTCAAAGGGATGTACCGTCCTTTGATTGGTTAGTTTGTCATATTCCTGCCGCAGAATGGGTCAGGCACTTTTCCTCAATTTATCAGTTAGCCAAGGATAAGAGCACTCCCCCTCCATTTCAGACCTCTCTTAAGGATGTAGAGGTAGCAAACACAACTCAGGTGGAATAGCCCTGAGCCAGATGGGATACCCATGGATCTCCTAAAATCTCTCCTAAAATGTAATATTGAACTATAGGGCACTCTACTGGCAAATCTGTTTAATAATGCTTTATGCACCGAGATACCCAATTCCTGGGCTCCAGCAATCATAGTCCCTTTTTAAAAAATAAAAGATCAGGGATCATCATAATGCTACCGCCCCATCTCACTGACAGCACGTGAAGATTGTTGGGAAGAGTAATTTTGAACCGTTTGCAGACCTGGGCTAACCTCAACTACATTTTATCCCGCTGCTAGTACGGTCTTCGACCTGTGTCAGGTTCAGTGGAGCATTGTCTAAATTTACATCTGATCAGGAAAGTAAGCTACTGCCAAGTGCTGTCTGCTTATCTTGCCTATATAGACCTGTCCATCTCTTTTGATAAAGTAGGCAGGATCAAGTTGTGGTTAACCCTTCTAGATTTGGGGGTGGATGTTCCATTGGTGAACGTCTTCCACACCCTCCATGAGAATCTAGGGGTGAGGGTTAGATTTGGTTGGTCAGGGGATATCACAGAGGTGTTTTCCCTTAGGCAGGGTAGTGGAGCAGGGGTGTATTTTGGACCCTTTGCTGTTGATAATTTACATACATGGATGAAGTGATTACCTGAGGGTAGCTACCACAGACGTACCTAAAATAGCTAATGTCTTAGTCCCTGTGTTGTTGTATGCCGACAATGCCGTTTTAATGGCCTGCACTCCGAAAGCCACATGTATTTTAGTTGAATCCTTCATTAGTTTTATGGAGAACTTTAATCTGACAACAAACTTTGGGAAATCCCATATAATGGCATGTTGCCCAGGGAAGAGAAGTTTGGGGTCCCTAATATCTTAGATCAGTCCATGAGCTCTGTTCAAAACTTCAGTTTTCTGGGCGTCATCTTTGATTCCTCTTGCTCTTGGCAGCCTCAGGTCTGCGCCACCCGTTTAAGGTTAAGCAGCGTTGCAGGAGCCTCATTTGACCTCACAGAGGTCTTTTCCCTCCTTACATAAAAATGTATAACTTGCAGTGTGTCCCCACAGCATATTACGGGGTGTGGGGCTCCTCTAACACCTCTCCCATACAAGTGGAGGAAAATCGGATTTGCAGGCGGCTCCTTAATCTTCCCCCAACTACTTCTAATTCCATTCTGCATTCAGAGCTTAATCAGTGCTACGTCTCTGACGGAGTTAAGTTGGCACCACTTCTGTTGTGGGTTTAAAGTAAGGACTAGCATGGAACAAAAGTTTAACAGGAAGGCTATCATGGACTGTCTCAGTCTTGAAAAGAGCCTGTCAATACCTTGGCTGAAATATGTCAATAAGGCACTTACATATATTGGGGTCCATGAAATGTTTACAACTCCAACTAACCTACAAAAGCCCTACAAGAAGCTAGTTAAATCTTATTATGAAGAGTACAGTAGTTCATTAAGAATGGCGGGTGCCATTAACAAGTGTAATTAGATTATTATATTTTTCAAGCCTCCTGTGAAATGGCTTCTCATTTGCACCTAGAACTTTCACGCTGGGAAACGTCACTTCTTTTTAAGTTCAGGTCAGGTACAGTCTGGCGTCTGTTGTGTTTCACTGAAGATTTAAATCCTTGGGGGGAGTTGACTGCCGCCCGCCCTTGTGACGGGACGGCCGTACAGTCTTTGATGCACTTTGTTTTTTTGTAAATTTTATAGACTCTTCTTTCTTAGTTGTCCTTAACATGTTCTGAAATTACTGGCCTTTTTATAGGTGTACAGACGCTATTTTGTATTTGCAGCGGCTTGATAGGCTATCTGTTTTCCATACTGTTTGCCGTTTTTTAAAATTTCTTTGAAAAGCATGAAAATTATGGGTTGTTATGTAGCCCACGGAAATAGCTGAAGGAAATGTGGCCTGATTCTTTTAGGGAGATATGCTTTTAGTCGTCATTGTGTTTTATTTAATTTATTTTAAAGCAACCTTTAATAAGGGACATAACTGTGCTGGGATTGTTGTCTTTTTGTCAAACTATCTGTTTTTTTTTATTAAGATGTGAAGCATGGCTGTTTATTTAATGTTTTATGTTCTTTTATGGTTGTATTTGTTAAATGGAATAAGATATTTTGATTTGTTTACAACGACAGGGAATGAAGGATTTGCATTGCAATCAATAGACTATAAATGGAGTATGTAGGCGAGGAGGTCAGTGGCAAAACAGTTAATCATTCTGATCCTAATCTATTCAACTAAAGAGACTAACTATACATTGAAAAAGCAATAATATGGGAGCCTGACTTGCAATTCTCTGGCATTTAAGAATTGGTACAAAACATAGCAGCTAGATTTAGCCATAAACATAAAAAATTGTGAGGCTATTCAAAGTTTTAGGGACTTAACTTCAATGTTTACAATTTTGGAAGATAATAACATGGATGACTAAATAATGAAATTCATATGTATGTCCAACCCAAAATCGGTATTTCAATTAAAAAAATAAGTTTACTTTTAAGCTAATTTGTAATCCACTGGGTATACTATTTCCAGCCTGCAATTGCTGTACTATCTAGTAACGGACCAGAAACTACTTCTTACGAAGTTAACTCGTAATTTTGTGCAGTCAGGATTTTGCGTGTGTAGGAGATATACACACTGCCGGTACCCCTAACACAGTACATGGGTCGCACCCTCAGCTGTTCCCTCCCTAAAAAATAAAAATAATCGCCTACTGGTATTGGAACTCAGAAAGATCTTAAAAGGTAAAGATGAAATCAAGGGGTTCATAATTCAATGGCTGCGACTGTGCCAACTACACGTTTTATACTTCAAAATTGGCCATAAGGCCCAGCATGTCCTGATACAAACCAGGCTTTACCCAGGTGTATTCCACAACATTTAACCCCACCTTGGGGAAAGTGCTATTTGAGCTAAATACTAATCACTAGTAAGCAAAATTCTGATTACTGAACAAACTGGTATAAGAGCAAAGAAAACATATTTATGAAGGTGGATCTTTATTTGATGGCGGTGGGCCCTATTAAGATGTAGTAGAACATAGAAGCACTGCTTTGTACAGTGTTACCATGCCATGTATGTTAAATGCATTTACATGTAAACATTTAATCGTGCAAGCCATGAAAAAGTTCCTGCTGCGAGAAGATTGTACCTTAAAAAACATTTGTTGTGGAGTTTCCTTTTTCGTAATAATCTGAGTACAGACAAATAAATAATAGGATGAGCCAACAAGCTTTGGCAATGCTACCTTCTTGTATGCAGAGATGCACTTGTGCTGGTCATACTTGAAGTGATTTTTGCAGAACACGTCTTTGCATGCATCACATTTAAAGGGCAGAAAATCTGCAAAAATAAAGCAAATTAATTGATTAATGTTATGAAATAATGCTTCTCCGCCGCAAATATTAAAACTAAGTCAATGAACCAATTAATCAATCATTATTTATAAAGCACTGCTCTTCACCCTGGAGGGTATCCAGCCGATGAGGTTTTGATGGTCTCAGTCATAAAGCCAGATCTTGACTCCCTTTCTGAATTCTGCCAGGGAGGGCGACGTTTGTAGGTGGAGGGGTAGGTCCTTCCAGGCCTTGGCGGTGAGGTAGGAGAAATAACGACCTCTGCTGTGGCTTCGCCGAAGGTGGGGTGCCTGCGAGAAAGGCGGAGAGCAGGTGTCTGGCAGGTTGGTGGACGCTCAGGTGGTGGTTGATGTATGCTGGTCCCTGGTCATGTAGGGCCTTGTAGGCATATGTCAGTATCTTGAACTGGCAGCTTTCTGGATGGGAAGCCAAAGGAGATTCCTGAGATGGGGGATGATGCAGGTCCATTTAGACAGGTTGAGAATGACGTCTTCTGCGTTCCATATGGTCTGGAGTCTCTTGAAGAGTTTGGGCCGCAATACCCATGTAGAGCATGTTTCCGTAGTCTAACCAGTTGGTGATGAAGGCCTATGCGATGGTCTTTCTGGTGATGATGGGGATCCATCTGAAGATTTTTCAGTGCAAGTGGGGGGGGGGGGGGGTGGAAGCAGGAGGAGGCGACTACATTGATTTGCTGCTTCATAGTGAGTTTTCTGTTGAGGATAATGCCGAGGTTATGGGCGTGGTGTGTGGGTGTGGGTCTGAGCTTAGTGGACCATTAGGTGTTGCATGGGGAGGTGTTCTTTCTGAAGATCATCAATTCTGTCTTGTCCATGTTGAGCTTCAAGCAGTTGGTCCTCTTCCAGTTGGCGACACTGGTCATGGCTTTAAGGAAGTTTGGTGGAGGGATATTCGGTGCGAGCGAGAGGATGCATTGGGTGTCGTCTGCGTAGGATATGATGTTGAGTGTATGGGTTCTGATGATATAGGCAAGGTGTGTCATGCAGGTTTTGAACAGGGAGGGACTGAGGGTTGATCCTTGGTGTAACCCACAGATGATGCTCTTGAAATCTGAGGTGAAGGGCAGTAGGTGGATTCCTCGATTCGGTCCTGCGAGAAAGGATGCGATCCATTTCAGGGCGTCCCCCTGGACGCTGATGTGGTGGAGTCTTTTGATGAAGGTGTGGTGGGATATGGTGATGAATGCTGCTGAGAAGTTGAGGTGGATCAGGGCTGCAATATCACCCCGGTCGAGGAGTGATCTGATGTCGTAGGTGGAGGCGATCAGGGCAGTCTCGGTGCTCTGGTCAGTGCAAAAGCCTGATTGTGAGGTGTTGAGCAAGTTATATTTTTCCAAGGTGTTAGGTGAGCTGGTGATTGATTGCCTTCTCAATGACTTTGGTGGGGAATGGAAATAGCAAGATGGGGTGGTAATTTCTGAGTTTGCTGGGGTCGGCTGAGGGTTTCTGGAAGCGTTGAGATTGTTGGTGAGTTCTGTGCTGATTTCTTTGGTTCTGAGATTGAAGAAATAGTAGGGGCATTTCACGTAGCAACCCAAAACTGTATGTTTCAGTAACAGGCACTTCTTTTAAATGGAACAGTGGATTTCCACTGCCCCTTCAGTACAAATCACATAAGGTGTTCAGGCAGGAACTTGGCTCATAAACGTAGTGTTGCTGACGGGGAATCCAGGCCACAATATTTTTGGGGGGCCCTCAGGCATCTGAAGGCCTAAACCTACAGGTGAGGTTGCATCAGAAAGGTAAAATAATAAACTTGCAATATAGATTATATCAAAGGTATTAGCACTTGAATTTTTCAGCACCATCTACCCCTTTCCTCATTCCGTTTCCCTTTTCTCTCGCTCGTCATAGTCACTGGCAGAACATTTAAATGAGTAGAGTTCTGGGAAAACGTTCATGCCAGTCCTGTACGAGCAACACCCTTTTCAACATAAATAATTGAACTGCTCCACTTTGGGTTAGTATGGAAGCAGAAATGTCTATGATACTCGCATGAGTACCAGAATATGTGTTTAAGAGAACATTTTTTTGTTACAGCTTGTAGAAGTGTTTATGTATATAGTTTACAGTTTCTTACCCAGCTGTTTGCATGTCTTTTCTGAACAATGTTTTCCCAAGTCTGGAAACTCCATTTTAAGAGAAGTTTTTGCGAAGACTCCCTTGGTCCTCTTTAAGAAATGGGTGGTGTCACAAGTTCCCTACAAAAACAAACAAACCCTCAATCAGGCATTCTATATTTCAGAATTTATGTTAGCAGACTAACAGTATATTATTTACACTTTTAAAGAACACATTTTAAGATCCGCATTTATGTGCCGATGACTGGCATTGATCAATGTTTAGCACTGGAGCCTACTGCACTCTCAGTGAAGGGGTATATTCATGAGCAAAGCACTGTAGGCAGAAGCAACCCATATAAAAATCTTGAATACTAAATTAGATATTCTTGAATCAGACAAAATAAAAGACCTGTGTGTGGCTGCATTGTGGAATCCAGATTAAAAATTATGTTGTTAATTGTAGGCTTTGATATTGATAGGTTGTAATAAAATGCCATGTTAAGTGTGTATCTGACCAAAGGAGGGCTGTATTCCTCTTCTTTGTTTTTAGCAACTGGCAAGTCCAGCAACCATATCTGTCATTGAAACAGACAGATTCGCACATCAACTTTCCCCAAATGCAAAATTGCTCATATTCATCCTTGATACGGATTTCTCCCTTGAAGACAATTCCTTAAAATAATCAGAGACTGCCCGGGACCAGCTCGTACTGTTGACAAAAGAGAGAAGCACAACTTTTGTATAGTGTTAAAGAGGGTATCAGTAGCGCGTTCCAATATTTAATCCTATATGTAGGAACAAAAGTCACAGACTGCAAGAAAACATTACCCATATTTATACTTTTTTAGCGCCGCATTTACGTCGTTTTTTGACGCAAAATCGGCGCAAACTTACAAAACACAATTGGCCCATATTTATACTTTTTGACGCAAAACTGCGTCAAAAAAATTAGCTCCGGCTAACGCCATTCTGAAGCGCCATGCGGGCGCCGTATTTATTGAATGACATTAGCCGCCGGCGCCGTCTGATGTGGGTTAAAAAAAACGACGTACACCAGGCAGCGCCGGCGTAGGGGGATATGGAGCTTGGGCGTCAAGAAATGGGGCAAGTCAGGTTGAGGCAATTTTTGCGCCTCAACCCGATTTGCGCCATTTTTTTTCACTCCCAACCCCCATAGAAATGACTCCTGTCTTAGCAAAGACAGGAGTCATGCCCCCTTGCCCAATGGCCATGCCCAGGGGACTTCTGTCCCCTGGGCATGGTCATTGGGCATAGTGGCATGTAGGGGGCCACAAATCAGGCCCCCCTATGCCACAAAAAAAAAAAAAAAAAAAAAAAAAAAAACACTTACCTGAACTTACCTTAATGTCCCTGGGATGGGTCCCACCAGCCTTGGGTGTCCTCCTGGGGTGGGCATGGGTGACAGGGGGTGTCCCTGGGGGCATGGGAGGGCACCTCTGGGCTTCTTCAGAGCCCACAGGTCCCTTAACGCCTGCCTTTTGCAGGCGCTAAAAAACGGCGCAAAAGCGGCCGTACGTCATTTTTTTTGACCCGCCCACTCCCGGGCGTGATTTTTGCCCGGGAGTATAAATCCCACGCACATGCCTCGGAGTCGATTTTTTAGACGGGAACGCCTACCTTGCATATAATTAACGCAAAGTAGGTGTCCACGCTAAAAAATGATGCTAACTCCATGGACTTTGGCGCTAGACGCATCTAACACCAAAGTATAAATATGGAGTTAGTTTTGCGTTGAAATTGCATCAAAAAAAACGACGCAATTTCAGCGCAAACGGAGTATAAATATGCCCCAATTGTATTTTGTTAGTTTGCGCCGTTTTTTGCGTCAAAAAGCAGCGCAAATGCGGTGCTAAAAAAGTATAAATATGGGCGTAAGCCCCAACCAGTTCCACACTTTCTGGCCCGCCTTTTTTTCTCCCTATAGTGGCCAGAACTCTGCGCCATTCACTAGCGGTGCACAAGGCTGAGGGGTGCAATACCATTTACCTGTGGGCAGTTTACATGCGCGACACTTTTGAAAACAATAAATAAATCGACTGGTGTCGATCCTCATCTATTTTTGAAGAGATAGAAACATACATGTTTGGCAGTGGAATGTGACTGGGAAATTGTATGTAGTGTGGAAACGGAGAACATTGTAAATGCCTAGGCAAAATACGTCCTTTGTCCTATGTAGAGGTGAACACCCGCATCCTGCTGTCTGGACGATTCGTCCCAGAGCTCTTTTGTATGTCTTCTGAGCTGGGGAACTATACATCTTCCTCCTTGCTGGCCCGATTGTGCCTGTCATTGCAGGTGGACGCCCCTCCCACCTCATGTCACTGAACAACCACAAGGGTTTGGCTGAGGCAGTCATATCTGTCTGCCCAGATGTTAGCAGCACCGCACTCCCTTCTGGAAATCCTGGGAGTATGCATGGTGTCCAAAGAGAAGGGCTTTTTACTTTTTGAAACAAGTTTGCCCTTAAATTTACCCATTTTGTGGTTTAAGAGTAGAACAGCCCCAACACACTAAACGTCTTTAATTGTGACAGCAGGCCACAGAACATGAGTGGCCCTGTCTTCCTGCCAGTGTCGCCAAAGCAGGATAAATACTGGCCTCATCCACCCATTAGTCGGGACTCCTGATGGAAACGCCAAGGACCAGTTCAGTAAGGTTTATGAACCACGAACCTTCTGTTTACTTTTTCTCTTACCACCAGGTACAGGCCAGAACGTAAGGCGAAGACCTACTGAAGAAGGGAGACATTACTGCCTGTTGAGTAGCCTTCAGACAGAGAACAAGCTCCAGCCAAGTGAGGTCTGCGAGGTGTTTGTTTTGAGGATGTGAGTCATCTAGACGCCATGATGACTTTGCTGCTCAGCTCACCAGAATATAACCCAGAAGCATCAAGGTGACCACAGATCAAGCACCTGAAGTGGAGCACTCCAGGGCCTTAAGTGTGGCGATCTGTACCGTGCCTAGTACCATTACATCCTTTATGGGACCGTGTACCTGTCCTTTTCCAGCAGCAGAGGCTTTCCATCCTTAATTTATGGCTTAAAGTAGTATCGACACTGGCTACAGAATTGCACAGATATCCTACTCTACGTCTGAAGATGAGTCGCTAAGGCAAATAGCGAACATATTATAGACAACTTATAGCATTCTGCCTGCCTTAAGACATTGGTCTGTTTTAAAACAAGCAATGTAAGAAAACAACATTCTCATTTGCAGAAACAACTTTTATTTTAATTTCTCGGATGTATATGTATATATATATATATATCCATCCCAATTGGAGACGAGAATTACTTGCATAGTTTCTTCCAGTGTTTCATTGTATGACAGTTTTTTCCATTTTATAATTGCTTCTGTCTCCTTTTTTCCTTTCTTTTCTGTTAGTTTTTAAATATATTTTTTAAACCATTCCTTTATTTTTATTTTAGGAAATTAATATATCGTGGATGTTATGAATACTGTTGTATAGTGTGTATCTATATATAAACACATACAGAATGAATTGTAGTATATATATATATATACATGCATACATACATTACATACATAATGAATAGGTAAGTAGGTTCCCCTTCTGGAATAGCAATACATCCAGTATTTTAGTGACTTTTCTAGATCGAAGGGAGTCCTCTAGAGAAAGTTTTTCTGTTCTGTCCCAGTATAACTTTGGTTAACGAGAATATGCCTACAGGGAGAGGATTTAAAAAATATATACATTTTTGCTGCTACATTAATTTTCTTATTCGGCAAGCAGACAGAAAAGAGATACCACCTACAAATAGCTCAGCTCAATAACGTCTAAAAAAAAAAAAAAAAACTCTATAAAGAAGCTCACCCCTGTTAGTATGATGGTCAGGCTGCTTCGGGTCTTCCAAGCTGCGCGTTCTTGAAAGTCTACCTGTGTACAGTGAGATCCTAATCGATGTCTCTAGACGGGGTAACCTGGAAACTGCCCTCAGTTGGCTGCTGAAAGTCCTCGTTCTTCTTTTGAGCCTGTAGTCTCCGAAACTGTCACGCCTGCTGCATTTATACATCCGCATGTGCTGAGTCATAGCTCGTGCAAACTTAATATCCACATACACAGAGAGCATTCCAGCTGTTTCCAGGGCCGCTGTTTGCTGGGCAGCCACGCCTTCTCTGCTGTATCACGTCGCACAAATGACGTCAACCGTGAGGGTGACAAACAGAATTGTTTAGCTGTTTCTATGGCAACGAGAACGTCCGCGTCCTAGGCACACCTAGCCAGAAATGTCGTTAAAGGACAAATAAGACTGAACGTCAGGTGAATACATACGCTGGCCACCCTTGACTGGTAAGTGCCCACGTGGTCAAAATAATAAACTGTGTACACCACGAAGGGGTAAACGGGTTTCGTGAAAAACAGACACAAAATGGAATAATAATTGCTGAATGTTTAAACACACCTAAATCTAATGCTACGGTGAATAAAACAAAAATAAGATACACTATAAAGAATATCGACAATTTCTTAAAGTGTTTGGAAAACGGATGCGGATTCCAGTACAACAGCTTCAGAAAATCTTAGCAACTGTCATCTTTCGTGGCCTTCAAACATGGCTTCCGCATTTGTACTGTAGACATCCACAGTACCATGGTACTTTGCTAGGTGTTTTGTACCTGTCCAATACAACATTTAAAGATCAGCTACGGAAATCATATTTGCGCGTGCCACAATACAATAGATTCCCTTGGTGGGTCCAGCGGCTTTACTGGTAGAATCACACTCTTTCCCAAACGGTGACTTGCATTTTCTACCCTTTTCAACCCTTCTGGCCGAGCCGCTTCCAGAGCGCGGAGGACGTCCCTAGTTTGTCAGCTGACAGTGACTTGCCGGTGTATCCCGTGTGCCCGCCTGCGCACGTCGATGATGTCAGCGTCATTTCTCGGTCGTGACTCTGATGTTTCTTCATTCACCATGTGTATCATCAACATTTCCCCCTCCAGGCTGTGACAGTACCTTTTCCTCTGATGATTGAATTGCCATTTCGCCAGGGGAAATTTGATATTTCATGGGCTTGCTGTAGGATTTCTTAACCCCTTCGCTGCCAGGCCTTTTCCCCCTCCTGTGCCAGGCCTTTTTTTTGCCTATTTGGGGCAGTTCGCGCTTAGGCCCTCATAACTTTTTGTTCACATAAGCTAACCAAGCCAAATTTGCGTCCTTTTTTTCCAACATCCTAGGGATTCTAGAGGTACCCCGACTTTGTGGGTTCCCTTGAAGGAGGCCAAGAAATTGGCCAAAATACAGTGAAAATTTCGTTTTTTTTAAAAGAAATGGAAAAAGTGGCTGCAGAAGAAGGCTTGTGGATTTCCCCCCGAAAATGGCATCAACAAAGGGTTTGTAGTGCTAAACTCAGCAGCTTCCTAGCTTTCAGGAACAGGCAGACTTGAATCAGAAAACCCAATTTTTCAACACAATTTTGGCATTTTACTGGGGCATACCCCATTTTTGCAATTTTTTGTGCTTTCAGCCTCCTTCCAGTCAGTGACAGGAATGGGCATGAAACCAATGCTGGATCCCAGAAACCTAACCATTTCTGAAAAGTAGACAAAATTCTGAATTCAGCAAGGGGTCATTTGTGTAGATCCTACAAGGGTTTCCTACAGAAAATAACAGCTGAAAAAGAAAAATATTGAAATTGAGGTGAAAAACACATCAATTTTTCTCTATGTTTTACTCTGTAACTTTTCCCTGCAATGTCAGATTATGGAAAGCAATATACCGTTACGTCTGCTGGACTCCTCTGGTTGCGGGGATATATAGGGCTTGTAGGTTCATCAAGAAACGAGGAACCCAGAGCCAATAAATGAGCTGCACCCTGCAGTGCGTTTTCATTCTATACCGGGTATACAGCAATTCATTTGCTGAAATATAAAGAGTAAAAAATTGCTATCAAGAAAACCTTTGCATTTCCAAAAAGGGCACAAGATAAGGTGCCGAGGAGCAGTGGTTATTTGCACATCTCTGAATTCCGGGGTGACCATACAAGCATGTGAATTATAGGGAATTTCTCAAATAGATGTCTTTTTTACACACTCTCCTATATTTGGAAGGAAAAAATGTAGAGAAAGACAAGGGGCAATAGCACTTGTTTTGCTAATCTATGTTCCCCCAAGTCTCCCGATAAAAATGATACCTCACTTGCGTGGGTAGGCCTAGCGCCGGCGACAGGAAACACCCCAAAGCGCAACGTGGACACATCCTAAATTTTGGAAAAAAACAGAGGTGTTTTTTGCGAAGTGCCTACCTGTAGATTTTGGCCTCTAGCTCAGCCGGCACCTAGGGAAACCTACCAAACCTGTGCATTTCTGAAAACTAGAGACCTAGGGGAATCCAAGGAGGGGTGACTTGCGGGGCTCGGACCAGGTTCTGTTACCCAGAATCCTTTGCAAACCTCAAAATTTGGCTAAAAAAACACATGTCCCTCACATTTCTGTGGCAGAAAGTTCTGGAATCTGAGAGGAGCTACAAATTTCCTTCCACCCAGCGTTCCCCCAAGTCTCCCGATAAAAATGATACCTCACTTGCGTGGGTAGGCCTAGCGCCGGCGACAGGAAACACCCTAAAGCGCAACGTGGACACATCCTAAATTTTGGAAAAAAACAGAGGTGTTTTTTGCGAAGTGCCTACCTGTAGGTTTTGGCCTCTAGCTCAGCCGGCACCTAGGGAAACCTACCAAACCTGTGCATTTCTGAAAACTAGAGACCTAGGGGAATCCAAGGAGGGGTGACTTGCGGGGCTCGGACCAGGTTCTGTTACCCAGAATCCTTTGCAAACCTCAAAATTTGGCTAAAAATACACATGTTACTCACATTTCTGTGGCAGAAAGTTCTGGAATCTGAGAGGAGCCACAAATTTCCTTCTACCCAGCGTTCCCCCAAGTCTCCCGATAAAAATGATACCTCACTTGTGTGGGTAGGACTAGCGCCCACGAAAGGAAAGGGCCCAAAACACAACGTGGACACATCACATTTTTTTATAAAAAGCAGTGCCTACCTGTGGATTTTGGCCTGTAGCTCAGCCGACACCTGAGGAAACCTAGCAAACCAGTGCATTTTTGAAAACTAGAAACCCAGGGGAATCCAAGATGGGGTGACTTGCGGGGCTCTGACCAGGTTATGTTACCCAGAATCCTTTGCAAACATCAAAATTTGGCCCAAAAAACACTTTTTCCTCTCATTTCGGTGACAGAAAGTTCTGGAGTCTGAGAGGAGCCACAAATTTCCTTCCACCCAGCGTTCCCCTAAGTCTCTCGATAAAAATGGTACATCACTTCTGTGGGTAGGCCTAGCGCCCACAAAAGGAAATGGCCCAAAACACAACGTGGACACAACATATTTTTTCACAGAAAACAGAGGTGTTTTTTGCAAGGTGCCTACCTGTGGTGTTTGGCCTGTAGCTCAGCCGGCCCCAGGGGGGGGGGGGGCAGAAATGCCCTAAAATAAATTTGCCCCCCCAACCCCCACCCTCCCCCGCCGGGAGCGACCCTTGCCTACGGGGTCGCTCCCCCTGCGTGACATTGGCACCAAAAAACAAATCCCCGGTGCCTAGTGGTTTGTGCCCCCTTGGGGGCAGGTTGACCTAAACTCAGCCAATCTGCCCCCAAGGGGGGCAGAAATGGCCTAAATACAATTTGTCCCCCAGGGGAGCGACTTTTGCCTGATGGGTCGCTCCCCATCTCTAAAAAAAAAACCAAAGAAAAAAAAAAAAGAAAAAAAAGAAAAATTCCCCTGGCGCCTAGAGGTTTCTGCCCCCCCCCCCGGGGGCAGATCGGCCTAATAATAGGCCGATCTGCCCCCCGGGGGGGCAGAAATGGCCTAAAATAAATTTGCCCCCCCAACACCCACCCCCCCCCGGGAGCGACCCTTGCCTACGGGGTCGCTCCCCCTGCGTGACATTGGCGCCAAAAAACAAATCCCCGGTGCCTAGTGGTTTCTGCCCCCTTGGGGGCGGATTGACCTAAAATTGGCCAATCTGCCCCCAGGGGGGCAGAAATGGTCTAAATACAATTTGCCCCCCCAGGAGAGCGACCCTTGCCTGATGGGTCGCTCCCCATCTCTAAAAAAAGAAACAAAAAAATAAAAAAAACACAAAAAAAAAATTGCCCTGGCGCCTAGAGTGTTCTGCCCCCCCCCCCCCCAGGGGCAGTTCGGCCTAATAATAGGCCGATCTGTCCCCCGGGGGGGCAGAAATGGCCTAAAATAAATTTGCCCCCCCAACCCCCCCCCCCCCCCCCGGGAGCGACCCTTGCCTACGGGGTCGCTCCCCCTGCGTGACATTGGCGCCAAAAAACAAATCCCCGGTGCCTAGTGGTTTCTGCCCCCTTGGGGGCAGATTGACCTAAAATTGGCCAATCTGCCCCCAGGGGGGCAGAAATGGTCTAAATACAATTTGCCCCCGCAGGGGAGCGACCCTTGCCTGATGGGTCGCTCCCCATCTCTAAAAAAAGAAACAACAAAAAAAAAAAACACACAAAAAAAATTGCCCTGGCGCCTAGAGTGTTCTGCCCCCCCCCCCGGGGGCAGTTCGGCCTAATAATAGGCCGATCTGTCCCCCGGGGGGGCAGAAATGGCCTAAAATAAATAAGCCCCCCCCAATCCCCACCCCCCCCCCCCGGGAGCGACCCTTGCCTACGGGGTCGCTCCCCCTGCGTGACATTGGCGCCAAAACACAAATCCCCGGTGCCTAGTGATTTCTGCCCCCTTGGGGGCAGATTGACCTAAAATCGGCCAATCTGCCCCCAGGGGGGCAGAAATGGTCTAAATACAATTTGCCCCCCAGGGGAGCGACCCTTGCCTGATGGGTCGCTCCCCATCTCTAAAAAAAAGAAAGAACAAAAAAAAAAAACACCCCAAAAAAATTTGCCCTGGCGCCTAGAGGTTTCTTCCCCCCCTGGGGGCAGATCGGCCTAATAATAGGCCGATCTGCCCCCAGGGGGGGCAGAAATGGCCTAAAATAAATTGCCCTCCCCCCCAGGGAGCGACCCTTGCCTAAGGGGTCGCTCCCTTTGCGTGAAATTCACGCAAAGAAAAAACTCCCTGGTGTCTAGTGGTTTCTACCCCCCTTGGGGGCAGATTGGCCTCATCAAAATAGGCCAATCTGCCCCCAAGGGGGGCAGAAATGGGCAAAATATAATTTTCCCCCAAGGGGAGCGACCCTTGCCTAAGGGGTCGCTCCCCACCAAAAAAAAAGAAAAAATGAAAAAAAAAAAAAAAAAATGGTCCCTGGTGCCTAGAGGTTTCTGCCCCCCCTGGGGGCAGATCGGCCTGATAGTAGGCCGATCTGCCCCCAGGGGGGGCAGAAAAGGCCTTCCCGAAAATATGCCCCCCCTGGGAGCGACCCTTGCCCAAGGGGTCGCTCCCTTTTGTCAATAACAATAAAAAAAAAAAAAATCCCTGGTGTCTAGTGGTTTCTACCCCCCTTGGGGGCAGATTGGCCTCATCAAAATAGGCCAATCTGCCCCCAAGGGGGGCAGAAATGGCCAAAATATAATTTTCCCCCAAGGGGAGCGACCCTTGCCTAAGGGGTCGCTCCCCACCTCAATAAAAAAAAATGAAACAAAAAAAAAAATAAAAAAAAAATAAAATGGTCCCTGGTGCCTAGAGGTTTCTGCCCCCCCTGGGGGCAGAAAAGGCCTTTTCAAAAAAATGCCCCCCCTGGGAGCGACCCTTGCCCAAGGGGTCGCTCCCTTTTGTCAATTTCAAAGAAAAAAAAAAAAATCCCTGGTGTCTAGTGGGGTTTCAAAAGCCGGATTGCAAGCAATCCGGCTTTTGAAACCCTCGGAGGGACTTCAAAGGGAAGGAAATACTTTTCCTTCCCTTTGAAGCCCCTCCGGGCCTCCCAAGTGATTGAAAAAGAAATGCTTTTGCATTTCTTTTTCAATCGTGCTGGAAGCAGAGCTTCCAGCGCGACGAGGGAGGCCCCTGTGACACATCAGCGCGCGCGCGCTGACGTCACAGGGGGGGTGGGGGGGTCGGGGGTGGAAGGGGAAGGTCTTCCCCTTCCATCCCCGACTTGGGGGGGGGAAGGGGGGTGCACGGGGGGGCGCTAGCGCGCCCCCAAGTTCCCCTGTGCCATGGACGAGATCATCTCGTCCAAGGCACAGGGGAACTGTAGCCTTGGACGAGATCATCTCGTCCAAGGCACCCAAGAGGTTAAGCAGGACTAGCGCGATAGGTTATCAAACAGTATGACTGGGTGTCCTATTGTAAATACACACGTACGTGCAAAATAGGCTCATCAGACATTTACTATTGCAAACAATAAGCCTTTTATATAGTCTTGTTTGATACAGATGGTTGCCTCATGACAGCATTATTACAGGTATATAGGGCCAGCTGAAGCAAACTTTAGCGAGTCGCAAATGGCCCGATTTGCAATTTGTGACCCCGCAAAATCGAAATGGGATGCAATAATCCCATTTCCGACTCGCAAAATGCGACGCAAGCTGTTACCGACTCGCAAGTCGCAATTTGCGAGTTGCAAACCATATGCAATAGTAACTCGCAAATTGCGACTAGTCGCAAAAAGTCAATTTTGCACTTCCAATTTACCACTAACTCAGAGCAGGTGGTAACCATAACCAAAGTATAAAAAAGGACCCAGAAGGCATCTGGGTTACTCAAGATTGCGGAGATGTACCTGGTAGCAGTGAGGAGGAGAGCCTATGTCGCCCAGCAGAGGAGGCGGAGCCAGAGACAGGAGAAGATATACAGAACAAGGCAGACACTCTTCCAGCAAACTGAGGAGGAAATATATGATAAATACAGACTCAGCAGCGCAGCTATACTAGATTTAATAGAATTACTCAAATCACAGCTAGAACGCCAGACTGTGCGCGGCTGCGCCATCCCTACGCATGTGCAAGTGCTATGCTCACTGCACCTCTTGGCCTCGGGTAGCTATCAGGGGGTCATTGCTGTGGCAGGTAGGGTATCCCAAAGTGCACTATCACGGTTCTTTAGGGCTTTCCTAGATGCCTTACTCACACACATGTCCCGATACATATACCTACCCAGGAATGAGGCAGAAATCAACAGCACCAAGTTGGAATTTTACAGGATTGCCAACTTCCCCCATGTCATAGGGTGTGTAGATGGGACACATATACAAATATGCCCTCCTGCAAACCTGGAATATCTGTTCCGCAATAGGAAGTGTACCCACTCACTCAACATACAGGTGGTATGTGACGCCCATTATGTCATCACTGACATGGTTGCCAAATTTCCAGGCAGTACTCATGACTCCTACATTTTTAGGCACAGTGGGATACACCAACGCTATGAAATGAACATGGGGAGTTTGGAGACGGATACCTCCTAGGTAGAGCTGAATACACCTTGAAGACATGCACACAGGTCAAGGTGCAAACCATCCATGCCGAGCTAACATTGTACTTTTTTGTGCCAAACAGGTGACAGTGCATATGCACTACGTCCATGGATACTAACTCCGTACTTAACACCCAGCAATGAGACAGAGAGGCGATACAACAGTGCACATAAGAGGACCAGGAACATAATTGAACGTACCTTTGGACTGCTGAATCAAGGTTCAGATGTCTCCACCGAAGTGGAGGTTCCCTCCAGTATACCCCAATAACAGCTTTTAAAATAATTGTTGCATGCGCTATACTGCACAACATTTCCACCAGACGTGGGCTACCTCTCACCCCTGAAGACCCAGATTCGGAGGATGAAGAGCAAGAGCAACCACATCGCCATCATGGGGATAGGAGCATCGCAAATCAAGGCAGACTGAGACGGGAACACATTGCAAACCAATACTTTGGAAGGTACATGCCAACTTTTACCATACTCACCAATGTAACAAACAAAGAGTCCATGTGTTAAGTGGAAAGAACAAGTGATTTAATAAGTGCAAATAACAAAACTATGTACAATAGGAACAGTTCAGGGGCTTCAATAGTCCACCTGGCATGGGACACATTGACGTCATGTGCCCCAACCCCAAGGACAGTGTGGAGCACACACCCTACGGTGGGCTCGGCCAGCCTGGCTGGTACTAGGGGGGTCAGCAGTGCTCTGCCTTGTGCTTCCACTGGGAAGCACCCTTGTGTCACCGGCAGAGACACTGCTGACAGTGAGGAGGCCTCCACTGTCAGCAGTGGAGCCCTCCTCACTGTCCTGTGGCGTGTCGCCTGTGCCCCTGGCCACCTGCCGTGCCTCCATGAGGTCTATTGCATGGCTGAGACGGCCCAGTCCCCGTGCCACGTCACCAGCAAAGTGGCCCATGTCCACCTGGAGGCTGACTGTGTGCCTAGACAGCCCTGTTGTGTTCACAGCCAGCCTTGCTATAGAGGAGGACATCCTGTCCAGGCGTTGCAGCAGCAGGCGGTCCCTGCGCCGTGCACTGTCAGTCTGCGTTAGCAGTCCTGCCACTAGTTGGCGCATGGAGAGTGCAAGGTCACCCGCGTTGGTACTGATCACCTGCAACTCCGATTGTACCTGCTGCATACTGTTGGCATGATTGTGTTCAAAGCGCCGCAATGCCCCACTAATCCTCCTTAATTCTTGGTTTTGCCGGCGCTGACCCCGTAGAAGTGCGGCCTCGGTTGGTGATGTGGAGGCATGCCCTGACTCTGCCTGCCGCTCTGATGTTGATGTTCCACGTCGCCTGCGAAGCGGTGGAGGCCCTGTGTTGTCTCCTGTGGCACTCTGGCTCGTACGTGGTGCAGGCTCACACACCACTACTGCAACAGGTGTTTCCTGAGGGCACATGGTGTCGGTGGTGCAGGTAGCAGTGGTGGCTGGTCCTGTTCTCTCCTGTGTGTGCTGGCTGACCAGTGACCCCTGGCTGCTTGGGCTGGTGGGGGTGTCTTGTGGGAGACCTGTGGGACATAGGGAACACACTGTCATTGTCTACTATCTGTTATCAACTTCCTAATAAACTATTGCCTATGAACTGCCTTCTTGACTACATTGCCCATAATGCATCAGTCTGGTGTTTGCTACTCTGAAATGGAGCTATCTTGGTTGTGCATGCTCCTGTGTACAAGGTGGGTGGGGGTATGGCATTGATGAGGGTACATGCATGTCACATGGTACTCACCGGTTGATGGTCCTGGCTCAGAGGTGTCCAGATCTCCCATCCCGCTTACAGCCTCAGGCTCTAGGGTCTCTTCTACCCTTTCCTCCAGGGGTGTGGGTGGTGGTCGATGGTCCCCCTCCTGTGCCTCTCATCTCCCGGAGCCGCTCTGCCACCCTCTCCTTGGTCCGGGAGCGAAGGTCATACCACCTTTTCTTCAATTCTTCCACACTCCGGTGGCTGACCCCCAGGGAGTTGACTTTGTCCTGGATCTCCTGCCAGAGTCTTCTCTTCTCTGTCTCTGGCACGGTGAGGGCTGCCCTGCCAAACAGCTTGTCATGGTGCTGACAGCACTCATCAGTCAGCACCTCCAACTCCTTTTCAGCAAACTTAAGTTTCCTCTTCCTTAGATTTTCAGCCATGGTTGCAGGAGCTCTGTTTGTTTGCTGTGCTGAAGTTGAAATGGGTGTGGTCCTCCCTCCTCCCAGGTGTATTTGTAAACTTTCTGGCTGTGATGTCATCATCATGTGACAGGAAGTGTTTTCCAGAGTGTTCTGAAGTGTTTTCCAGAGTGTTCTGCAGCACCTGCATTCAATTTTCAGCACAGTCGCTATTTGCGACACCCACTTGCAAATTGCGAGTCCGTTTTTTGCGCGGTCGCAAAAAGCGGACTCGCTATCTGCGGTGCGACTCCGTGTGCGAGCCGCAAATTGTCCTTGCACTTTCTACCTGCATTGCAGTTAGCGAGTCTGAAATTGCGAGTCGCAAATAATCGCAATTTGCGAGTCGCTAATTTTTAACTACCTACATCTGGCCCATAGATTCCAATGTCACGTGCTGGGGCATAACTACAAGTGGCATACAATAGTAAATGCTGGTAGAGTGTCTTTTTTGTGTGTTCCAGGGCTCCGTTGAGCTTTGCCATTTTCTTCTTGTGGGCTCCCTACTGCCCAAGCCCCATTCAGCTGCTTCTCCTTTGCAGGTCTGATGGATGCATACCTGTCAACTAAATCGTTAGAAGGATGTATCATACTTGAAAACACCTGGAGCCAAAAAGAGGATTTGTCTGGTTTCTGAACTACTACTTAGCATGAGCAGCAACAGAAGAAACAACTCCTGGTGGTCATCAGAACTAAGACCCACTCCCTCCGACCACTACAGAAACCTCGGGGACAACAAGCTCACCATAAAATCACCGATCAACACCATCTCTTCCACCTGCTTCCTCACTTTGCGCATGTTACGAAAGATCTTCAAGTGGCTACCTCTACACGAGACACACTGTCACACATGCCTTCATCACCAGCCGACTGGACTACGGCAACGCCCTCTATGTAGGAATCTCTTCACATCTCCTACGGAGACTTCAGACTATACAGAACACCACAGCCAGACTCATCCTCGACCTTCCCTGACGAACCCGCATCATACCCACCTCCGGCAACTCCACTGGTTCCCCACATGGAAGAGATGCAAATTCAAGCTGCTGCAAGAACTACACAACCAATTACCCGTGTACATTAACCACCGCCTGAACTTCCACCAACTGCTGAGTAGACTACGTTCTGCCTCCCTTTCCCTTGCTCATACTCCAAACAACTACTGAAGCAGAAGTGGACATGCCTTTTCTCATGTTGCAGCATAAACCTGGAACAGCCTCCCCACACACCTCCGGACCATCACCTCACTTCCGGAATTCCGAATGGCCCTCAAGACCAGGCTGTTCGAATAAACCTACGGGACCTGCAAGCACCTGGATACCCTATCGGGTGAATAGCTGTGCTTTATTAATCCAGGTTGATTGATTGATTAATAATGTGGTCACGTGAAATTACACAAGCTTTAACCTGATGATGATATCACTGTAAATCAAATCAACAGACATGGGATCCACAACAGGGAAAATAACTATCTAATCTGACACAGATAACATTAAAGTAAATGTCATGGAGCAGTGAGGACCATCCTCGGGGCCACTGGAATTATGTGGCAACGGTGGAACAAATTAAGCAGCAGAGTCGCCTAAATTAAGCAGCAAGGACATGTTACGCATGCAGTGTAAGGCAGCACTTTTTTGTGGCTGTATTACTTTACTATTTTGTTATTTTTACACTTGTCAATACTGTGTGGGCAAATGTTTGATCTCATAATTATCATTATAACTCCTAAATACAGCAATCAGCGACTGACAAATGACTTGCCACTGCAGCACAGGTCTGCCACTGTGCAGCAGCATGCGTAGCAGCATTCTTAGTAACTTTCGATCCATTTGAGCTGGAAAAAATGTATTTGTCAAAATCTGCATATTATTCAGAAGTTGATTGATTAATGTGGTAAGTGTGGCAAATTCATAATAATGGGAAAACACCACAGCCACAGAATTGCATAATTTAATCAGCCCAGGCTGTCCTTAAGCACAGTGACACATCCTTTTATCATCAAACATGCCTGTAACAATAACCAACAAACTAGTCAGTTAAAACATCTTTTTTAGAACTATTTTATGCTGACTTCATAATTACACAAACACAGAAAAACAGAGTTGGGGTCTACAGATATAGGCTCATATTTAACCCCTTAGAAGCTGGACCTTTCTCCCCCCATGCTTGAGCTCTTTTTTGGCTATTAGGATTAGTTTGTGCTTAGGGATCCATAACTTTCTGTCCACATAAGGTATCCACAACAAATGTATGTCCTTTTTTTCCAACATCCTGGGGATTCTAAAGGTACCAGGGGTTTGTGGATTTCCCTGGAGGTGACCGAGAAAATAGTTGAAATATCGCTAAATGTTGAGTTTTTTTGGAAAAATAGGAAAAAAGTGTATTTTTCATAAAAATGACATTAACAAATAGTTTGCTGTGCTAAAGTTACCATCTTCCCAGATTTCAGTAACATGCACAGCTGAAAAAAAAAAACTGTTTTGCCATTTTTCAAAGATGCAGTACATGTTCCCTACTTTTTGTGCTCTCAACCTACTACCAGTTTGCGGTGGAAACCAGTGTGATATCCATGGGTGATCCAGGCAAGCTATATATTTCTGAAAAGTGGTCAAAATTCTGAATTCGGCAAGGGGTCATATGTGTGAAACATTTTTGTGATGGAAAGTTCTGCAGTCTACACAGAGCCACAAACATCCTTCCATTCAGCATTCCACTAAGTCTTCCAATAAATTATTTAAAAAATTAAGTCCTGTAGCCTAGTGGGAGCAGTTACCCACTTCTGCCCCGCGGGGGCGCAAAAAGGCTGGTATAGAAAATTAAGGGTCATCACAAGCCCTTGTTCAAAGGGCTGTTCCCCTTTTCCCTGGTGTCTAGTGGATGGATCCCTGCTTGGGGATCGCCCTCTTGTGACGATCCCCAAACAGGGATCCACTGGACAGAGGTACCATTGGAAGGCATATTCTCCCTTTTCAACAATACCTCTCCAATAAGAATCAGTGCTCGGGAGCTGAGGTTTCCCCTAAGCACTAATTCAGTGAATTGTTTTACTTTCACTTTTGTATGAAATAACATCAGCGCACTCTGTTTGATGATCATCATTTCATACAAAAAAAAGCTGATGCTACCCGGTAAGCTCTTCCCCAGCAGTCTGAACCTGAGGGGAATAAAGGGAAACCCTCTAGTACAGAGCACCACGGAGGCCCTTCCAACCCTCTCCAGTGTTGGCCAATGGCCGACAATGCATCAAAGAGGTTAAATAAAATAGTTATCCCTAAGATTACACAGATTAAACATTTTCGCTTTAGATAAGCGTGATGCTGAGATTAAAAGAAGTAAGAGATAGACCACTTAGGAATTAGATTGGGTGCATTAATGGACAGTGTGTAAATGCTTTGAGATCTGTGTGGGAAGTGTTTTGTGTCATGTACACATTGCAGAGACAGCTCAACTCGTGTCACCAAAAGTGTGAGGATGCACTAGTGCAAGTTTTCATGAAACATTTGAGAACAGACACAATTATGCAAGCATGCTGATACATACCATTTTAGAGTACACTACATCATACACATTGAGTATGAAGCACTCCTTTAGGGTGCATGCTTCCTTTGATTCAAGTATAAATCCTACAGTCCACACAGTAGTGATAGAGGAACATCCCAAGTGAGTAGTCAATATGCAACAAGTCGTAGTATATGCTTTCAAGATCTACTCAAGAACAGCAATGGAGTAACTCAAATAAATCGCCCTTGTACTCCCAAGCATAGTATATTCTTTGGGGGTTCTACTCAGGAGCTCTTGAGGAGCATCTTTTTGGAATGGGCATTATATAATCGGCATGATACTTAGTCTGAGGAGTCCTACCTGGAGTGTCGGAGAGCAGACCACAGGAATGGGTGTTAGACAACCAGTGGCTGTACTTGGTCATAGGGGTTGATCCACCAGTGGCAGGATCCACCCATAGGAAAGGCTGGGAGTAACCCATAGGAATGGGCTTTATGGAAGCAGCCATGAGGAGTCCAGGCAAAAGCATTAGGGAGCACTCAACCAGCCATGTATATGCTCTAATCAGTAGTGTAGGCAGTATGTCATGATCCTTAGTGCAAGGAAGGAAATGGGCATTCTGGCTGTTGTTCCAACTATTAAATAGATGAATAATGAGGGTTCAGTGGGCCCAGAGGCCTGAGGGGCCCACTGAACCCTAATTGTTGCCAACTGAAACTATGCATCTGGCTCTAAGGGGTCAACCATAGGGCATCCGAGAAGTGATCATTATGTGACCAGCCGGCGTACGTACCAGTTGTGTGTTTGGGCATTATAGAACCAGTCAATTCCTTGCTATACAGAGTCATCAAGGAATGACATGGAGTAGCCCATAGGAATGGTGATTATACAGCTAGTGTTATTAAATGTCCTTTGGTTCTCCGCAGGAGAAGGAGCTGTTGGATCTGGGTGAGGGGATATTGTTCATTAAACATGTTGAATTAGTAGTTAGGTTAAGAACGTGAAAGGAACAAGAGAGAGCTGTTAATGGAGTGGATATAGGGATACTATAAGCTGCATTTATGACCTTGACTCGTTCCAAAGCCAATCATGGAAGAAGACCATATCGTCTCCGACATTTACCTGGACACTCTGGTAAGTTAAGTGGTCTGGCGCTGCCAAAGGGAGGGTAGGTGCTAACGTCTAGAGATGGTGGGGCCAGAGCTGAAGTGAAGGAGGAGATTGAAGTCCCTTTCACACAGGGCACAGAGGAGGCTGAGGTCTGATGAGGAGTAACAACAGAGTAACAGAGTAGAAATATCCTACATCAGAATGGACACATAATAAATTATCATGCACACAAGTTTTCTTCCCTAACCATGCCTACCCTAAACACATGAAGACCATGTGTCAATATGCTACTTCCATATTGGTGCACTCAGCATCCATTTCCTCATGAGGGACATCTTACAGCTTATATTATTATCATTATTATTAGTTTAATTTATAGTGCACATGAATCACCCCCGGAGGGGTATCCCAGCACAGAGCTGAGACAAAGGTAGAAAGAAAGAAAAACTTAAAACAATATTGTCTTCAGTAGTTTCCTAAATTTGGCATGATCAGTGCAAGTTCGAAATTTTAAGGCAGCTTATTCCAGTATTTAGGGGGCTGGGAAAGGATCTGCACCCTGTGTGAGATTTTCTGATCCGAAGGACAGTAAGTAAAGCCTTGTCACTTGATCTTAGAAGTCTAGATGCGAGATGATGGGTGAGCCGTGAATTAAGATAGCTGGATCCTTTCCCAGTCAAAGAATTATGGGTCAAACAGCAAATTTTGAAGATAATTATTTTCTCAATTGGTAGCCAATGTAAGGAGTGTAGAAGGGGAGTCGAAACCACCCCAAATGGAGAGCTTCAATGTTTTGGACAATCTCATCTACTGAGGCCAATAAGGCATTGCCATAATTCAAACGGGAAATGACAAGAGCCTGTACCACTGTTTTCCTCGCCGAAAGAGGGAGGTAAGGGAAAGCTCTCCTCAGCAGGAATATGGTATGAAAGCAGGTACCTGTGATGGACAGAACCTGCTCTTTCATAGTGAGAAATTGATTGATTCGTACACCTAAGTTCTTTACTACCTGTGGAGGGGTAGGGGCAGTGCCAAATTCATAAGGCCACGAATCCGGGGCCCAAAGTTGTTGGGCCTTACCAAACAACATAATTTCTGTTTTTCCAGTATTTAACTGAAGGCAGTTATCAGTCATCCAAGTGGCAATTGATTTCATCTCAGCTGAAAAGTGATTTTTAGCTTGGTTCAGTTCTTTATTAAAAGTGATTATTAGCTGTGTATCATCAGCATAGGATAATATTTCAAATCCAAAAGGCTTGACTATTTTAGCAAGGGGTGCAACAAGATATTAAAGAGTGTAAGGCTAAGACAAGATGCTTGAGGCATGCCCCTTGTCCAGCACTTTGGTGCTAGATTGATAACAGCCCAGAATCATGGTTTGAGTTTGATTTGTTACAACGTCAACGTCAGCAAGCCACTTTTGTGCTCTCCCTTGCATTCTGATCTCATGTAATCTATGGAACAACCTAGGGTGAGACTAAGTATCGAACGCTGCAGATAAATCCAGCAGCACAAGTATGGATGGTATATTCACATCAAGAGAACGTCTGATGTGGTTTATGACAGCAACTAGGGATGTCTCTGTATTATGATGAGGTCTAAACACTGATTGTGTTGGGTCAAGAATCTTGTTTGTTTCTAGGTGGTCCATAATTTGTTTGTTGATGTGTCCCTTTAACAACTTGCTTAATAAAGGAAACAGCTAAATAGGTCGATAGTAAGATTTGTAGGAGGCATATGAGCCACCTTTTGATTAGGTTTGACCTGTGCTGCTTTTAGGATCTGGGGAATCTTCCCAGAATCAATTGAAAGGATGAATAAAGAACAAATATAGGGGACAAGCTGTTTTGAAAGGATTGCAGAGATCCTTAGAGGGCAAATATCCAGAGGAGATCCCGATTTTGCTGATGCAAGAGGTTTCTGAACAGACTCAGTCAAGATGGTATTAAACTTTCTTAGACTGATAACACCATTAGAGGAAGATGTATTAGGATTATTCTCCACATATGCTTGCTCAAGAGAATTGGAAAAGTTCTGATATATAGTTTCAATTCTTTTCTTAAAGTGATCGAGGAATCACATAATGCTTGAGAAGCATGAACTTCTTAAGATGAGGCATTAGGCTTTATAGAAATATTAAGTGATTTGATGAACTCCTTAGGTGAGTTTCTAGTCTGATCAATCTGATAGGAGATATGAGCTTTACAAGCTCTTTTAATTTTGCTGCGATACATTGATAGGGATGCTCTGTAGGCCAAAAAAACAAAAGTACACAGTTCCAGCCATAGACTAGTACAAATGTAAATAGTAAGTAATCGAGTCTATGAGTCTGCTCTTATTAGAACAAGAGCCCTCACTCACCAAATGGTGACATGCTTCATCATCGGGCTTTTGCTCCTCGTCAGGCCGGCACTGCAATGCCTGACTGGCCCCTCGTGGGGGCTCTTTGCCGGAGATCTTTTGAGTGTAAAGAATGCCGGTAGCTGAGTGCTAGTATGTGGGATTGGTATATGGGTATGTGAAAATAAAAATGGCTAGAGGTCTGGAAATATTGTATTTAATCAACCCAGACCCCTTTCATAATTAAAAACAGAGTGTGGTTAAGGGTTAGAAGTAATGTCTAGTCCACCCTCAGAAACAAAAAAACTGTCAGTCCCTGAATTAGGGGAATGTGGAGAGTTAGAGTACAGAACTAACTATACTTCTATCATCGGGGTCAACATGTTTCTCGCAAAAAATGTCTGTTAAGATCGGTGCGATTCGTCAGGACCAAAAAACGTACCTAATCCACATGTTATAACCCAATACAGGATTTCTTCGTACCACAAAAACCCTCCTTGTATTAAAGGATGGGCCCATCGGGATAGCGATAAGCATCAGTGGCCCAGGCTTGTATAGTCAACCTGCTTGTGTGGCCACCGGGTGGATAACCTACCCCTGGGTTAGGGAACTGTGTACTTTTGGTTTTTTGGTATTATGATGGGAGTTCCGTACACAGGACCAACTTTTCTCTAAACACTCCCGACATATTAGCCCTTCTTTGTTTGTATTCGATGCTCTGTAGGCCTCCTTATCATGTAGAGTGTGAGTGGGACGCCACCGTCTCTCCAATCTTTCACAAGTGGTTTTCTCTCTCCCTAATTTAGTGGTTTACCAGGCCGCATGATGGCGATGCTTACTAGCATAGCCTGCGTTCCGAGGTGCAATCTCATCAAAAGGTGAATTTACGGTGTTAAGATAATCTTGCAGGGCTTGATCAACATCTGAGTTTGAGGAAATAGTATTAAACTCAAACTTCTCAGCAAATTAGTCAGATGTGATTTTTCGCCAATATCTAGATACCTCATTATGGGCTTTTCCCCCTATGTTGCCTTAGGAATCTGGAAATATATTATTGAGTGATCAGTACAAAGTAGGGTTTTGGGAGGGTCACATATAAAAAATACAGAGTTAGTGAAAATTAGACGTAAAGTATGCCCTGCTGTTTGTGTGGATTCACTAACTTTCAGACATAAGCCACACGTGGCTAAATCCTCAACTAGTTCTACAACTTCCACGTTTAGAGACTCTTCTCCATGATGGTTAAAATCTCCTAACAGAAGAAACTGTTGAGGTGTCATGACATAGGTGGCAATATATATTCTGTTAGGAGCTGACTAAAATATTTTTTGGTGCCTGGTGGGTGATAAACTGAAGCGCATTTCCAACATTCATTGGGTGAGAGTTCACGTTTAAAGATGCATGGCTCGGTCCAGTCACCTAGTAAAATATCTATTAAAAAGAGATTAATCGAGTCTTTATAAGCCATGGCGATTCCACCACCTACCCTGTCTTCTCTGTCCAGTCTAAGCAAGCAATAGTAGTAATGGAGAGCTAAAGTGATGTCTGGTAGAGTGGTGGAACTCAGCCATGTTTCAGTTAGAAAGCCTACCTCTGGTGACAATGTGGAGAGCAAATCCCAGATTCAAATACATGCTTAGGCAGGGACCTAACATTGCAGAGGAAGCTGTTAAAATGGGTATTGGCGTAGGAGTCTAAAGTGAGGGGTATTGTGCTCAGTGCATCTGTAGAAGTATGCATTGACATGCGTGAGTAATAAATATCCGATGGCCTAAATGTGTGAGCAACAGTTCGTAAATCATATGGCAATGAATTGAGCAATGTAAGCATGCCACAGGGCCTTCTAACAATGGTGGAAATGAGGCATTACAACAGTTACCTAAGGGCGCACAGACTCTATTTTGAAATCAATGTTTAGTAAGGGTTTAGATGAATCAGTAAGTGTGGTGGGGTATCTATCTCCTGGTGTGGGAAGGGCAGGACTCCTGGCGAAGAGCATGTGTGGATGGGCGCAGATGGGCTTGCCTTTGGTGCACTGCCTGCGGGCATCCACTGCCCATTGTCGCCAGCATCGGCTTTAGTAGCTGGCCAGAAAAGAGCAGCTGAACTGCTAACCTGAGAGTAATGGCAGACAATAAGTAAGGCTTTCTCCACTCAAACGGTATGGACTGTGGTGGAACAGAAAGCATTCCTACAGCACAAAGTGGTAAAACTTAAATAGATCACAAGAAGCACGAAGTAAAATAAAGCTCAAGAACACAAGAGTACGCTTTTTAAAAATGAAAGGCACCTCTCGGCTGTGTGCTGCTGGCTGTGTGCTACACTTATACAATAGTTTTGCTCCCTCTGGGTCCTGCCTAAATATTGTAGGGACAGGGGGAGGAGAGGGTTGGTGGAAGGGGAGGTAGAGACTCAAAGTCTCCATCAAGCAAAGTGAAGTAGAGGTCTGGAACCAGAGGGAAGCACAAAACAGTAGAGAGGGCCCATCTCCGAATATACATACAATAAACCATGACTGACACTGTTTTGCCCGTGATAATTGTAGCATAAACACATAAAAAGAGGATGTGAGCATGGGGTAGTCCCTGCAAGTATGCCCAGTAGAGCCCTCCCAATTGTGTCTAAAGATGGCAGGGCTACAGGGACAGAAGCTGAGGAGAGATTGGAAAGGGGGCAGCAAAGTCAAAAATCCAGTCACGTGGTACAAAGAGGAAGCCTGGGACTAGAGGGGCCACCAACAGAGAATAAACAGAACATCTCATAACAGAGACACAGATTTAATGTTTTGACCTAAGCAATTCTAGCCTAAACAAATTAAAATCCTGTGAGCATATGACCTTTGCAAAGCCCACCCAATGAGGCCTCTCATTCTAGGTCCACTTTATACCCCAGTTCCCAGTCCCTGTTGTAGACTCAGCGAGTCCAGAAGGTGTCCTAGGTCCCAAGGATGTATTTGCTAACGGAACCATCCTGACCATGGGCTTTCTGTTCTTAAATAGGGACGCACAAGATTGGCACTCCCGGGGCACATCTTCATGGGCGCTTACTCATCCCATCAGCCCTGCCCCATATTCACTTGAGACCTCTTAAACCTCTCACAGCTGCCCCTGCACTGCATGGATGCAGACTAGCAGAACCTCAGAAAATCAGTAATCGGATTAACAGGTCATTGAGACTTTGCCTGACCTGGCCCATTTAATTTTGATCGTGAATGTGACCCCTCCCCCAATTCAGTATGGCTGGTGGGTTTAATGGATAAGATACTGGAAGTGTCTTCTTAGAAGTTACAGCACATGGTCATAAACCATTGAGTTTCCACCCAGAACAAAAATGAAATGCAACTGGGTGAAATGTTTCTTGTTCTGTGGCACCTCTGCCCTATTGACTGCAGGTCGTGAACTCACCCAAAAAGCTTTTGAGCCAGTTGAAATCTTTGAACTAGGGATCACATTGTGTTGAGCAAATTCAATGTCTTTGTGACGCTGTGAAGACCGGCGGCGTCCCACTTGCGTGCCACGGTCAGATCGTCGGTCCGCATCTGGGACTGCCATATCTGCTGCTTTTTGGGTCGCAACCTGTTTTGTGGGCCGCAGCGCGAACTGAAACTTTCCTTTTGGTCTCTGTTTCACGCTGTGCCCACCTTTTACCCCCCCTAGCTTTACTTACTTGTTTTTTTACTGTTTTTCTTCTTTTCTTCTTTTTTCTCTTTTTCTTTTTTGTTTCTTCTTGGCCATATTTTCCCTTTCCCAGGAGTCTGTGTTTCCTTCCCTGCATGCTTTGCTCCCTACTTTTTATACCACAGCTATTTTTCCATTTGCTTTAATGTGGCTTTTCCCAATCCAAAATGGTGTCTTCATTACTTCCTGCATGTCACTACCTGTATGTCAGTATTTAAGCAGAGTTGGTCTTCTGTTCCTTGTGTTGCAAACACTTTGGTTCCAGTTGTGCTCCTCGCTCCTCTATCCTGTGATTTTGGACTTCACCTGCTTTTCCTGTCTGCAGTTTTGGTTCCAGACTTTTTGTGCCTCACTTTTTCTTTTCTTATATATTTTTTTTTTTACAAGTTCCTTGATCTGAGGTTTTTTTCCAAATTTGTTTTTTTTCCTCTGGGACTTCTTCTGGAGGTTACTGCCTGCTTGGTGTTCTATTATCGGCAGCGCTGTGGCTACTGGAAAGGGTCGCCCCTACCTTGGTCACTCTAGAACAAGCAAGAAACCTGGTGGTGCCCAGAGACTGGCAGATTACAGTGGTAAGAAGCGTTCAGGTCGTGACAGTCTCTTCAGAGAGTAACATTAGCCACGACAATGGCTGACCCATAGAGTGATCCTGGGTATCTGAATGTAGCTTGCTTGTAGAGTAACAATGGGGATAGGACAAAGGTTGGCCCATAGAGTAACATTAGGTATAAGATAGTGTCTTGCCCATAGAGTAACAATGGTGATAGTAGAGCGGCTCACCCATATAGTAACAGTGGACATAAGACCCTATATTATTTTTTCCTAATGTGTGGTGTGTGAACACTATGATAGTGTTTGAGGGTTATATCCTTGGCCCAGACTAGTCCTAGTTCTTGGGTGTTTCCTAGTTTTAGCTGTCTTGCTTTTTTACATGTGAATAGAATTAATTTCTAAGCTGTAGCTCTGACTGAACTGTATTTTTAGTAAGTGAAATTACTTGTGTTATGCATTATCAAAGTTCCAACCCAAATGCTGACCCGCTTGTCTTAGAAAGTCATGTGTGAAAACAGAGTATGTTTATTTGCCTTTGGGAGTGCAATAGAACCTGAGAATTGGACTTTACAGATAAGCAACAGGAACCACTGCAAAAACTGTCCATTGAGCACTGATTCTTCGAGTACCCAAGTTTGTGGCCACACTGCTATGACCAGATTCCTATGAAAGTAGAACAATCTAAATGAAATGACAATCAGCTACCTCCCAAGGCCCCTCAGGAACTCCAGTGCCTGCCAATTCCCCAAGGGCCTCTCAGGATCTCCAGTGCCTACCGATTCCACGAGGTCTCTCAGTAACTCCAGCGCATTCTAATTACGCTCAGCTTCTCACGATCTGCAGTGCCTGCTGATTCCGCAAGGCCTTTCAGGATCTCCAGTGCCTACAGATTCAGCAACTCCTCTCAGGATCTTCAGTGCCTGTCGATTTCCCTAAGCCTCCAATTCCCCAGGGCCCCTCAGGAGCCCCAGTGCCTGCTAATTCCTCATAGCCTCTGGAAAGTTGGTACCTGCTAAACAGAATTTGTCCTGTTTTGCTGCTCTTTGGTATCACAAACAAAGGACATGATATGGGACTTAAATTTAGAGGAGGGGATATCAGTCACCGTTGTGAGAGAGTAACCCATCCACCTAGTTTTAAATCAGGCCCTAAGTAACAAAAACATGTGTGAGGGTGTGTTTTTATAACAGATCAAACGTAGGTACATATATAGTCATAAAAGCACATTGAAAAACAATTACGCTAAACCTAAACTGTATTACTGATACGCAGTGCTTTAAATGGAAAAATAGAAGTGCAGGTACTCTGCAATAGAGTACCTGCTTGTTTCTGAGAAGTGCCGGTACTCTCCAATTAGAAGTATTACATTTTCCTTGAGATATGCCACTACTCTCCCTCTCAAAATGAAAAAGTGCCGGTACTCAGTACCGGAGAGTACCGGCCCATTTAAAGCACTGCTTACGGAAATGCCCTCTAGGATATCAATCAAATATGTAAAATGTAGATGAAAATTGTTAAAAGAAACACTGGACCAGAAGGAATGCAGGGATCACATATACCTTCAGTTAATACCGTTTAAATGCACAAGAGGGCGCTAAACTACCGTCAAACACTCGCAGGCCATTTACGGGGCAACAGTGGCACGCCTTCAGATTAGCAAAGCAGTAGATGTGTCATAGTGCGGTAAAAATAGGTGACATACATTCAGTGACTCCTGTAAACGTTACTGGCCTGTGTATTTTCACGCATTAGAAGTAAATGGTAATAAAGTGATAACATTTGTCAGAGCTGTGGCACCGGGCTGTTAACAGAAATAGTGAGTAGTTTGGTGCCGTTGTATTTAGTAAGTGTCTTATGTAGTGGTAAATTCAGCAGTGCTGTAAGGCTGGGCTGGGGGTCGTAGTCGCTCGAGTAGGAACAGTTATCTCATTCTTCCCTGGACATGTTTATTGTTTCCTGGAGACTGCTGGGCACACGACGCGACCCTGCAGAAAGTGCGCTCCACATCAGCACCCCTGGCCCAGCACCGGGCGCAGCTGGACACCGCAGGTCATGTAGTTTGAACTACTCTCTGACCGGTAGTTAACTGGCTGCAGTTAGCCTTTCATAAACACTTACCCAAAGCTGCTTTTGAAAGGAAATCATGCTTTTTCTATACTATTTTTAAAAGTAATGCTGTATTTTTGGTTTCGTGTATTTGCCAATGTTCTTACACGTAATAGCAAGTGCGCGGGGGCAATTATGGCCTTATCATTCAACTAGGCTGCATTGCAAAAACAGAAAGTCGATTAAAGGAGCAGCGCTGAACACCGCAACTTTATATGAATATATCATTAACTGGCCACAAAGTTTGGAAATGTGCAGCTTTTAGTGAAATCGGTGTAGTGCCGCGCCAGTGATGGAACTGGTCGCCAGGCACTACCATTAAAGGAAAGTATGGAGGGGCGGTGATGGGTTCTGCACCGACAGCTCCTCATTGAATCTTGCCTCAGGTCATGTGATGAGGCCATATAATAAAGTGAGCCAGGGGGCGGCGTTCAGTGTGACGACGCAACGAGCGGACCAGAGCGAAAGTGCGGAGCACACCGAATGCCGCTCACTGGGTCTAAGTTCAAAAACCCAGTACGGTGCCAGCGTGTTTATTTAGTTCTGCCGAGTGCCGGTCATCTCCGACACTACGGGCCGTATTTATACTCCGTTTGCGCCGAATTTGCGTCGTTTTTTTCGACGCAAATTCGACGCTAAACTAACGCCAACTAACGCCATATTTATACTATGGCGTTAGAGGCGTATAGCGCCAAAGTTCCCGGAATGTGCGTCATTTTTTAGCGTGAACCCCTTCCTTGCGTTAATGATATGCAAGGGAGGCGTTCCCGTCTAAAAAATGACTCCCAGGCCTTTACGTGGTATTTATACTCCCGGGCAAAAGAGACGCCCGGGAGTGGGCGTGGCTAAAAACGGCGCATTTGCGCCGCTTTTTAACGCCTGGGTCAGGCATGGCGTTAAGGGACAAGTGGGCTCAAAATGAGCCCAGAGTGCCCTCCCCTGCCCCCAGGGACCCCCCCTGCCACCCTTGCCCACCCCAGGAGGACACCCAAGGCTGGAGGGACCCACCCCAGGGACATTCAGGTAAGTTCAGGTAAGTATTTTTTAATTTTTTTTTAATAATTTTTTTTGGCATAGGGGGGCCTGATTTGTGCCCCCCTACATGCCACTATGCCCAATGACCATGCCCAGGGGACAGAAGTCCCCTGGGCATGGCCATTGGGCAAGGGGGCATGACTCCTATCTTTACAATGATAGGAGTCATGTTGATGGGGGATGGGCGTCGTTAAAAAATGGCGCAAGTCGGGTTAAGACGATTTTTTTGCCTCAACCTGACTTGCCCCATTTTAAGACGCCCTAACGTCATTTTTGCCCAACGCCGGCGCTGCCTGGTCTACGTGGTTTTTTTCCACGCACACCAGGCAGCGCCGGTCTGCTTGCGCCGGCTAACGCCATTCCATAAATACGGCGCCCGCATGGCGCTTCAGAATGGCGTTAGACGGCGCAAAATTTTTTGACGCTAAACTGCGTTAGCGCAGTTTAGCGTCAAAAAGTATAAATATGGGCCTACATTTTGGCGACGAGGGTGTTGCGCACGCTTCACCCTGCACCCCGTGGCGGCCGCTCTCATGGCGGTGCTCGTGCCACGTGGGCTGCAGCACACAACCCATTTTCGGACCACCCAGCCCCGCCTGCTGCCTCCGCAGCTCACACCGTGCAGGTAGCGTTTTCTACCCTCCTCACCGTCTGAGAGCCTGCCGACGTTTGTCTCCTCCATGTGGCCCCTGAGTGAGTATTACCTCACTGTTTTTGGCCTGGCCACGCCCCCCCCCCCAAGTTCCTAGACAATCTGGCACAGCCACTTGCTATGTGGGCCAACAGCTCCAGTAGCAAAGATCATACAACTTGCTCCTCTACAGCTGGACTCACCCAAGCACACGGTGTTTGTTGTGCTGCCACGCCCATCTCTTCCAGTGCCTGCCATCTCCTCCAGTGCCTGCCTTGGTAGCCATCCTGCATTAGTGCTGCTGCACCCCACGCTGACCAGGCTGCTCCTTTTGCGGACCCAGCCTACTGTCCAGGTGCTGCGTAGTCACCCCTGTGCACGCCTTCTTCGCAATAGACGCTCTCACCTCCTCCACCATGTCAGTCATTCCGCCTGTTGAACCTTTCGTCGTGGAGGGTGCCCCATCGCCGCAGGCTCCAAAGTGGAAGGAATGGGTGGAGAGAGTCCTGCTATTTTTTGAAGCGACAAAAGTGCAAAATGCTCAGAAACGGGCCCTGCTCATTCATTTGGGAGGGAAAGAGATCTACAAAATCTCAAAAAACTTAGTTGAAGATGCACCCAAGACTCACATCACGTTAATAGCGGCCCTCAATAGAAATTTTGAGCCTATGGCCAATACTGATTACGAGCGGTTCGTATTCAGACAAGCCCGACAACACACGGGAGAGTCTATTGACTCTTTCCCCATGAGACTGCGTGATCTAGCCAGCACCTGTAGGTTTGCGGATGAAGCAGAATAGATACAGGGGCAGATAATTCAAGGGTGTGCATCGACAAAACTGAGAGAACGCATTCTTGAGGAGTCCAGGAGGTCCTTGGCCGACATCCTCATGATGGGACGCACGGAAGAACTATTAAAAACTCCAGCGTCACATATGGAGGCGGCACTTCAAAGGCCAGTCAAAGAAGAGGCTGTCAACGCCATGGCTATGCCACCCAATAAAGCCAAGCATCGTGCCTATAAGCCACCGACATAACATAGCCTGAGAAATGTTTCATGCCTATGCATGACTTTTGAGTTTTTTTAGTAGTGCAGGGGGTCAAACCCTGTTTGAGTGGCCACAGGAAAAAAGGGGTTACAGAGCCTTAAGATTTTCAGGTTGAGGTCCTTTGCCTCTGATGTCCCAGGGCCTATCTTTCTATGGTTCTGCAAACAGGGCCAAGTACAAACCCACTCAGTGATAGCGATGGTGAGCTGTCAAAGACTTCTCAGGGAGCTAGTGTGGAAGTGTTCGAGCTCAGCACCTAAAAACACACATCCTTATAAAAACTGATTGTCCAACTGAGTGCTTTTAATGCACAATAGAACTTAATACCACATTTACAGACATGCACAAAATGCTATGCAACGTCCTGGTGCTTCGAGCGATTGCACCTCCTTCTGCTAATTCTTCTAGTTCCCCTTCTTATAGTCCAGGTGCAATTAACCCTATACTCTGGTGTGAGTGCATAGTCTTTAACAACTCTGTCCTGATTGTTACCTACACATTTATCACATTCTGTGATGGTGCCATTACTTCTTTAGTTGCTGCTCCATGTCTGGACTTAGCATGAACCTTCAGTCTTCCTTGGCCTCCTCAGGTGTCTTGTTGAGTAATGCGTATACATGTCAGGGGTGGCTGAATAAGGCAGAGCTGGAACCTTTTTTCAGCGGTCTGGTGGGTGTTTGTTGCAGTCCCGTTTCGGCTGTCCAGATTGTTATGGCCTAGCATTGCCAGGCTCGAGGAGAGGTAGAGGATTCTCAACTCTGATGTTGGACCATCTCTATCAAGCATAGGGCATGCAGACCATGCTCCAACCGACCATGGTTATGTTGCAACCTGCTCCTCAGGGATAGTCAGTCTTCCTGCCGGGATGGCAATCTCCTTCCTTCTATCTTCAGGCAGGCTGGCTTCTAGCCAATTCATATTGGACAAGTAATCAGTTGGTGCAGCAAAGGGTCTACATGGGCGTAACCTAACTTCTGGAAAGCCTGCTGTCAGATAAACACCAGCTCTGGTTTCACATCAGTCCCCTGAGTACTCTGTGAAGCACTTCCTTCCTTGGTTATAACTTGAAAATTGTACAGGAAGGTCAGTGAGTATCACAGTTATACAGTCAAAGCAGACAGGAGATGTAGATCACTGTTTGCATTTCTAAAACCTTGGGTGTATTCTCCTTTCACTTGTTCTTCTTAGGCTGTTCTCCAGACACAGCACCTGTGTAGAGTAATGTTCCTAACCGCAGGGTAGTCTCAAGTCACGAGCAACCGTAACAGAGGCACACAGAGGTGTGAGCTTTCTGCACTTCGTACACTGAAGAGTGATCAGAGAAAAGACAAAAGGCTGCCCTCACCTAAGCGGTTCTTTTCAACTTGATTAATAGAGACTGCAGTCTGGCCCATCATCCCTACCATCTGCCAAATGACGGTGCTACACGAAGCCTTAGTGCTAAATGCCTACTAGCATTTCTAAAGGAGTTATGTCTATATTTTCCCCTCCTTATTTTCTAGGTCTTCTCCTTCCCTCCTTGCGATTGTCAGCAAGCCATTTCCACTTTCTTGGAAAGCAACCAATTATCTCTCCTGTACAGTACGCCACGATTGGGGTATTCAAAATGTAACCCACAGGACTCTGTTATTCACACCATGCATGTACTACTCGTGCTAAATACACAAACACACACAATATTCACTTGCGATATTATCACAAGGATCTGGGTTAGTGCACAGAAACACACTTTACTTGAGTGGGCTAGGAGACCTCCATGTCAGTGTCATGCATAAAGAGGAAAGTGCACAAGTGCGGTTTCATGAAATACTGCACCTTTCCAACACCCTTCACCAAAATAGGAACAGTACTCCACTTTTGGTACTATGAGAACAATCTTGGTGCCCTAATCCAGGTCACAGGCTAGGTCCAGGACCTTACTCATGTCAAGGGACAAGACTGGGCATCTGCACACACACACTAGATTATTGTGAAGCTACGGTCAAAATCAAAAAACAGATGCCAGATAGATGCATTTGTGCACTCAGGGGAACAATACTGCACACCATGCAGGGGACAAACTAGCCTCAATACTAGGGGACGTTTGTGGTAGGATGACCCTAGCCTGAGATGAGCCATCTAAGCAGAAGGAAGGGTTAGTTCAGGGCCTGGCTGTGGGCCAGGCCCGGTTGCTACATATGATGCACATGGCCAAAGGCAATGCACAGTTGGGTGTCTGCTGCAAGGTGGGTAAACGGCCTTGTCCAAGGGCAGAACCCTGAGACCAATCCTCTACTGTGAGGTGGGTGCAGGACCTGCAGGCAGGCAGTGATTGGCTGCCTGCATGGGGATGGTCCTCTAGAAAACTTGAATATGATCATAAAAACCCAGAGTCACTGAAAGAAATCAAAGTTAATGTGATGTAATGGTCTGTAGTGTATGCTTAAAGAAATCTCAGCAATTCACCTAAAAAAACAAAGTTAAAGTGCAATTATGTTTATGAATTAAAACCAAAAGGCCACTGAAACTCACATGTTATGGTTAGGATTAGCACAATAGCAATGCAAAATATAAAATGCAGTGGGAATGATCAGTCTGTCTGTCTGAAAACAACTTTGTATCTGGTGATGATTTTTACAGATAGAAAACGGGTATCACAATGAGTATCTACTTCGCACCCAGTTATGGCAATCTGTTCATGGGCTGTGGGAAACACAGGGACCCTAGGCGGAAAACATGGAACATTGGTCAGGGCATCTTATTTTATGTCTCTGCTACATTGATGATTTGTTTATCATCTGCAAATGGTAAGAGAAGCTACCTAGTAAATGTATAACCTTAAACTCGCTGTGGACACGAGCTGGGTAGAAATAGAGTTTTTTTACTCCATGTTAATGGTTGGCTTTAATAAATTACAGATATTTAGAAAATCGACAGGAAGGAACAGCATTTTGCAAAGTCAGAGTAGCCAATACAAGAAATTAAAGTGGAGCATGCCCTGTGGGGAGCTGCTCAAAGCAAAAAGAAATTACAGCTCAGAGCAGGACTATACCAAGACAAAGGAAGACAAGATCCAAAGATGTATAAATTGGGTTTACCCTCAACAGTTTCCTAGTACAGCTATAAGCAAGGTGGCAAGTTTTAAACAAAGCAATTTGATACAGGAAAGTACATCTAGTAGAAAGGATAAAACTACATGTTTCATAACCATTTTAGCATAGATGCAGCTACACCGTGCTGAATCCTTAAAATACATTGGAAGATACTTACAAGTAAAAGTGTTATTGGGAGTTGAGGGAACTCTAGCAGTCACCTATAGGAGCACCATCCCTCAAGGATCATTTAGTACACAGTCATTTAGCCAACGGACAGAAATGTGGCTGGGTTGAAGAAAAGTGTCCTTCACCTGCATTAAATGTAAAGTATGCAACAACACTACAAATAAATCTGCAACAAGGAAAGACCCACCTCGCAGTATCTAACATGCAACTCACACTATACCATCTATTATTTGTCCACGCAATGGACAATATATAGGAAGCGGTAAACAACTGCCAATGAAGAGAATTTTAGAACTAATGAAAACTAACAAAATCAAGATCCTATGTATCTTGTGGGGTGACATCTGAATGAAGTACATAACAGTAATAGGGACCTCCTATGTGTCTATTGCATTGACAGAATTCCACAAACCCCCAACTGGGAGACTGAGTAAGAGCTCTAGGAACCATGTAGTCTTAATACATATTTGAGATGAATGCTAAGACCCCAGAGGGACTTAATATGGATGAGGAATTGTCAATATACCTAAGTTAAAAAATAGCAATATCTATTGCATCGGGAGTCCCATGGTAAAAATAAAAGACAAAATAAGCATTCTGATTGGCTTGGCCTGTGTGATGAGAGCTCTGATTGGCAGGCCGCTGCATGGAGAGAAATGTTGCTGTCCCCATTACAGGACTTGGGGACTCAAGTCCCGTGTCCCCAAAAATAATCTAAAAAAACTGTATTGGGGTAAAGTAGGGATACCCTTACTTTTATCCCTTTTTAGGGTGGTCCCAGGAAGATCCTCCTTGGGGGCCAAAAAAAAAAATGTCGGGCCATCATGGTCCTGTGGGAGCTAGCACAGCTCTGTGTACTCTTGAGAGAATCCAGCTGGACCAGATTTTTTAAAAAAGAAAGGCTAACATGGGGTAGTTCTGTGTGGTGTTGTCTGCCTGCATGGGGTGGGTTGCCTGCGCGGGATTGGCCACAGGGCCTGGGCACAGCAAAGGCTTTGCGACTACCCCACAGCCAGACCGCATGGCAGGGATTTGGCTGCCCGCGGGGCAGTTGGCCACTCGAGCTAGGATGGGCGGAGACGTCTAAAAATAGGATCTTACTTTACATTAGCACATAGAAATTCACTGAAAAAAGGATGGTTAAACTGGAGATAAATGTACGTAAGGTAGTAAGATTTTAATTTATGTTCAAAAACCTTGGAAATTCACTGGAAAAACACAGTTGAAGAGTAGTTGGACATAGGTCTTCTAATAATAAAAAACTATTGTAATAAAACCACAAAAACAATAATAGTCACCAGTTATATGTAACTGACAAGTATAACTTGAATCGCTGTGCTGCACCACTTATGACCTCACATATTACATCACTGATGACATGAAATCTATGGTGGTGCAGTTATACTTAGGTCAGTACCGTATAAGTGGTGAATTTTATTTGTTTTGGTTTGAAAATGGTTGTTTTATTATTAAGAGATCAATGTGTGTGTGTGTATATATTCTCTTAAAAAAACAAAGTTTACAGGGACATTATAGTTAGGTTCTGAATTTACTTGATATACATCAACAGTTATAGTTATGGTTATCTCAAGTAACTATAACTAGCGCCCTAAGGTAACTACACCTCAAAGCACAGTTTTCTCATCAATAATTTTATTGCACATGTTTCAGTGATATTCTTAATGATGTCACAAAAGATGTCATGACTGATGTAATATATGGGTTAATTAGCTGTGCATTGTGAGGGTGCTGGTTATAATTACCTTAGGGCACAAGTTATAATTACTTAAGATAACCATAACTATAACAACTGAATTTCTATGGTTTTGCGGAAGGAAATCCAGAACCTAACTATAGTGTCCCTGTAACTTTTGTTTTTTTTAAGTGAATTTTTATGTTTTTTTTAAATTCTATTTCCTAATCATAATGTCCCTGTAACCTTTGTTTGTTTTTTTCAGTTCATTTATATTTCTTTAATGTAAAGTAATTTCAACTACATTACGTTAAGCCAACCATTGGAACGCAGAGCCTTTGGCCATGCACGGTGGGGGTTGGCCTCAGGGCCTGGCCTTGGGCCAAGCTCTGTGGCCAACCCCAATATAACCACCCAACTCCGCGCCATGCACAGCCTTTGTCCATTTGCGTTGGGGGCTGGCTGAAGGGCCTACAGCCAACCCCCTATAACCACACCAATCCCGCACCATGCATAGCCTTCAGCCATATGCAGCAGGGGTTGGCTGCAGGCCCTGCGGTCAAACCCCCTTAAGCTCCAAACCCCGCACCATGCACAGCCGAAGGGTTTGTAGCTAATAGGAGGCAACATGAAATATATATCTTTAAGGGGGCCACACGGGCCTCCCCGAACCCCAGGGACCACCACCTTCCCGGTGCTATCTGAAAAAATTTGGGGGGGCCCCAGGGAGAATCACCTCCCTGGGGCAACATTAAATAAATATATGGGTGGCTGCACAGAAACTCCTGAACCCCAAAGACCACCACCTCCACGGGGCTGCATAATGAAAAAAACGTATAAGGGCCGCGTAGAGCCCCCTGGGTCCTGGGGACCACCACCTCCCCGGGACAACATTAAAATAATATATGGGGGACCTCTTCGAGCCTCCCCCGGGCCCCAGGGGCCACCACCTCCCCCAGTCTACATAATCAAAACAACTTAGTGGATCACAGAGACCCTCCACAGGTCCCAGGGACCACCACCTCCCCGGGAGAAAATTAAAAAAATATGTGGGGGGGCGCATAGACCCCCTGGGTCCTGGGGACCCCAACTTCACTAGGGCTACATTAAAAAAAATATGTCCCCAGCAGTCCCACCGGCTCCTGCTTGCATTGCTCCATCACACAGGGAGCAGCTACAAATAGCAGCTCTGTGCATGCAGGAGCAATGTTTTCATCTCTTTCTCTGCTTGCATGTTAGCAGGCAGGAAAAGAGATGAAACCCCCACTTACAGCAAGCGGGAGCATTTTGAAGCTCCCGCTTGCTGAAAGTGGAGTGTTTGCTTTTGCTTGGCGCGAGCTGTCAACTCCCACCAAGCAAAAGCAAACAGCTACCTCTGGAAGTAGCAGAAGCTAGCCCTGGGGGGTGACAGCTCCCAGGGCCATGTATGGCTCAAAGAGGGTGGCCGTGCGGCCTCCCTCCTTCTATTTACCCCAGGAAGGTGGTGGTCCCTGGGGCCAGGGATCCACCAGGGACCCCCCCTCAGTAAATCATTCTGTAGCCCCTGGTGGGGCACAGGAGAGTCCGCAGGACCCCGCTATTAATTTTTTATATATGTTGCCCCAGAAAGGTGGTGGTTCCCAGGATGCAGGGGGGTGCACAGCCCCCTGCATACTTTCTAAACATAGCCCCCTGGAGGTGGTGGTTCCTGGACCCAGAAGGGTCCGCTGGACCCCCATTGCATTTTTAAAGATATAGCCCGGAGGAGTTAGTGGTCCCTGGGGCATGGGAGGCTGCTCAGCCTCCCCAAAATATTTATTAATCATAGCCCCAGGGAGGTGGTGGTCCCCAGGGCTACTAAAAGCCCCCCTCCTATTTTTACCCTACAATGCCCACGGGACCACCCCTCCTGGGGGGACAAAGCCTTTAGAAGCACGGGCTACAGTGTTTTTTTTTTTAAATCACTGTAAAATCTGAGGATCCAGATGTGGATTTGTCTGTGATTTAAAAAAAACGTTTATTCCTTGGGGGCCCCCAGGAGGACCCCTGAACCAAGGCTAGGGGTTAGGGTATATATACCCTGCCTCAAGGTATTTACTGTCAAGCGGATTTCAGCAGGGATTTCTCTGGATCCTCGTCCCTAGATATACAAATTTGCTTTCCCTTTAATATCTCAAAAACTACTGAATGGATTTCCACCAAACAAAAAAATGGTAATCCGTGGACCACAAGTAAATTTTTGCCAAATTTGGTGTAATTCCATCCAGAGAGGTTCGGGCTGCAGGTGTTCCTAAAGGGTCTATGGGAATTAACATGGGAATCGCACTTTTTTTGATCGCCTTTTTCTCAGCCCTCGCATCCTGAAATTTTCCATGCACAACAAGATCCAACATGCCACTTGTTTTGGAAAATTTTGTGATGATTTGTCAAATGGTGCCAAAGATATAGGCAAGTCAAAAACACCTTTTCTATGGAAACTAGGTCCTAGCTATAACTACCTAGTGGTGACTGCCAGTAGATAAAATATGTATATATATATGTATATATATATATATATATATATATATATATATATATATATATATATATATATATATATATTTGTATGTATTCACTAAAAAACAAAGGGTACAAGGACATTATAGTTAGGTTTAGAATTAGAATTTACACACAGAAAACTATGTAAATTCAGCTGTTATATGTAGTTATTTCACCTAAGGTAACTATAACTTGTGCCCCGACCATGCACAGTTTTCAGGTCAATAATTTTACTGCAAATGTTGCAATTATATTATCAATGATGTCATAGAAGATGTAATTACTGATGTAATATGTTGGGTAATTATCAGTGCATGGTGAGGGCTTGAGCTATAGTTACCTCAGGGCACGAGTTATAGTTACTTGAAATAACTCTAACAGCTGGCATACTATGGTTTAGTGCATATAAATTCTGATCTTAACTGTAACGTCCTTGTAATCTGTGTTGTTTTTACAGAATTTCTAAGGTTTTTAAATGCTCATTCCTCACTATAACAGCCCTGTAACTCAGTTTTTTTCAGTCAATTTCTATATTTATTTTTTTAACGCTACATGGGGGTTGGATGCAGGGCCAGGCCTGTGGTCAGGCCCTGTGGCCTACATCCTGTGTGCATCCAATCCCCTGCAGTGCATGGTCTTTGGCCGTGCAATGCAGCCAGTCCTCCGTACGTGCATCCAAACCCATGCAGGGTCTTCGAGGGAAAAGCAAGGAGATTGCACACCAAAACAGGGGAGAAAACAGTGAAAACTAAGGAAAAGCAAGGATAAAGCAAAATAAAACGGGAGAAAAAAGCAAGGGGTAATCAGTGAGAATGAGGGAAAAGCAAGGAAAAGGCACACAAAAAAGAAGGGGGTCTGAAACTTAGCTGAACATTAGGTACAAAGCAGGAGTGTCGCTTTGAGGAACGTGTGACTACAAGCACACACCCGTCCCAGAGGAGCTATGATATGAGAATCCAAATACCACTGAGTATCAAAGACGGACACCATAAATGATATGTATCATCTTATGACACCACATTAGTAAGGTGAATTGCCCCATATCACAGATCATGTATTATTTATCTTTCATTAGAGGTAGTCAAACAAGGAGTGGTACCATGGAGTCCACCTTGGTACTGAAGCGGAGCCTAGAGGTAAGGCTCCGAAACATGTAGACTAGGAAGTCAGATACATTACATACCCCATTTCAGCAGCCCCTTTTTAATCATACTTCCTCCAAGAGATCTATTAAATCATTGGAATTACTAGGAGACAGGTATTTTTAACTCACCCAAGACCCCACCACTCCTATCTCTCCTGTGATTCACATTGACAAGACTACATACATCAGTGCTACCACGTATCCCGTAGGTCATAGCACGCCCACTCCGTAGCAGAACAGGAAGCAACCCAATGATGAAGCATGCTACCAAGGGGTAACCCTGGTGAGTGAGGGTTTTTCTAAGAGGAAAATCCTTTTTCCTATCCATCCTGTGGTAGTTCTTTTAGCTGGGCATCTTTTGTAATGTTTTATATATATATATATATATATATATATATATATATATATATATATATATATACATATATTTCCACTGAAAAAAACAAAGGTTACAGGGCCGTTATAGTTAGGTTCTAAATTTACTTGTACAAAACCATAGAAACTCAGCAGTTATAGTTAGAGTTCTTTCAAGTAACTATAACTTGCGCCCTAAGGTAACTATAACTCACGCCCTTGTTATGCACAGTTTTCTTATCGATAATTTTATTGCAAGTGTTGCAGTGATAATATCAAAGATGCCATACAAGATCTCATCAGTGATATAATATGTGGAGTAATTAGCTGTGCATGGTGAAGGCACGAGTTATAGTTTCTTGAAAGACCTCTAACTATAACTGCTGAATTTTTGTGTTTTTGTATGAGTAAATTCCAAACCTAACTATAACGTCCCTGTAACCTTTTTTTTCAGTGAATTTCTATGTTTTTTTATCGTAACATAATTGTAATTACTATACTTTATTCCAACCCCACCGCTTACACCGTGGAGGGGAATTGGTCATAAGGCTTGGCCTTCAGCCAGGCCTTGCAGCCAAGCCCTTATAACCACCCAAACTATATATATACCTCAAAAACATGTCCGAAATGCGGAAGCTGTAAATTCATATAAAGTTATTTGGAAAAAATGGATCGCCCCTCCGACGCATTTCGGCCGTAGCCTTGTTCACGGATGGAGTGGTTATGAAATATATATATATATATATATATATATATATATATATCGTATTGAAAGTTTGTGGGTGATCTGTCAAGGTTGGGGCCGAGAAAAAGATGAGTCCCAAAATGCACTTCCCCCATGCATTTTCCCGAGGGAATTTAGACGGCTACAGCACGAACTGCTGGACGTAATTATGCCAAATTTGCAGACAGCTAGCTCTTGGTCCAGAAAGCACGCTTTTTGTGATGTGGTGTAATTTTGTTCAGTGGTTTTAGAGATATTAAAGGGCAAAACATGTAGATATCTAGGGATACTGATCCTTTGCGGATCCACAGCAGTTCGATCTGCGGATCCACTCACCACAGGAAGAATCTGGCCATAACCTGACAAGCTGGCCACAACCTGACAGGGAAGTGCGGCTGCCATTTTGTTTTATCAAGAATCGGTCCCCGGGGCTGAAATATGGGGGCGTTATGTACATGATGGGGTTGGGGGTAGAGGTTCCCTGACCCCATGAACGTGAGGCAAATTTGAGACAGTACCAAATAATGCCTGGAAATGAGCAGAAACTGTTTTTTTGTGGTTTTTGAGATCTGTGATGCCACCTGCTGGGCTCAGTGCGGCCCCCAGTGTAAATCCACAAGTGGATCTGCAGATCTTGGAAACCTCTAAAAAAATATATATATAATCACACACCCACTGAAACAGTAAGGAAAACACTCTCACACCCCTTCTCACACCCATACAGATATTCTCACATCACCTCTCACACCCAGATATTCTCAAACCCACACTCACATCCAAACAGACACTCTTACACTTACTGTCATACACACTCTCAAACCCATACAGAGAATCTAACATCCAGTCTCAAACCAAGGGAGACGCTCTCACACCCGCTCTCACATCCATATATGCTTACACCGACTCTTACTGAGAGAGACAGTCTTACACCAACTCACACTCAGATGCACGCACACTCTCTCTCACATCAAGACAGGCACTTTCACCCCCACTCTCACATCAGGCACTTTCACACCCGCTCTCACACCCAGACAAACTCACACCCATACAGACACTCTGAGAGCCAGTCTCATACCCAGAGAGACACTCTCACATTCAGGTACTCTCTCACCCAGACAGACACTATCACACACATTGTCAGAAGATTACCCATTAAATCAAACTTCCACAGGGGCAGATGCCTTTTACCCAACTCCCTCCAACAGATGCGTGCTCAGACTTTAATTGATTATCTGAACCCTGCATCCGCTAAGGGGAATAGGAATAGAAAAAGAGAGACCGCCTCCGGATCCAGTTCTAGCCTGTGTTTCCCACTTGAAGATAGGATATTCAGTGTGTGTCTCTGAAAACCTGAACCTTTCTTCTTATTGGGATTTCTTTAAAGGAAGGACCTGCAGTCGGGGTGATAAGAGAATAGATAGGTACATTCCTACTGCACATTCAACTGTTCAGCCATTCACATTCACCCAATTCTATTGTTCTCCTAACCTGGATCTTTTTAGAGACTAGCCTCTCTCTAAGAGAACAATGTTAACTTAATATCTTCTTTTCTCCAGGATTCAGAGGTTTCAAAGGTTCTCTTGAGAACAGTTAAAAGTTCACAAATATACAAACTACTAATGTCTTTTACAGGAAACAAAAACTCCTTCTCAACATTCAGTTTTCACAAACACAGTCTCTAGGAATTAGTCTGAGCACTGAGGTTTGTCTCTAAGACTGACAGGTCTGCAAAGCAAAGAGTTCTGGAATATATGTACCTATATATATTGGCAAGTCTCTAAATCATACAAAAGGATTCCTTACTGCAGTTGCTTGAAGTTCTGTTAAGCCAAAACTAATTCTCCTCAGAAAGCCGATAGCCAGTTGTTGGAAGAAGGAAAAAAATCAGCTTCTTCAAAAGGGAAAAAGTAGCTGGTGTGCACACCGTAACAAGAAAAATAATTAATTACTCAAAACTGGCAGAATTCTCTATGAAACAAAGCACCTCAGGAACATTGCTCATTCTCCTCAGGATGACAGTCAAAGTGCACAGCTCTCAGAGAGAAACAGCTGGAGGGAAGCTCCAGCACGAGACTAAGGTAGAAACAGTAGAGCGCCACTAGAGGATTTGCGGCCACCATCTTGAGTGGCAGTTAAACCTGAAGAAGCTAGTTCTAAGAACAGCCTCCGCAAGAGCCACCTGGAGAGAGGACGCCGCTGCAACCAACGTGGGTACAAAGAAAAGGGGAATCATTTTTGCTGACGGAAGAACTTAACAACGCTGGCAATAGTTTTCCTGTCACACATTCTCACAGCCAGATACTCATACCCACTCCCACACCAGGCAAACACTGTCACACCCACTCTCACCTCCACTCTCAAACCCACAGAGACACTCTTCATCCACTCTCACATCCAGATTGTCTCACACCCACTCTCAAACCAGGCAGACACACTCACACCCATACAGACACTCACACCCACTTTCCTACCCAGGGAGACACTCTTACATCCACTCTCACATCCAAATACTCACACACCTACTCTCGCACTTAGGCAGACACTTTCACACCCAGTCTCACATCCATGCAGACACTCACACCCACTGTCACACCCAGACTGTTGCTCCCTCACCCACACACACCAAAACACTCTCATACAGAGTCTCACACCATGTTAATCTTACACCTACTCTCACACCCATACACTCTCACACCCACTCTCTTACCCAGAGAGACACTTTCACACCTAATCTCGCATCCAGATACTCTCATACCAAGACAGACGCTCTCACACACACTCTCACATCCAGACATTTTCACACCCACTCTCACACTCAGACACTCTCACACCGATTCAGACACTCTCACTCCCGCTTTCATATCCAGACACTCTCATATCCGCTCTCACATCCAGATAGTGTCACACCCACTCTCACACCAACCGATGCCTTCACACCCACTCTAACATCCAGGCAGACACTCTCACACCTACAGATGCTCTTAAACCTACTCTCACATACAGATAGATGCTGTCACACCCACAGTCACATCCAGAAAGACACTATCCCACCCATACAGACATTATCACTGCCACTCATACCCAAAGAGACACTCTCACACCCACTCTCACATACAGATACTCTTGTATCCACTCTCACATCCAGATGTTTTTGCACCTACTCTCACAACCAGAGAGATACTTTGACACCCACTGTCACATCCAGACAGGCACTTTCACACCCACTCTCTCACCAAGAGAGATTATTTCACACCCACCCTCATATCTCAAAAGACACTTTTTACAGATACTCTCACACCCACACCCACACCCTGACACCAACTCTCACACCCACAAAGACACTGTCACACCAACTCTTACACCCAGGGAGACTCGTAGACACCCACTCTCACATTCGGATAGACACTCTCACACCCACCCTCATACCTAGAGAGACACTCTCACACCCACTCTTACTTGACCACACCCACTTCTGCCTTTGGCAAATGTTTGAAAAAACAAAGGCAGTTTGTGGGAAATGTACCATTAATTTTGCAAAGGTATCCTTCATTAGGATTTCCAGTCCTACCCCAGTAACTATGCCTAGGTCATTACCACCACAGTGCAGAATCGTAAGTTCTGGATGCTGGCGATCCCTAATGCTGTCAACCAAAGGCAGCACTTGAAGACACCTTAACTGTCTCTGGCCAACCCAAGTAGTAGTCACATTAGGTAAACATAGGTCCCTGTCAGTTCCACTTTTTCACACCCTCTCTCTGGCCCAAAGCTGTGTCCCACAATCCACACTCTAATCATTTTGGAGGGAATCCGGAGTACCACTCAGGACAAGGCTGCTGTGGAATGGGTCAGTTTTTAAATGAAATGCAGTTAAAATAGAATGTACTAGTTAGAATATAAAAGAAAACATTTTATGGGTTGTTCTAAATATGTTGGTGCATTAAGCTAGGTAGTAATTTTGTTAGAAAAGTAAACAGATGTCGGATTGGGTTTTGAGAAAGAATAATAAGTGTTGCTGTTTAGGATATGTGTATCATTTGAAAAATTCAACCACACCTGCTTTTCTTCATTTACATGTGAGCATGGTGCTTGCAAAAGCTGTTATGAACTTGTGACCTACTGCTGCAAAAGAATGTTGCAAAGTACATTACTATGGTAGCAGAGCTGCAGGAGGATGGAGGAAGGGAACCAAAGACTAGACTGTGACTTTGTAGTTGCAGTTCTACTGAGAAGAAAAACTTAAAAAATGTTTTAAACTGAATACATGATTTTATTGAAAGAGGAATGTATATGGCAGTATGTCACAAAATATTGATAAAATAAAATTCATACTCCCACATAGATCCATGGATCCACCCACAGAATTACTTGGGAGCCAGGCTGAGCGCCGCAGGAGATCTGCAGATCCGGGAAAAACCAGTATTGAATTGGGCGATCTTTTGAGGAGTGTTGGAAAGGGTTAACTATGAGATCCAGCCAGAAGATGTGTAGCAAAAGTTAAATATGAAAGAGACATTCTCATTCATTTTGTGATTGATTAACCTTGAAAGCAAAGATAAAAAGATTGCCATTAATGGTTGCCTTGCATGAGAGTGGTGTTCCATTCTTCTGCTTGGTTTTTGCACATTTTCAGTAACAAGAAATTCTAACTAATAATGACAGACAAATATTGAGACCAACAAACACACTTAACAGGTATGTGTAGAATAACATATTTTAATTTAAAATGTGTTACTACGGGTATAATTGTATATAAGATGAATGAGAGTGAGTAGCATGTTCATAACTAAAAGGGCTATAAATAATAGCTATGTGATAACAATGAGGAAAGGTATAATAATCAGCAATGAAAAATTATAGTCCCCTTTTAGCACACAAGACTCAACCCTTAGGTAGGCTCTAGGTGGGCCATAGAGCAGGGTAGTTTCTTGTTAAGAAGTGAAACATGTTATTCTCGGTTTAACTGAATTACATGTGGCCTTGCAGAGCCTTATGCCCACATATAAATATGGACTTTGACATACATACTGAAACTCATATTCCTAATACTGATACACCCACTTACATACTGAAGGCCTGATTTATACTTTTTTAGCACTGCATTTGCGTCATTTTTTTACGCAAAAGCGTCTCAAACGTACAAAATATAATTGTATTTTGTAAGTGTGTGCCCATTTTGCGTCAAAAAATGATGCACATGCAGCACTAGAAAAGTATAAATCAGGGCCTTGGAGAGCTGTTTATACATTCATGCATGCACCCAGACAGCAGTTATGTTTACAACAGTATAGGAGCCAGTTGCACAGGCATTTACATACCCCTGTACTCACCTCATTTACTTAAACATTTGGTGGGACACTCATAGAGGTACTGATACAGTCAATCCGGTATGAAGACAAATACTGACACAACCTACTTCACTTATCCAAACAAATAATACTCCAAACATGGCTCAGGGCTACTAATGCACAAGTGTGCACCTTTACTGTGAGTTTGAGCTCCTATTAGAAAGGCTGCTTGAGAATCCTCAATCTGTTAATTTACTACGGAAAATTGAGCACTCAGCTAGTCCGTAGGTAAGTGATATTGTAGAGTGCTTTGTGGTTAAAAACATTAAACATGTCCTTCTAATATCACTGAGTTAGAGATGCACTTGCATACTCCTGTGCTCAATTATATATGCAGTGTCCAGGCCACTCTACTACTCATACAGCCATTAACAAAAGGAGAGTGCCACTGACACAGCCACTAAGACTCTGAGATGGCTGCCTAGACATCCATACACACACTCATACAACACATATTTCCAGCAGTATTGTAGCCAGTTGCACACAGAGTTACATATCCCTGCACTTACTATAATTACTCAGTCAGATATCAAGCTAAATACTGACAGTACCTACTCACACATGCTGACAAGTAGTCATTTAAATATGTCTCAGGCCTAGCACTGCAGGAGCTGGTTGCGCAGTTTTACTGTCAGTTCGACTTACCATTAAAAAGGCTACTTGTCAGTCCTTAAACTGTTGTTTTACTACTGAAAGTTGAGTACTCAGCTAGGCTGTAGGTCTGCCATAGAGCAGGATGTTTTGAAGTTTAAAGATAAAACCTGTCCTTCAAAGTTTCACTAAGTTAGACGTACCCTTTCAGACTCAAACACTCACTTATTTGTGCAGTGTCCAAACCATAATGCAACTGATATACTTATTAACAAAAGGATAGAGCCAATGACACATCCAGTCAGACTCTCTGGGAGACACTTATACATTCATGCACACACCCAAACAGCAGTTATGTTTCCAGCAATATTGCAGCTTGTTGCACTCTAAGTTACATACCCTCGTATTCATGTTATTTACTTAAAAATCTCACGCAACACTGATAGAAGTACTAGTACACTCAGTCAGATATATAACCAAGTGATGTGATAATCTACGCACCCATGCAGACTAGTAGTTCTTTAAACACAGCTCCAGTCTAGTACTACAGAGCCTGAGTTCACACTTTTAGTGGTAGTTCAAAGGCATTAAAAATCCATTTCTCAAGTCTCAAACTCTACTTTTAGTACAAATAAGTCAGCTGTCACCTAGACAATCAGTGACATATGTACGTGGCAGTGAACTTATTGACACATCTAATTAGTTCTACTGTGTAATTTATTACTATTTTCTGTAGATCTAAATGTATTTTTGTTTGATTTCCAGGTATCCACTTATATTGAAAAAGGGAAAATCAGAATGCATCATAGCAGAGAAAGGAATGGGGGAAACAATACTTCCTAATGGGAACGGCTTGTAAAAAGACATAAATGGTGGAGAATGCGGACAAGAAAAAAGAACAGCTGGTAAGAGCACTAAGGACTTTCTGAAAAAACGTATGTGCAAAATTGCAAACTGAAAGAAATGTGTCCAGTAAAAACAAATGATAAACAGTAAGGAGTATATGCTTTTAAAAGTAGAAAATGTAATAAGGAAACACATAATTTGAGTTGGAGACAAAAACAGTCTAAAGAGATAAGAGTAAAAATGTTTCAAACCTTATTAATACATAATTTGCAAAAGAAGATGAATAAGGAGAAGTGCTATATTTAAACAAGAACAGCACATTGAGAGTATAGTGGACAAAGTATTTTCTCTGAAGAGGAAACGTTTTATATTAATAATGAACCGAATGAAGACACTAGACAAAACTATACTGTGCATGAGGAAAAGAACTTTAAGAAAAAGGCTTATTACAAAAAGTATTTTTTGTAATGTGTTTAAAGGTGAACGGCTGCACACATCTAGCACCAAACCGTTTTTTAATTAATAGAACTATTTACAAGAGAACACATTAGTCCTTGCAGCTGATACAAGTGGTAGTTGCAATGGAGTAAAAGATGGTAGTCCCATGGAAAAAGAAGAGATCCTTCCTTGGAATGTAGAAGAAGGGATAGCTGAAGAAGTGTAGGGAAGGTGTAGTGTTGCAGTATTTATACTGTCCATCAGGAATCAACTGATAAATTGAAAGTTTTCCTAAGAGAATTTTCATGGAGAAATCTGAAACAGAAAATTAAAATGCATCAAGGATTAGATCCATGCAAAGTTAGAACATACACTAACTTACAAGGCCATTCACTGGCGTGTCTTTCAAAGAAAGTGTGTAGAAAGATTTTCACTTTAGAATGTTAGCTGTGCATCATTCAAAAAGGCGCAATTTAGTTAGAAGAATTTGTTATGTAAAAACTTCAGCTTTATGTTTAGGAGATATGAATAGAGCTTTATTAAAATCTACTGTGGCAGAGGTTGAGAAAGTCTGTGAAAATATTCACATTTGTTTCTTTGGTCATGAAGAAGAGTATAGGGAAAATGAGGAGGTAGTGAATGCAGGTTTAGAGCAACAGGACACAGAGATTAGTATTGAAAAAAATGGAAAAGAGATAGACAAGTTCAATGCAAAATCTTCTGAGAAACCTGAATATGTTTGTATTTGTTGTCAATGCACTCACTTCAAAAATCAAACTCATAATGTAGTTGTATTTTCGAAAACTGAGCTAGATGACAGAGATGAGTGGCAGGAATTTGGTGACTATTTATTTGTAGAGGAATGCTTTGAGTTATCCACATACCAAATAATATATAAGTGCTGTAATAACAAATTAGAGGATAATAAAATGCCAGCTAGAGCATTTTATAATGGATTCAAATTGTTACCAATGTTACATGAACTTGATCAATTAAAAATGTGTGAATCAATTCTGATACAAACTAAACATCCAATTCAAGCAATCATTTGAATGGAGCCGAAGAAAAGGGAACCCCTACCAACAGAACTACAGAAAGGACTAAACGATAGAATTATGTATTTACCTTTAGATTTAAAAAACTGTTGACATTGGGTGTTGAAAAAGATGTAGATCAACCACTGATTTTTCTAGTAAAAGGAGTACTCACCAAAAGTAAAAACAAATCTGGCAAGAGTTAGTGGATGTGAAAAAAGGAAAACAGCCACATTATATTTGAGAGAAAATAGTGTTTTTTTCAAAAATGTTGCTATTATTGGAGAAGTAAGTTGTATTGATGATGAAGCACTACAGTCAAGTGGACAAATAGAAAAAGTGATTAAGCAGAAGTCGGAAGAACTATATGAACACTATAATATTCATCCACTTAATTCAAAAGAAGTTGTTGGGGAAGTTATTGATCTGTTTCAAATTAAACATTCAAGAGAAGCTCCAAAGAGTGTGTGGGGAAAATGTTTAGAGGCTTGCTACTTTCCACACCTATTTTCCACAGTAGTAGGAGGTTGCTATGATGACCGACATGTACAAATACCAGCAGCTGAATACAGGTCAACAAGACTATATGCAGAGTATCCTAGTTTTCGACAATATATTCCCTACCTATTCCATCAGTTATTTGAGAGTGACTTGTCAGGACTCTCTTGTGGTGTGAACCATATTCGTAAGACAGGAGTTAATCTGCAAAACCTTTCTGCAGGTTTTTTTTGATGAAATACAAGGCAAGGATGACAATCTGGAGTACAACTTAATTTGATGGCATGTCAATGAGGGACTAATGATACAGGTACCGTCGTTATGGAGAACTTAAAAGTATGCTCCAAAACTTAGGTCCGCCTACCTGGTTTGTGACACTTAGATGTGTAGAGTGTATATGGGATGATTTACTAGAATTTCTAATAGAGGCAAACTCTAACATTAGGGATATCAATTTAAAGACAGCAGGAAAACATTGCTCTTTGGATCCTGCCAATGCATGTAGTTATTTCAGTCACACATTTTAAGCAGTGCTGGGTTTTATGTGCAATAAAACAAATCTTCCTCTTGGAGAAGTTACAGATTTTTTGGGGTGAAAAAAATATCAGGCAAAGAGATGCTCCTCATATACACATGTTCCTGTGGGTAAAGGATGCACCAAAATTTGGAACTGATTCTGATGAGTATGTACTGTCTTTCATAGAACAGTCTCAGATGAGAATAGTAACAAAACCCTATGACAGCAAGTTCTATGCTTCCAAACACATAGATGTGGGAAGTATTGCTGCCGAAGTTACATATGTAAAGGAAAATGTTTATTCAAGATGTTGTTTTGGATTTCCAAGGCCTATCATTTTCAGAGGAAGAGTGAAGAGCTTTTTTTCTGCAGAGAGGCAAGCACTGTCAAGAAAATCACCAAAAAATACATATAATCTAAAAAAAGAACAGATGCCTACAAATCTATTAATGATTATAATCTTGTCATTCTGAAATTATGGAATGCAAACATGGGCATACATTTTGTTGTAGACGATTGCATTGTTGTTGCTCACTATGCCACTTCATACATCAAAAACTCAGAAAAAACAGAGCTGAAGGAATTGTGGGAGAAGATTTCAGCAGAAAAATCTATATACAAGAAATTATACAGTTTCAGTTAAAAAATACTTACGCATAGGGAGATAAGTTCCTTTGAGTGCTGTGACAGGTGAGTTCAGCTAACTTCTACTCAAAGTGTAGAGGAATTGTTTGGGTTAGTCTAGGCCCTGCCAAACACACAGAACAGAGTCTTGAAGTCCTTCCCATAAATTCAGTACCTAGCAGAGTACAATCCAGAGTGCAGCTATTGTAAAAACAAATATGTTGGATACCTACTATCCAAGAAGAAGTCCACAACTTGAGAAAATGTATCTTTACAAAATTCTGCAACACTATAGGTACAGAAACAATGTGTCAGAAAACATTGATGAAGGCAAATATGCTGTAGTTGGTTGCGATAGTGGTTTGGTTTGGCATGCAACGGGTAACTTAATAAACCAACAAAAACTTACTTGTTAATCTACTGAAAAAAAAGAATTCTATTTAGCTTTTCTCCAGCTATTCAAACCTTGGAGTTGTGAAACAGATTTACTTGGACAGGATGACTGCTATGAAGACTCTTTCAATGCTGTAAAGACAGCATTGAGTCTCCAATATTTCTAAACTACCTGAAAATATTAAATGAAGAAATTGAACAAGAGGAAACAATTGCCACTGAGATAACAAACGATAGTTCACAAAGCAGCCAGAGTTCTGGACCTCTCAGTCAAGGTCCTCTTGGACTACCAATAATAAAAAATGAAGCCATCATAGCGATGAATGCGGGAGAGACAGTGATGCAACAAGTCAAGAGAAGAAAATGTTGATTTGGAAGTTAGTGGAAAAACTGAAAGATGAGCAGAAAGGAATATATATATATATATGCAAGGCAAAGAAAACATAGAGCATGGATTCATCCACAAAAAGAGTCAACATAAATGTTTTAGTTTTAAGACAATTGTTTTGTATGTTACTGGGCAACCTGGCTCTGTCAAAAGCTTTTTAATCCAAGTTCAAACCACTTATCTACAGAGGACTATAGAGTCCATATTGCCATGTGTATTAACAGCACCTTTTGGATTAGCTGAACACAACATCAAAGGAATTACCTTGCATCATCTACTTATGCTACCTGTTGAACACAATAATAAACTGGAACACCAAAAGTTACCTTTTGAAGCTTGTCATGAAGTTTCAAGGGTCTTGAAGAAGTTAAAACTGTTAATCATTGATGAGGTGAGCATGGTCTCAAACTTAATGCTTGCCTTAGTGCATTGGAGAATGCAACAGAGATTGAAGACATAGTATGATGTACATTTGGGGGGAAAGCATGTAATTATTTTGGGTGATTTATTGTAACTTACTCCCATGTAAGGACAGCCTGTGTTTAAAACACTCTAACACTAAGAAACTCATAATTCATTAGAAAGCATTAGAAATGCAAACATTTGGTTAAGTTTCCAAGCTAATTAAAAGCATGCATCAAGCATCTGATATGCAAATGTAAATATTCTGAAGGTTATGAGAGTAGGAATACTAACAAAAGAAGGAAAACATTGCTTGCAAACTTGACTTATAAAGAACACATTTCCTTCCAAAAAATCTTCAGCACAGCTAATGTTTGAATGTATTCAATAACAAAAATCCATAGTGTGTCTAATGCCTACTCCTCAAGAATGTACCTCTTTCAATGAGCAATTACTACAATTACAGAAAGAACAAATATTAGAATTGACATCATTGATAATATGGGACACCAAGGAGTAACAATACAGATGACTGAAAAATACAATCAAAACTAAATTATTTGGGGAACACTGTTTTCAAAACCGCGGGATTGGAAACGTGTTTGTGTTTGTAAGAACTGTAGGGTGCTTTTGCGGTGTAAGTTAAATGTTAAGGAATGATTTGTTAATGGAGCCATGGGTAAAATTATTGATTTTATTTTGTATCCAAATAGAAATCAGGTTAATATCTAGTAATTACATTTGTGATCTTCAAGGTGTAAAACAGATAGCAAGGTCTGTGGTGCCTTTCTTGTTGGTAAAATACTTTTATATTCACAGAAAGCAGTTCTCAGTATCTCTAGCATCTGCTGTAACAATACATAAGTCTCAAGGTTTAAGTGTAGATGTGCATTTATTAACATTGGTAGCAACGTATTCAAGGAAGGTATGTCATATGTAGCATTGTCACGGACTAGAACTTTGTCCATTTTGTATGTGATAGAGTTTGATGACAATAAAGCAAATGATGATTCGAGTTGTGTGATAGAGTACAACCATTTAGGAAGCCTGTATGCCTCTCATTTAGCACAGTACCCAGTTTATGAAAAACCTATAATCTTACTGGAACTAAAGATTTCAAAGGAGATAGTGATGTTCCTAAGAAAAAGCAGAAAAAAAGAGAAGAAGGAAGTATTGGAGTAGAGCAATTCTAAAAATACTGATTAAATTATTTGCTACCAGTTCTCCAACCTCTCTGGAGTCAACTACTATGTCAATATAGTTCTTAATGCACTATTCTACTTACTTCATCCAGTTCATGTAATAAAACAGAAAAAATGATAAAAGATTGTGCTCTGCACTCCTTAGCTTATTAAAACGCTTGTGCAATGATAGAACAAACATATATTATGCATCCTATATTAGAGATCTTGCAGATATGCGCATGGTCAAAACACTCAAGAAGATGCACAAGAATTCGTGATGGTCCTACTTGGTATTTTAGAAGAAGATTTAGTACCTATTTGGCCTGAGTTACTCAGGGCAGCATGATTGTGAATTTTTTTATTTTTCTTCAAGGGCAGAAATAGATTCAGAATGATTTAGCTACTTAACTCTACCCGCCTGTATAATTGTATTGAGAAATTGTTTAAAGATGCATCACAGAATATTACCTGTACAAAATGTAGCTCAGGTCTTCTATCAACTGTGAATATCAGAAGAACTGGCAAGTATATCATCCTAATGCTACAGCGGTGCACTGCAGATGGAACTAAATTGGAAAAACAAATTGCAAATTTGAAAGCTGGACAAATCTCTATTTCTGGTAAAACATATAGCTGTATAGCTATTATTTTTCATGAAGGAGTAAGTAGCACATTTGGACATGACACCACCTATTTAAAAAATAAAACTGGATGCCCAGAGTTTAATGATAGCATCCTTACATTCAACCAGAGATTCACTTCAAAAACCAAAGGTTACAGGGACGTTATATTTAGGCTCATATTTTAAATGTACCAAACCATAGAAATTCACAAGTTAGAGTTACCTCAAGTAACTATAACTTGTGCCGTAAGGTAACTATAACTTGTGCCCCCACCATGCACAGTTTTTTCATCAAAACATTTACTGCAAATATTACACTAATATTTTCAATGATGTTATCAAAGATGTCATGAGTGCCATAATTTGTGGGGTAATTAGCAGTGCATGGCAAGGGAGCGAGTTATAGTTACCTTACGGCACAAGTTATAGTCACTTGGGATAACTCTAACTATAACTGGTGAATTTCTGTTTGGTTCGTTTAAAATATGAGCTTAACTATAACGTCCTTGTAACCATTGGATTTTACTATGATTTTTTACATTTTATTTTCTAACTATAACATCCCTGTAACCTATGCTTTTTTCAGTGAATTTCTATGTTTTTCTTAACGTATAGTAATTTTCATTACTATACATTAATCCAACCACCGCCATGCACATCCTTCGGCCGTGCACAGCGACGGTCAGCCACAGGGCCTGGCCGCAGGCTAGCCCCTGATGTCAACCCCCTATAAACACCCAACCTTGCTCCATGCACACCCTTCGCCCGTGTGTTGTAGGCATTGCCCGCAAGGCCTTGCCTGCAGCCAGTTCCTGTGGCCAACCCCTTAACCAGCCAGCCCTACTCTGCACATGACCCTTGGGCCCTTCATGGGGGGAGTTGGCCACAGCCTGTCTCTCTGGGTGTGAGAATAGGTGTAAGAGGGTGCATCTGGGGTGTATCTGGGCGTGAGAGTGTGTGCATCAGTGTCTTAGTAGGTGTGTCAGTGTGTGTGCAGGTCTGTGAGTGGGTGCATGAGGGTGTCAGTGGGTCTGTGAGTGGGTGTGTGAGAGTCTGAGTGGGTCTGTGAGTGGGTGCGTGAGTGTCTGAGTAGGACTGTGAGTGGGTGCGTGAGTGTCTGAGTAGGGCTGTGAGTGGGTGCACGAGGGTCTGAGTGGGTCTGCACTGGGTGTATGAGTGTCTGAATGGGTCTGTGAGTGGCTGTGTAAGGGTCTGAGTGGGAGAAAGAGATTGAACGCGATAGAGATAGAGAGAGAGAGAGAGTGAGAGGTAGAGGGATAGAGATATAGATATAGAGTTTTTTAGGCTTTGCTGTATTATATACTTAGAATGATATATTTCTACACAAATTTAAAATAGAAATGTATTTCTCAATTTTAAATAGTAAGATCGCCTTTCAGTGTGAGCCTTAAACATTTGCAGTTGAAAATAAATTAAAGGAGGGATATATCTACAGCTGGAATCGAACCCTCAACTCTAACGGTGAAGGTCTGTCACCTTAACTGTTACGCTACACATTTTCTTTTAGTTATTTTCTTTGCCCTTTACGGACTATCTTGGATTGCAGGGGGAGCCTCAAGGCCTCTCCCTTGGTACCTGCTCATTACTTTTTATTTATTAATTTTGACCCTTTACAGGCTATCTGGGACCGGGGGGGGGGGGAAGCCTTAAGGCCTCCCCAGCGGCCCCTGCTCATTATTTATTTTTTATTGTGTGCCCTTTATGGGTTATCTGGGACAGCAGGGGGTGACCTCAAGGCCTCCCCACGGGCCCATTGCTCCAGCAATCAGGCAGCTGCTTTTAACAGCAGCTTCTTGGAGCAATGTTTTCATCTGTTTTCACTGTGCGCATATCTGTATGCAGGGAAGACGGAAGAAAACTCCACTTTCTGACAGCGGTACCTGTCAAACAGGTACCGCTGTCAGAAAGTGGAGTGTACCTGTCAGAAAGCAGACTTTGTTTCCTGTGACTTACCTTTGGCTGTCAAAGCTGCAGCCAAGCCACAAACAGCTATGTCCCGGGGGTGGGCACCCTGGGACACAGCAGGAGCCAGCCCTAGTGGGAGGTGGTCCCCAGGGCCATCAGCGGCTCCTCCCTCCAAAGGGGCAGCGTGGCCACCCTCCAATGTGGAAGAAGCCCCGGGGAAGTGGTGGTCCCCTGGGCATCGGGGTGCCAAGTGACCCCCTGTAGTTTAATTGCTTAAAATCCCAGGGAGGTGATGGTCCAGGGGCTGCAGGGGGTGCCTGGCCTCCCGCACTATATAAGATGAAAGCCCTGGGGAGGTAGTGGTCCCTCGAGCAACGGGGGTGGCCCTGCCACATATTAGTTATATGCCCCGGGGAGATAGCCACCCCAGGGCAGCAGACAACTGTAACTACCTAACGGCGACAGCTGTTAAGTAATTACCCTATAAACTACCAAATTCTTACATTCTCTTCCTTGAACCAAAAGTCTAAGGAGGACTACTACTGAAAAAATGGACTAGTACACTTCTGAGACTTCTAATACAGCAAAGTTAAGACATCATATGGCCTAACAAGGGTAATGTCTTTATAATGGATTCCAAATCTAGAAATGTACTTACTCTTGTAAAAAAACACCAGAGGTAGCACTAAATTGGAAATGCATATTACAAACTACAAACCAGGACAAATATCTACTGAGCAGAAAAAGAAATACTGCTAAACTTATATTTGAAGATCAAATGGAAAAAAATGAAAATATTACACCATGGATATACTCTACTCCTGTTTAATGGATTCACAGATTTAATTACAGCATGCCGTCTACCAAAGGTAATGTCTGTATATACCTTTTCATGTACCATTCATACACATTATTTGTATTATAAAACTATAATGTTAATTGTATTATTTAACAAGTATGAGTAAACAGCTAAATATTTGTAGAGAGTGTGACGCACAGTAATATTAATTTGAAATAACGTACTATGTACTTATGTTTTTTTTTTTTTACAGTCTATATGATTGTTTTTCCCCACTGTTCAAGGATGAGTATCCATACACACTTCATATATAGTGTAAAAGTATAGAAGCTGAGAACTGTGAAGAAAGGAAATACAATTTGATTAAATAATATGTTTATTTGCTACACAATGATATACATTTCTTGTGTTTTATTATTAACAATATATTTTTTATCGCAGATTATGAACGTTTAATAGAGAATTATATAATAAAACATTAACTTGTATTTATGTTTTCTCTCTTTCACAACAAATTAAAGAATGTGTTTTTGTAGTAATGTAGGTAGCTAATTACGTATTTTTTCATTCATAGACCATCCATACATATACTTTGCACACTTAGTTAATTATGCTAAACCAGCAATGCACACTAATACAACCCATAGACATATCCATAACTGACACACCCAGGCACACTCTCATGCATACAGTAATATACCAAGACATACACTGATGCATAGACTAACACAGACTCATTCACACACTGAGCAACCCCAAAACACACTAATACATATTCTGACACACCCAGACACACACTCACGCATACACTGACACAACCAGGCACACACTGTTTGACACACTAACACACCCAGGAACATCCTAATCAATATATTCATGCACCCAGACACTCACCCGTGCTTAGACTAACACAGTTGGACATACACTCATGCATACACTTACACACCCAGGTACACTGATACATGCACTAGCATACCTGAACACACACTAATAAATCCACTCACACAACCAGATATACACTGATACATACAGTCACACACCGATCCATTCACTCAATCAATCAATCAATCAAAAACATTTATAGAGTGCGCTACTCACCCGTGAGGGTCTCAAGGCGCTTGGAGGGGGGGTGGATCAAAAAGGGGGGCAGGGAGGGTCACTGTTCGAACAGCCATGTCTTGAGGCTCTTTCTGAAGAGCAGGAGGTCTTTGGTTTTGCGAAGGTTGGTGGGGAGGGAGTTCCAGGTTTTGGGGACGAGGTAGGAGAAGGACCTGCCTCCTGTGGGGGTGCGTTGGATGCGGGGGACTGTGGCTAGGGCGAGGTCGGCTGATCGTAGGTTGCATGTGGGAGTGTGGAAGTTCACTCTTTCGTTGAGGTAGGTTGGGCCGGTGTTGTGGAGGGATTTGTGAGCGTGGATGAGGATCTTGAATGTGATTCTCTTGTCTATGGGGAGCCAGTGAAGGGATTTGAGGTGTGGTGAGATTCGTTCGTGGCGGGGGAGGCCAAAGACGAGGCGTGCGGCTGTGTCCTGGATTCTATGGAGTTTGCGTTTGAGTTTGAGTGTGGCGCCGGTGTAGAGGGCGTTACCGTAGTCTAGTCTGCTGCTGATGAGTGCATGGTTGACTGTCTTCCTGGTCTCTGGGGGAATCCATTTGAAGGATTTTTTTAGTGTGCGGAGTGTGTGGAAACAGGAGGAGGTTAGGGCATTGATTTGCTGTGTCATGGAGAGGGAGGAGTCTAGGATGATGTCGAGGTTGCGTGCGTGGTTTGCGGGGGTGGGTGCGGGGCCTAGGGCGGTGGGCCACCAGGAGTCGTCCCATGTGGTTTTGTTGGGGCCGAAGATGATGATCTCGGTTTTGTTGGAGTTAAGCTTGAGGTGGTTAGTAGTCATCCAGTTGGCGGTGTTGAGGAGAGCAGTGTGTAGGTTGGTTTTGGCGGTGGTGGGGTTGCGGGTAAGGGAGAGGATGAGTTGGGTGTCGTCTGCGTAGGAGAGGATAGTGATTCCGTGTGCTCGGAGGATGTTGGCTAGGGGGATCATGTAGATGTTGAAGAGTGTGGGGCTGAGGGAGGACCCTTGGGGGACTCTGCAGATGATCTTGGAAGTGGAGGAGTGGAAAGGTGGGAGGCGGACTCTCTGGGTCCGGTCGGTGAAGAAGGAGGTGAGCCAGTCTAAGGCTTTGTGATGAATTCCTATGTTGTGGAGGCGTGTGGAGGGATTTGTGAGCGTGGATGAGGATCTTGAATGTGATTCTCTTGTCTATGGGGTGCCAGTGAAGGCATTTGAGGTGTGGTGAGATTCGTTCGTGGCGGGGGAGGCCAAAGACAAGGCGTGCAGCTGTGTTCTGGATTCTCTGGAGTTTGCGTTTGAGTTTGAGTGTGGTGCCGGTGTAGAGGGCGTTACCGTAGTCTAGTCTGCTGCTGATGAGTGCATGGTCGACTGTCTTCCTGGTCTCTGGGGGAATCCATTTGAAGGATTTTTTTAGCGGGCGGAGTGTGTGGAAGCAGGAGGAGGTTAGGGCATTGATTTGCTGTGTCATGGAGAGGGAGGAGTCTAGGATGATGCTGAGGTTGCGTGCGTGGTTTGCGGGGGTGGGTGCGGGGCCTAGGGCGGTGGGCAACCAGGAGTCGTCCCATGTGGTTTTGTTGGGGCCGAAGATGATGATCTCGGTTTTGTTGAAGTTAAGCTTGAGGTGGTTAGTAGTCATCCAGTTGGCGGTGTCGAGGAGAGCAGTGTGTAGGTTGGTTTTGGCGGCGGTGGGGTTGCGGGTGAGGGAGAGGATGAGTTGGGTGTCGTCTGCGTAGGAGAGGATAGTGATTCCGTGTGCTCGGAGGATGTTGGCTAGGGGGATCATTTAGATGTTGAAGAGTGTGGGGCTGAGGGAGGACCCTTGGGGGACTCCACAGATGATCTTGGAAGTGGAGGAGTGGAAAGGTGGGAGGCGGACTCTCTGGGTCCGGTCGGTGAGGAAGGAGGTGAGCCAGTCTAAGGCTTTGTGGTGAATTCCTATGTTGTGGAGGCGTGTGCTGAGTGTGTGTTGGCAGACGGTGTCAAAGGCTGCGGAGAGGTCTAGGAGGATGAGTGCGACGGTCTCGCCCTTGTCGACTTTGGTCCTGATGTCGTCAGTGCATGCAATGAGGGCGGTTTCCGTGCTGTGGTTCTTGCGGAACCCGGATTGTGAGGGGTCAAGAGTGTTGTTTGCTTCGAGGAAGTGGGATAGGCGGGTGTTGACTAGTTTCTTGGCAACCTTGGCGGGGAAAGGGAGGAGGGAGATGGGGCGATAGTTGGAGAGGATCTCCGGGTCGGCTTTGTTTTTTTTTAGGAGAGCATGATTTCCGCGTGCTTCCAGGGGTCTGGGTAGGTGGCGGAGTCGAAAGAGGAATTGATTATGTCGCGGAGTATGGGGGCGATGGTTGGGCTGGCTTTGTTGTATATGCGATGTGGACAGGGGTGGGAGGGGGATCCGGAGTGGATGGAGTTCATGGTTTTTTTCAGGTTTCTTCGTGTGTGGTGGGGGTCCAGGTGGTGAGGGTGGGGGGGGTATGGGTGGGGGTTGGGTTGGGTGAGTGAGTGAGGGGTGTGTGCGGTGGGTGGGTGTGGTATGAAGCTGTTGTGGATGTCCAGGATTTTGTGGTGGAAGTGGTTGGAGAGGGCGTCACATAGGGGCTGTGTTTGTGAGGGGTCAATGTTGCTGGCTTTGGGTTTGGCAAGTTCATTAATGATGGTGAAGAGTTCTTTGCTGTTTTGAGAGTTGTTGTCAAGTCGTGTCTTGTAGTGATCTCTTTTGGCGATGCGAATGAGTTGGTGATGGGTGCGTATAGAGGTTTTGAGGGTGGAGAAGTTGGTTGTGGAGGGTTCTAGTTGCCATATTTTCTCCGCTTGGGGGCATTTGGCTTGGAGTCTTGGAGTTCGGGGGTGAACCATGGGGCGTTCTTGATGTTGCAGGTGGCGATGTGTTTTCTGAGGGGGCTAGGTGGTGATACATTTGGAGAGGTTGTGTGCTCCTGTGTTGGGGTCGTTGGCGTGGGTGGGGTTGTTAGCCAGTTGGGAGTTTCGTCGTTCTTTGGGTATCTTGTCCCACATGCCATAGGGTGTGGTGTGTTGATGGTGGTTGTATGGGGGGTTTGGTGAAGGAGAAGTGGACGCAGTGGTGGCCAGTCCAGAGGAGTTCGGTGGTGTGGGTGTAGTCCATGTGTTGGCTTGATGTGAACATTGCGTTGAGCGTGTGTCCTGCTGAGTGGGTGGGTGCGTGACCAGTTGTTTGAGTCCGAGGTTGGTGAGGTTGTCTATGAGGGAGGTAGAGTTGTGGTCTTGTAGGTTTTCCAAGTGAAAGTTGAAATCACAGAGGAGGATGTAGTCTGTGGAGGTGAGTGCGTGTGAGCTAATGGTGTCGGAGATGGTGTCGCAGAAGGCAGGGCGTGGTCCTGGTGGTCGGTAGATTAAAGTACCTCTGAGGGTGGAGTTGTTGTTACTGTGGATCAGGAAGTGCATGTGTTCTGTGTTGTCGATAGTGTCTTGGGAGCTGGTGGTGACTTTGATGGTGTCCATGTGTAGGATGGCGATGCCACCCCTTGGCCTGTTGAGGCGGTCTTTGCGTTGGAGTTTGTATCCCTTGGGGGTGGCGATGGCTATGTCGGGTTCTGAGGAGGGGTTGGTCCAGGTTTCTGTGATGAAGGCGATGTCAGGTGAGTGTGATGTGATGAGGTCCCAGAGTTCTATGGCATGTTTGTGAAGGGAGCGGGTGTTGAGGAGCAGGCAGTTGAGGTGGTTGTGTTGTGCGGTATTGGTGTGGTGCATGAGGGTGTTGTTTCGGGGTGTGTTCTGGTTGTGGGCTGGTGTGCAGCGGGGTTGGTTGGTGGGGGTGGGGGCAGAGCAGGTGAATATTGCCTTGGGGGTGTTGTGTTTGTTGAAAGGGGGGTTGCTATGGTTGGTGTGTGGTGTGAGGGATGTGGAGCATGAGAAATGACAGGTGTGGCAGGTGAAGGGGCCATGAGTGTGTGTGGGGCTGGAAGGGGTGCACGTGGGGCGGGGGCCTGGGTTGAGTGAGTGGAGGGTGAGGAGGGAGTAGGTTTGTGTGAGAGGGCCAGGGAGACTGGTGCTGGGCGCGGTCTTGGCACGGACGGGCCCAAACGGGCTTTCCTTTGCCGCGCCAGCGGCGTGGCGGCTGCCATAAAAGGAGGGGAGGGTGGGAGTGGCAGCTGGGAGGAGGGAGGGCTGGTCGAATGGGAAGGCTGGGGGGGTGGGGCCGCAGGGGAAGGCAGCGGCGGGAAATTGGCAAAGGTAAAAAGATGGAAATGACCGTGAGGAGGTGGCGCGGGTGGCGGAGCGGGGAGCGACCTGCCTGCAGAAGCAGGGACAAGGGTTGCTCCTCGTCACTGCGCCGTGGCTGCCATAAAAGGAGGGGAGGGTGGGAGTGGCAGCTGGGAGGAGGGAGGGCTGGTCGAATGGGAAGGCTGGGGGGGTGAGGCCACAGGGGAAGGCAGCGGCGGGAAATTGGCACAGAACAAAGACGGTGAGAAGGAGGGGGAGGCGGGAAGGGCCGCAGGGGAAGGCAGCGGCAGGAAATTGGCACAGAACAAAGACGGTGAGAAGGAAGGGGGAGGGGCCGCAGGGGAAGGCAGCGGCGGGAAATTGGCACAGAACAAGGACGGTGAGAAGGAGGGGGGAGGCGGAAGGGGCCACAGGGGAAGGCAGCGGCGGGAAATTGGCACAGAACAAGGACGGTGAGAAGGAGGGGGGAGGCGGGAGGGGCCGCAGGGGAAGGCAGCGGCGGGAAATTGGCAAAGGTAAAAAGATGGAAAAGACCGTGAGGAGGTGGCACGGGCGGCGGAGCGGGGAGCGACCTGCCTGCAGAAGTAGGGACAATTCACTAACACACCCGTATACATACTCATACATATACTAACACACTAAGGCTCACACTGATGCATACACTCAGACCCACATTCACACTGATACACACACTAACACACCTATGCTCACACTCATGCATACACTAAAACACCCAAGCACACACTTATTCATTAAATAATACACCCAGACTCACGATGATACATACATTGACCCATCCAGGCACACAGTCCTGTATGCACTAACACACACAGACACACACTGATACATACAGTAACACACTGATGCACGCACTAATGCATACACTGAGACACCCAGGCAGACACCGGTACATACACTGTCAGACCCAGGCACACACTGATACATACGCAGATACACCCAGACACACCGATGCATGCAGTGACACACCCAGGCACACACTAATCCTATACACTAAAACACCCAAGCAAACACTGATGCATAAACTGACACAGCCAGACACACAGTGATGCATATTCGGATACACCCAGGTACACATAAATGCATACACTAACACACCCAGGCACACAATGGTGCATACACTTATGCAGTCAGGCACATTCTGAAGCATACATTAACATACCCAGGTCCACAAGGATGCATACACTGACACACCCAGGCACACACTCATGCATTCACCAACACACCAAGGCACACACTGATACCTACACTAACACCCAGGCACACTGATACATACACTTACACATGTAAACACACACCCATACATACACTGAGGCACCCAGCCATACACTGATACATACACAGGCACACCCAGGCATACACTAATACATACACTAACACATGCAGACACTCATACATACAGTGGCAAACCCCAGACACACACTGATGCATACACTGACATTCTCCTTTTTCAGTTTTTTCCTCATTCTGACTGTTTTCTTGATACTTTTCCTGCTCTACTTTACTATGTTATCTCTTTGGCTTTCCTTCATTTTTACTGCTTTTTTCATTGTATTTTTCTTTACCTTCAGATTTCTTTCCCCTACTTTTTACTACTTGTTTCTTGATGTCTGTGACAATTTAAAGCTACCTACTTCTTCTTTTTATTTTTAGTGTGAAATATGAATAATGTAAGAGGGTGGCCACAAAGCCTGGTCAGAGACCAGCCCCTGTGAACAGCCTTCATCTTCATTTAAAAAACATTAGAAATTCACTTTAAAAAACAAAGGTTACAGGGATGTTATAGTTATAGATACACTTCCGTAGATATACACATTTATTTTAATATTTCAAAAATGACTGAGTGGATTTACACAAGATAAGCAAAATCATAATCTGTGTACCGAAAGCTAGCTTTCTACCAAATTTTGTGCCATTCCGTCCAGTGGTTCGGGCTGTAGTTGTGTCTAAAGGACCTATGGTAATTAACTTGGGAAACACAACTTTTTGACCACCCTTTTTCTCAACCCCTGCTTGAGGGATCACCCCAAAACTTTTCATGTGCAACAAGAATCACCTGGACACTTTTTTTGGAAACTTTCGTGAAGAATCATCAAATTGTGCCAAAGATATAGGCAAGTCAAAAAACACTTTATCTATGGAAACATGGTAATAACTATAATTACCTAGTGGTGACTGCCACTAGGATAGATAGATAGATAGATAGATAGATAGATAGATAGATAGATAGATAGATAGATAGATAGATAGATAGATAGATAGATAGATAGATAGATAGATCTCCAACTCATTAATTATCAAATCATGTTGGGATTTGGCAGACTAAATCAAACTGGGTGATAATGATTAGAAATGACAAAACCATGTAAAAAGTCTGTATCATAACAAGCCACACATATTTTTATAAATTACAACTCATTATAAACAAATTAGTTTAAAGCATGGCACTTTTTTATTTCTATAGAAATGAAGGGGTGGAAAATATGTACTATATGTAGTAGCATCAGAATGCTAATGTTAAAAGCTACTAAGCTGTTTCATAGACCCACAAGGAAAAGCATGTTACTTCCTGTTGGTTTACATACATCTAGTAGAAAGGGGGTAAAGCCATCGGTGAGCATGAATTCCAAGTCCTGCAACAACTCTTAATATCAATTGCCTGAGAGAACTATACTTAATAGTCTTGAATGACCCTATACCACTGCTTAATTTGTCAATATAAATGTGCCAGTGCCTAATCCCTCTTCTGAAACTTGCGGCTGCCCCAATTAAATATGTATGCACAGAATACTGAGGCAGCATAATCCTGTAGCTATCTCGGGCCTCTTTAATTCATTTACAGCCACTCCCTGCCCCTTCAGCTACTCTTGCAGCTTTCTGTTTTCTCCCTTTATGACGCTTTTTCATTTTTCTCTTCCTCCATCTTTCCTATATGTGTCTTTTGCTTGCAAGAAATGCTTGAGGCAGAAGTATAAGTGCCAGCCCTCAAAAATAAGTGCCTGTGCCTCGCACCCGAAACCACAGCCTCAAATTAAGCACTGCCCTATATCAAGTACTAGGCTATGCCAGTTTTTCAGAATAACCGATATTTATCTGACCCCAATTGAGATGCATTGGATATACGTTTATCTTGTATGGATATTCTAAAACTTTAGTAATAATATGGGCCTCATTGGCCAACTTTGGAAGCATCCGTAGTCTCAACTCTTCTACTGATTTGTACTTTTACTTTTTTTCTAACATAAAAGACTTAGGGGCTGATTAAGAGTTTGGCGGATGAAAACACCCATACGCCAACCTCCTGAAGGGGTGTTCGCTGCCATGTGGTCGACCTCCCCGTCGGCCCCATTGTGACTTTCCCACTGTGGGAAAGGGTTGGCAGCATTGTCACCGGCTCTTAATAGAGCCAGCGGTAATGCTGCCGCACGCAGGGGGTACCAGCGCCCTCGAAATGCACATGGGCAGTGCAGAGACCCCCCTGTGGCCCCCTGCACCTGTTCCCCGCCAGCCTTTTCATAGCGGTGGTACCACCATGAAAAGGCTGGCAGAAAACAGGTTGAAATCAGCATGGCAGCGCTGACTTCTGTGCCTCTCTGGCTGATTGCAACCCTGCACTGCCGTCAGCCCGACAGGATCTGAGATCCTGGCGGGCACGGCAGGAGGTTGGCTGGTCTGCCCGGCAACCTTGTAATGTGGTGGTCAGACCGCCACAGCTGCGGCGGTCCGACAGCCACTGCAAGGCTGGCAGTCTTAGGACCGCCAGCCCCGTAACCTGGCCCTAAGCTTCTAGGCGCCACTTTCACAGAAAATACAAATCACATGAAGTAATACAATACTCTTTGGAGTAGCAAATAATTTCATACAAAGAAAATGCATTTGCATTTTCAAACCCCTCTTGAAAAATGGAAACTAATGATGAAGTGAAACAACAGTGACAGCTGATTCCACAACATGACGCTGGCTACCAAGACTTTTACTGCCCAGTTTACTTTTCTGTCACTTTGTAATAAAAAGTTTACAATCCGCAGCTAATTTAAGCCATGTCTGTGGTATACTAAAAGGAGCGATGATAAAACAGTTTTAATTCTCCAATCCCACCACGCCATTGTGACCGGCTGTCTCGGGGTTCTCTTCAGAGCCCCATTGGTTACATCTAGGGGTGTGTGAAGTGTACATTTTGGCTGCATTTTGCAAACTCGAAAACGTTTGCAGCCTGCAAAGGTTAAAAGCTTGCCAGCATTTGTAATACTTCACCACGAGAGAAATGTCCTTAAAAAGAAACATCCTGCAGAAGAATTTTCGCTGCGAGATTTTTTTCGCAATAATAATATTTTGTTGATAGTCATATTTAATGGGAAATTTTTTCATAAAAACTATGCAGGATTTTTTCTTTGTAAATAAAGCATTGCAGAACTGTACAACAGTTGTGCTTTTGAGAAAGCTTGGAAATATTTGTAAAGAGGAACCTTTGCAACTTCGCACCTCCCCAGTTATAGTGGTATTGGCCAGTGTTTTCAGAAAATACTTTTTTGAGATGTCTCAGTAATGTCATGATAGAAGTAACATACGAGGTCGTAAGAAGTGCATGGCGGGGCCTTAAACTGTGACAGCGAGTACCGTGAATACTAAAAAAAGTGTAGACTTGCACATAGGCGTAGTAGTATATATACAAATGTGTAAATATACACGAGTAAACATACATTAGGGGTCTTTGTGAGTAGGCCTCTAAACATTCTTGGGCCTGATTCACAAACCTACTTGCTGTTTTAAGTTTGACTTATGCATTCAAGTGGATGGTTTTCCAAGTTCAAGGAATTTACAAAAGGTGTGCTTGCAGCCAGAAACCTTTTCTTAATAGGTGTAATACTACCCCATGAAGACGTAATACTATAGGAAAGTAAATCCCACACAGGGAGTGGGAAGTAGTTTTAAGGCAGAGTTAGTTGTAAAAGATTTTTAAACACCTTCAATCATTTGATTTTCTGGCTGCTGACAGACTCCTATCTGAACCCTTCCTTCCATTGATTTACTCCTGTCAAAGACTGAAAAAACTTAATTTTCACAGCTGAGAGGAGGAACGGAACATTCCCCAGACTTTCTAGAGGTGCAAGGAAGGTGTTTATCCAGAGGCACAAATAGTTTCACTGTGAAGATTTTTTATATATATATGTTCCTTTGCAGAAAAGCGGTGGCTTTCCACAACGTATAGTTTACAAGGCACACAATTGTGAGGGGAAAATGCCAGTGCCAACCACAAACCTGGAATGCACAACTCTTTTCTGGCATTACGTCTGAAAAACTGTCATGCAGCACCTTTCTAAACTTAACCTGGGAAAGTTTTATGAATCCCATGTTTCAATCTTTTGTTTGTTACTTAGGCCCTTATTTATACTTTTTTCTGTGCCGCATTAGTGTAATTTTTTGATGCAAAATCTGCTCAAACGTCCAAAATACCATTGGCCCATATTCTATTTTGTAACTTTGCGCCGCTTTTGCGTCAAAAAATGACGCAAATGTGGCGCTGGAAAAGTATAAATATGGTCCCATTGTATTTTGTAAGTTTGCGCCGCTTTTGCGTCACAAATTACGCTAATGCGACGTAAAAAAAAGTATGAATCAGGGCCCTAGTCTCACTGTATTTAAAGTGCTTAGTTGGTTACTCTATGGCAATATCATGATGAGCTGGGTGGCTTAGAACAAGTCGGAAGCGGTGAGCAGCAGTTTCCTCTCTGCCTCGTTGTCTGACGTGTTCTTTCTGTAGTTCATGAACTAAGACAAATTCCGAATAATACATTTTAACTTTAGACACCTCACACGAAAAAAACAAAGGAAGTTAGCTCCTCGCTAAACCAGTGCAGGTACTCTAGATAGGGCCCTATATGTTTTCATGCAGCTGTATAGCGCTTTGACGCCCTCAGTGAGCTGATACCTGGATGGAGACAGTCAAAGACATAGCAGGGATACCGACCTCACTCCTAAACAGCGCTCTACATGTCAGCCTCGGGCGCCATCTTGACGCTCTGACGTTCATTCAGGCAGCTCATCAAGATGTTCAAATTGCCAAACCATTGATACAGTATGTTAAATGATGCAAACTCATGCGCCGTGGGGTTTTAATTCCAGCGAGAGCTTCCAGAGGCAGCAGCACTTGTACCAGCCAGAGTACAAGTGGTAATTAGCTGCTTCCATGCTCTTCAGAACAACATAATGGATGAATGCCTATTAAAAATGATATCATAAACAGACTACCACATAGGCTGATTAAACACATATACCAGGTGCTGCTAGGTCGCGCGCATGACCTTTCATTAGTCACTTGGGACACCTCTTCATTTCACTTCACCACACTTCAGGTAATCAGGTCATCAGTAACTCGGGGATACATAATATATTTTTCAGCACAAGTGGTCCTTTCTGTTAGATGTGCTAGATAATGTCACAAGATCGGCAACATTGGTGTTTGAAGCAAAAATGAAAGCCTGGACTATCTGGGCTTGTTCTGCAAGAGGTAGCCTCATATTCACTAAAGGTTTCACCGACAGGCCTTTAATATGGTAAATTGACTCTGTGTTTTGCATTTTAATGCACTGTGTTGCAGAAAACTTTAGTAAATAAGGGCCCTAATCTTTTCTGTAACTGTTAAACCCAAAGAGTAAGTGAACAGTCATCGACATCAATTTGAGGAAGATGTTTTTAGGGACGAGCGTGCGCAAGCGCTCTGGACCATGTTGTAATCTCTCTGTGGGATTCTAACCACGCCCATGTGACACCCATCACTTTCATTAGTTTGTGGACTTGCCTTTTAAAAATCGATTGATTCCATTTGTGAAAGGCATGCATCCGTCATGCCTTTTCTGGTGTTTAGCCCTCCTCAAGCGCACCGATAAACTCCTGAAAACATTAGAGGCTTTGTGTTTTCAGCTGGTTTCTGGACTACTTTATCTTTTCATTTCCTGCGCAGCGCAATCTCGCTGGGCAGAACAGATTCAAGCATTTTGCATGACATCGACCCTGTTACATGGATAAATGCACTTTTTCTGGTTACATGGATAATTGCACTTTTGCCAGTAACATGGATAATTGCACTTTTGCCAATAAGTTTCACTGCAAGCGAACTTCTGTTTCCTTTTATGTGTCTCCTTCATGCTCATGGTGACCATTGGCTGGCATATGTGAAACTGTTTTACTTTTCATTATTAGTTTATGTGGCAAGAAAAGTTCGGTCAGGAGTTTACACCGCTAATAGCTCTAACGCGGGCAAACGCGAGACCCGTTGCATTACAAATGCTTGTTTACATCTGGCACTGCCTTTATTAGTCCCGGTCTCAGGGGCCATGAAGGCAGTGGCAGGAACAGGAAATAAACAGAGGCACAGAGCATGAGGTGCCCTGCTTACATCCTGTGGTTTCCACTTCTTGCCCTTCCTTCTTCAAGCCCATTGGAAATAAATAGGGCACTATTGAAGAAGTAAGGATAAACTGAGGATGGGAGAAGGTGGCAGAAGACGGCTAATGCATCATTTTACTACACAACCGTAGCCTTGTGTGGATCCCCATTACTGGGCTGCCCTTAGCTCAAGTTATTTCCTGTTGTCCTTTCGCCTACGCTGAATGTTTGCAGATGTTGCCTATGAGCGCTGTGTTAACAATGTTCACTGCATGATTTATACAGCCTGGTTGGTGGGCAGTCGCAAGGAAGACGCAAGCTACACCATGTTTTTTTGGGAACGAATTATGAAAATTGGGATTTTGCAATGAAAACCATACCCAATTTTTATGCGGATGGCCATATTCACCTGTGACACTCGAAACTCATAGTACTCCCAGGAATTACCCGTGCCACACAACAAAGAAATTATGCAGTCTCGCCCACCTGTAGATAAATGAGTGAATGAATTAGGACCACCATCTCATTTATGGGAATGTGTGGCAAGAAGATGCTGTAAAGCAGTAATGGCAGGAAATAACCTGCAGATGATGTGTCCACAGCTGCAATCAAAATGGGGGGCACATCTCAAAGATTATTTATGGTGTGTTGCCTCTTTGACACCTATCCTTTAAAATTTAAATCTTCACTCAACCCACAAAATGCAAGTGACACGGACTCCCACTCCAACCCCCCCCCCCCCCACACCCGCTGATCAGCATGCCCTTAACTCCAGAAAACATAGAAGCATTGGTTCTATGAGTTTTACCAACCGGAAAACACTCAATTTCTCTTCACTTCAGTTGCCTCTTTTTAAAGGTGTGTCCTTTGGGTTTCCTTCATGAGTTGTGAATGGAGAGGGACCCCTTAGAGGGCGCCCTGTCCTGGTGTCTCTTTTACTCACCTCAATGTTTTATTTATGTTTACATTTCTATGCATCTCTTCTTCAAGCATCCCCACTTCTGCTTGCTGTGCAGTGACAGATGGTGCACATTTCACTTGCTACACTTCTTCTAGTTCATATGCAGTCTTTTTTTCCTCATAGAAAACATCTCGTTGGGGAAATATTTCCCAATAATATGCCAAGTCGCGATTGGTGGGGGAGAAACAATGTCACAGAGAATAAGAGGAGCATCTCTTTCTGAGTCAAGCATTGTACTCCCTAAATACTGGGGTCATACCCAATATTTTTTCTAAGTGCCCAAAGACTCCTTAAGAAGTATTGTGAGAGGAAGGAACTGTGGGTCTGCCCACCAGCAACGCACCAGGCACTGTTTAGCAGTGGCGGTTTCTGCACGAGGGCGTCGGGGCTCCGCCCTCGTAACCGTAACAAAAAAAAGAAAAGTGAAAGAAACTCCCCTAACTCCCTCCCTAAAACAAATGCACACACCTCTTTCTTGCTTGGGGCTGGGGCCTGGCTCGGGGCTACTGTGTCACGTAACATGAGACTGGCAGCATCAGGCCAGGCCCTCCCCTGACTGAGTCTATGTTTGCCGGGCTGACAAGCTCACAGCCGGAGGCCTGTGAGGTCATCAGCTCGGCAAAGACATAGCTCAGAGGACCAGTCTCCACCCCCTAATGACGTGTGAATAAAGTTAGCCCTGGGCGCTTCAGGTTGAAGCCCTGTAGCGCTAGGGGCTTCACGTCAGTCAGGATAGTGGAGGATGGTCACCCCACCCTTTCCCAATTCGTCACAGAGGGTGGGTCTAGCCCTGTGACAAGTTGGGAAATGGTGGGCGGGTCTGCAGGCAGCAAGCTCAAAATCGTGTCTGCGTAGTTTGCTAACTGCGCACAAACACGAGGTGTTTGCTTCCCACGCTGCGGATGGGAGTCGGTCTCGGTCAGACAGTAGACTCCACTGAAATCTAAGGTAGAAGGTAATACCAGCTTACTCATTTTTCTGTCCCGATAAAAAACGTTGCTTTAGAGCAAAACCAGTTTGAATTATTCATTGTTATGCGAGTAGTAAAAATGGAACAAAATGTACGTTTTTCATTTTTGCAAAAACTCGTGTGAATTGTTTTACGTGAAATCTAAGATGTCGTGCCCGGCATTTCCAGATGGACATCAGTGCAATTCTTGGTGTATCGGGGACAAAACGACAGGCAGGAATAATTCCCACCTATTGACAGCCGAATACGCATTTAAGTATGTGCCCTCTGATGTGTACATTTATTCTCCGTCAATAAAAAAAAATACTAAAACTGGTGCATAATTCGAAAAGTTACTATTATCGCAAACTTTGGTCAGGAGGAGGTTCTATGCAGCCTGACAGTAATAAGAGACATTTTCTGTCTCAATAATGCAAAATATTCTTCATTTGGCAGGACAGTGTTTATGCTTGATTTATTTCGAAAATACACAGGAAAAAAGCATTTGGGGAAGGAAACCTGCTTTGATTTAAGACTTTTCCTGCAGCTACAAACCTTGCTGAATCAGATCAATTGTAGTTTGTGTAAAAAAACACGACCTTTTAAGATTTGTACCGTGATCTTCTAGAAGTGCCCCCGCAGAGATCTGGTGGGGGCTCTGGGAAGAAACTGCTGCCAGGTCCAGAAGCAGATCAACAGTGCCTGCCCGTCAGCCGAGTGCTGCTTATTGATTGCTTAGTAAAATCAAAAATATATTTCAAAACTTCCTGGGTTTTTATACGTAATTGTAAAATAAAATAGAGGCACACGCAACAAACTGAAAAGAGGCCACGTTACACCACAACAGAGGATTACTGATTCGGTCACCCTGTGTTGACGTAGAAACGGACCTCAGGGGAAGGTCTCGCGTTTTCACTGTCCACCCCCAGGTTAGGATCCTTGACAGACATTCACTGACCCTGCACGTAGCACACACCACAAATGGACAAAACACCTTGCACAAGAATTAAAGGTGCAAGTTTAACCAAGGGCGGACGCTTCCTAGGTTATCGACCTCAGACGGATTAAATGCGAAGTCGGCCACTGCAGCATTTTAACTTGTCCGTGCGCTTCCATGCAGGAGTCCAGGCGCAGGTCTGTGCCCCGATATAAAGCACTTCCTTTCTGTTGATAGACATTGTTAAAGCTGTGTATACACAGATATTACTAGACAGCAAGGGATACCTTCATAGGTGTGAAGAAAGACCGGTGCACCTGCGGACAGGTATGTTGACTAAATGATTGGTTTCATGTGAAGGGTGCAGAATGACTCAATGATTAAACGTCGTAATGGGGCAGATTGACCTACACTGAGAGAAAATGTGAAAACAAGATGAGATCCTGAGAAATAGATTATTAGATAGACTGAAAGAAGATGGCTACTGCGTCCGAGTGATGTGGGATCGAGAGACAGACAGACAGGAAAACATACGGATAGATAGATAGATAGATAGATAGATAGATAGATAGATAGATAGATAGATAGATAGATAGATAGATAGACAGATAGACAGATAGATAGATAAATAGATAGATAACTTGATAGATTGATTTCCAATAACAGATAGACAGACAGACAGACAGACACATAGATAGATCGATAAATAGATTTGCAATAATAGATAGATAGATAGATAGATAGATAGATAGAGAATTGCAATAAAAGACAGATAGATAGATAGATACCTTGACAGATAGCTAAAAAGATAGATAGATATATTTGCAATAATAGATAGACAGATAGATAAATAGATAGTTTGATTACGTAATCAAAGTTTGATTACGTGTGTACTGCCCATCCCCCTCGACGCCAAGTCCAGCCCCACTACTCACAAACCTCACCTGCCGCCACTGCTGTTTAGATTTTTCCAGGCCTACGGACAACCCAACCACTTCCTAGCTCCCAAATGTTTGTGCCCTAGACTGCCGTTTAAGAAAAAAAAAAAGCTCTGGCACAGCGGTGCACTAACACCCCGGCAGTGAAAGGGTTAGTGACCTAGGTCACACACACAACAACCAACACTCTCACTCGTGCATGTATTCTTCAACTGTTTCCCGTGTGGCACCCCCTAATTTGTCTTATCTCTGGAGGGAAGCCAAAGACAGAAACAAGCCACTTATGTAACCTTTAGCCTACTTAATTGGAGTGCCCTTTATCATGACCGAAACCTACCTGGTAAAAATACACCGTTTTTTTGTTTCCTCCTCTGAGCATGTATTTAGGTAGCTCGTAATAAAGTATTGAAGACTAAAGACAAGTTCCCACTTTGAGGTCTCACTAAACAATGGAGGGCCTTATTTTTAAAAATGTTGCCTTGGGGCCAGAAAGAGCTATTTGATTATGCAAATGACAATTTCTGATTCATAGAATCCTGTTGCGAGAACATTTACATGTCAGGACTGGAGGTCACTGCTATGGAAAATCGTCACTACTGTGGAAAAACTGCCAGGAGACCGACTACAAAACAGTCGTGATTTCTGAAAAAGTCTTGCGACAAGGATATTCTTATTATTTGGGTACTCAGGAGTCACTGGTGATGTTTGGAACTTGCACAAGAGGGGATATTTAGAACATGGTGTTCAATAGATGGTAATGGGACACGGAGGTAATACTGTTTCTGTGAGACATTTCCACCATTAAAGATAATCTGGTAAAAGTAGGGGCATGTCCTCTTGCAGGCTCTAGAGGATGTCACTGCTGATCACTACTGTTTGCTTCCATGGTAATGAAAGGCAATGTGTGAATTCGGCATAGAGGTGAAAAAATCCAGTCATTCAATAACTTTACGCTTTAACCACTCCACCGATCCTACATGACCTCCAAAGCTGAAACTTTGTGGATTATCAGAAGAATTCCCAACTCAGTTCCCCCCCAAACATTCCATGGACATCAAAAAGGCTAGAGTAAGTGCACATTTACTCAGGAACGCAGGCAAACAACCAAATGTAGATTTCAGACTTTTAATGGGAGGTATTTTCCCACACAAAGGGCCTCATTACGACTTTGGCAGTCTCTTGGCAAGACCCCTGCGGTGGCGTCCACCAAAAGACCGCCTTGTAGGCGGTCATCCTCCCACCGTATTACGAGTCACACCGTGAAGACCGTAAAAAAACAGCTAAAATTCCAAAACCACCAGGACACTGTAGGGCGGGAAAGAGGTGGTTCCAGCACCAGCACTACCAGCCCAGCACAAATTCGCCAACCAGATTACGACTCACAAATCACTACAGTGGTTCTTCCGTGGTGGATAACCATCGGCGGTACGAAGTGCCGCGATCAGAACCCACTACTGTCAGAACACAACACCACATTGGACAGTTTGAATACCCCACACCTGACACACATCCACACACCGACACACTTACACGCTGCACTATATAACACACCCCCACACAACCCACAATTCTTTGCTACTAAAATGCCATTCTGAGTGACAGAGAGCAGGCAATTACATAGAGAAAGTACCCTAAAACTATAGGCAGACACACACCACACGCATCACACATCACACACCAGCACAACTAACACATGACACACATAACAAGCACACATTTTTCATGACAAGCTTCCATCCCTCACAACGCACAACCCACACACCTGCTCCCTTACACCCACAACACTCCCCACACTGTCAACCCAACCATTACCACGTCCCCACAAAAGCACCCACGTTTCACTGATGATGAGTTGAGGGTCACGGTGGATGACATTTTCAGGGTAGAGTCACAGCTGTTTGGATCTCAGGTCCAGCAAACATCAATTGCCAGGCAAATGGAGTTGTGGAAAACAATAGTCGACAGGGTCAACTCAGTAGGCAACCATTCACACACAAGGGAGGACATCAGGAAGAGGTGGAACGACCTAGGGGAGAAGGTGCATTCCATGGCATCACAACACCAGATCGCCGTGCACAAGATTGGCATTGGGCCTCCACCTTCTCCCCCATAGTTCACATCATGGGAGGAGAAGGTCTTGGACATGCTGCGTCCTGAGGGTCTGACTGGAATACCTGGGGGACTGGAGTCTGGTAAGTACCCACAACATCCATGTCACACAATTGTCATGTCCTGCATACTTTCTCACCACCCAAATACACCCTAATTAACTGAGTGTCCCACTACACCTACATTCTAACCTAATGCACCTCTTCTGCATGCCACCACCCCACACAGCCCAACTGTCCACCCAGCCCTTGGCAAAGACATGGAACTATAGGCTAATCCTATAACTGCGACTCCCAGAATGCACTAACCTATCAATGTGAAAACCTGGAATGTGCACATCACATCACATTTCATGGATGTATGACTATTGTACTAGCTACACCAACTAGATTATACAACTGAGTACCAGTACATGACAATGAGAGCATTGCAATGGCACACCACAAAGGCAACCAAGGCTAAATGTAGCTACAGGTCAGTCAGAAATCCAAAGGGCCACTGATCCAGATCCCCAAGCCTGAAATGGACTGACCATGGTTTGGAAATTAAGATGGCTGACTCCTTGCACATGCACAACATCCATCAACAGGACTATTACCCTTGCATACCCACATACTGTGTTCCCACTGGGACACCATGGTGAAATGTGCAGCCATATCATGTGACATCTAGCAGGCTTGACTATTTACTAGGTAACAGAGCTGGACAGTCATGTGAAGTATCAGACGAGAACCAGAACCCATCCACAGTGCTATATGTAACAAACATAAATGACAGCACCCAACATGGATTGTGGAACACATGTCACAGACTTGTATGTGCAACCAAGTATGCTGTGCATCATCTGTTACTGTCATTGCAGGGACTCATGTTAAGCCACTGTATGCATCTGACAAAGTGGTAACCAAACACACTTTCCAAACTGAACTCTGTGTCCCACTCCATCCACAGGTAACTCTGCCAGTGCTACCATGGAGAGGATACCAGACACTGCCAGCCCTCCTCGGGATGAAGGCCCCAGTGAGGACACTAAGCCTGGATGTCTAGACAGTGACGACCTACCTGGCCCATCTGGGACACCTGGTCAGTCCACAACTCCCTGCCTCACCCTGTCTACATCAATCCCACCCAACCCTGTTGCATCAACATCACATCCAACCATTCACTCCCAAGCCTGTGTCCTAATGATTGTTCAGTTTATTGTGTGGCCCACAGTACAGGTACCTGAGTCTCACCTTCACATCCCAGACAATGATGGTCCTGCTAACACTGGGAGTGGGCACACCATGCCAGGGGCACAGGCACCCAGGGGCAGTGTGCGTGAGAGAGACGCTGTGGGCCAGAGGATGGGGCCCCCACGGGACTCCACTGACCAGGAAACTATCTCCCAAGTACTGGGAGCATACCAAACTCCCCAGGACAGGATGGGCCAGATTATCACTATTTTGGGGAAAAACCAAAGGCTGCAGAGGGAATACCACCAGGAGGTCATGCAGCTGTGGCAGGCACACAATGCCACCATAGTCTCCATTGCAAGGGTACTGAGGGACAGCAACACTACCCTGTGTGGTTTCTCAACCCACCTTCAGGCTCCTTCCACTAGCAACATTACATCTGCCCCAACTACATCATGCCTCAGGCACCCCTCCCTCTGTAGCGGAAGAACCTCCCCTCCCCCACGAACGGGGACATCCAGGGTGACATCTGGCTGGAGCAGATGCCAAGTAAAACCCACTGCCAGGAAGTGAACCTCTCCTGATTTGTCACCCTTGTGTGCCACTGAGACACCCTGTTGACTGTCATGAGACAGAACCCCATTTTCCTATGGTACAAGGACACAGCACCTGTGTAACCAACAGTTGTAGCAGCTATTCTGAGTAATCCATCTACCATGTCACCACTCATCACATTTTTGTCATTTTGGTCACATTTCTTTTGACTGTTAAAAATCTTAAAGGCACACTAAATCACATTTGGACACAGCCTCTGTTTATGTGTCTTTAATGATACCAAAACAAATGTAATGCTTCGCAACTGTGGTCTGGTAATGCCCCCCTTATTTGAACTGGCAGTGTAATGGCCATCAGACAAAGGCTCCCTCAGCAGGACACACATGACAACAGTAATATCACTGGTCAGATCTCAGAAAGTGAGGTTGAAATCAAAAGCAACACCAGGGCATAGTCCGCATATCGATCTGCAATTAGAGCATTACAGAGAGTACCATCAGGATGGAAGGCATGGCGCCACATAAAGCACAAATGCAGGTAATAGATGTTGTGCTCATTGTAGAATACCTCCAAAGCGGGGGCACCCAGATTGGAACTATACATCACCAGTCACAGGTTCTTCCCAAAATCCATTTTACCAGCTATCTGTCATGTACACCTCTCATGTCTGTAATCAATTACCTTTGGCTACCAACAATGAATACCTCAAGCCATGGGTAGCAGAGCCACAGACTAAATTCCACGTTCAGTGGGTAGAAGGAAACGAGAATAGGAGAATGTGGGAAACATAGCTCAATACTGGTCAGTCAATTAGAGAAGTGAATGTTGGAATCTGTTGTAATAGCACATGTTAGAGCTGAACCACTTTTACTGTACACCTTACATTCTATCTGTCTGCTTCCACAACTCACACATAGGCACTGGACCTCAATACACCCCCACTTATGAATCAAGTCAGGAGGTGTAATATATAACAATCCACTTCAGAATGTGCATTGAAGACTTGAAAAGGCCCACTCAACATATCTGTATGTCACTGGAAGTATTGATTGATGAGCTCTGTCCTAGAGTCAGCTGCACCTTCTTTCTCTGGCTCTTCATCACTTGCCTTATCAGCATTTTCAGCCACTGGTCCAGCTGCCTCACCCTCATCAGTTAGCAATGGTATCTGACGTCTCAGGGCTAGATTGTGGAACATGCAGAGGCAACAATGATTTGGCAAACATTGTGGGGTGAGTAGACGACTCCTCCTCCAGATTGGTCCAGGCACCTGAATTTTGCCTTTAGGAGGCCGAAAATTTGCTCGATTACACGCCTTGTCCTCCTGTGGGCCTCATTGTAACGGAGTTCTCCTGGTGTGGCTGGGTACCTCACTAGTGTCAACAGCCAATGAAGGTTTGAATAGCCAGAGTCACCTGTGAACACAATGGTAGGACAATTTAAATAATAGGTTCAGCGGCTGGCCTGAATGTGATGACAGGTGACATAACACTGAAACACATAATAATGCATACTTACCAAGTAGCCAGGCCCTCTCTGTGTGTAGTCGTGCCATCATGTGCGGGACATTGCTGTTCCACAATATGTAGGAGTCTTGCACTGATCCAGGAAACTTGGCTGCCACTTATGAGATGTATTGGTCTGCCAGACACACCACCTGCACGTTGATAGAGTGGTAGTTCTTCCTGTTCCTATACACCTGTTCATTGGCACTGGGAGGAACCAGGGCTACATAGGTGGCATCAATGGCCCCTACCACATGAGGAATGTGTCCCATCTCATAAAAGTCTGCCTACACATAAGCCAAATCCGCTGTTTGGGGGAACTTGATGTAGTTGTCCAGGTGTTTCAACAAAGCACACAGTACATCCTTCAACACCAGACTGAACATGGGCTGAGACGTCCCTGCTGTTAAGGTGACAGTATTCTGAAATAAGCCTGTGGCCGGGTAGTGTAGCACTGACAATACTTGTACTGTGGGAGGTATGCAATAGGGATTGCGAATGGCTGGCATCAGATCTGGCTCCAACTGTCTACATAGATCCATGATGGTCTGACGATTCAGATGATATGTCTAGATGACATGCCGTTCCTTCATGGTTGCCAGGTCTACTAGTGGACGGTACACTGGTGGTTTCCTCACTCTCCTCGTGACAGGATATCTATGTTGAGAGGACAGAATGTACAATGAGTCATGCAATAGGCACACATCAGCAGCACGTGGTATATTAGCTCACACCTAACATCTGTACGGTATACATAGCACTGCTGACATATACAATACAGACCATGGATATACACATGTTACACCCTCATTGCTGCACATTACTTGATATGTAAGGCGGATAGGACATACGTAACATATGTAATTGAACATGTATGGGTGACTGAGCCGTCCTGCACTGATCACATAGAATTCCAATTATGTTGCACAACTATGATGGCACAACATAGGGTTACACAGATATTTGGGAGAGTAAGTTTCTGACTTACTTTTATTATGCACACCCATCGATTACATGCACACAAAATGGCATGCACCTGACCTACTGTAGTGGACAGTTGGAGGTGGCCTAAGTCCGCCAGCGGAAGTAGTTATGGCGGTAGGCGGTCGCAACCGCCATGCCACTTGTCATTGGTTAACATTGCTGCCTTTGGCGGACTGGGACAATGGCAATGACTGCCGGCGGTGACGATCGTGTAGGTGACAGCCGTGACTGCCATTTTCTGCAGCCTTGCTCACTTGATTTCTGACACTGTTGCTAGCAGACCTCCACCATGTGAGCTGCTGTGTAATGCCTCTGGGAGCCATGATGCCATGTCCTGCAGGTGATAGGGCCCCTGACTTCATCCCGGAAGAGCTTGAGGAGTTGGGGGAGGAGGTCCTACCCCTGTATGGACAGCTATATGGGGCACCAGAGGAGCAGGTGAGCCCAATGCCCCAGCCATTTGTGATAGGGGTTGCATGTGACGTTGAATCGGGCATGTGTACTGGTGAAAGAGTAGATGCATGCAGATGACATATAGTGAAGGCGTGTGAGCAGAGAGGATGGGTATGTGTGGGCACTTGCTGTGACAGGTGATCTATTGATCACTCCTGTTGGTATGGTGCCTGTGTACATGACTTTCTCTTTTTGTCTGGGTCATCCATGCAGGTGAACGCCAATCAGAAGAAGGGGATCTGGCGTGCCATCACCAAACAAGTGCAGACCCTGGGAGTCCACAGCCGGCAAAGCATCCATTGTCGTAAACGGTGGGAGGACATGAGACTCTGGGCCCGGAAGACCGCGGAGGCCCAGCTAGGGATGTCCTCCCAACGAGGGAGGGATGCCTGTCAGACCCTGACCCCCCTAATGGCCCGCATTTAGGCGGTGGCCTACCCTGAGGTTGATGGGCATTTGAGGGAAGCACAGCAGGCAAAAGGGGGTAAGTACTGACTGTATCCTTTTACTTGCTGGTTGTATGGTGTTTGCTGTCTCACTGTAGCTTCTGTGACAAAGTAGTAGGTGCTACATGTATGTAGACGAGTGGAGATCAGTGGTTCCCACCTTGCCTCAGTATTATATGTAGCTGTGGCATCATGGATTGCTATATGTACGTTTAGATCACCTGTATCAAGACATCTATATGACTGCATGTGAAGATGCTCAAATAACAAAGCCACATGTGTGACTCCATCCTGCCATTTCTATGGATGTGAGCTGGTGCATAACCCTACTCATTGAGTATAACCTGGTCCATCCATCAGTATATGAGCATTAGTGGCTCAAAGGTATCTGTTCACTCCCATCTGTGTTGATCACCTGTATTTGCAACTGGGAGACTCACTTTTTTGGTGCAGGGACTATTAATATCAAATACTGGTACAGGTATAGACTCCATGTGAGGCAGCCGTCTCATTTACACCACAGATATGGCCTGTATAGGTCAGTACATATGGGTTTGTAGTTGTATCCCCATTGTCCATTCTTTTCTTCCTCATTCTATGGGGTATGTGAAGGTAGCAATGGAAGGACATTCTAATTTGGGTGTCTGATTTGGTATATTTGGACTCATCATGCATTTCCATGAGGTTGACATGTGGGCATTTCACTTTTAACCCTATCGCTTTGTTCTAGCTGTGGTAAGTGCATAGGCAGAGCTAGCCTTTGACAATATGCAATTTCAATGCTATGTGTGCCAATGTCCTACCAATTACATTGCAATATTGGTTAGTTGCTGCCTACATCATTTCTCAATGGTTACTTGGGGGAACATCTTATGATGTGGGACAATCATTGCTACCCTTGGCCTAGCTTGTATGGGCATTTTGGACAGGATTGGGCTTTGAATGACTTATGAGATCTAGATGAAATGGTTTTGTTGTACCACTATTTCTAAAGCAGCCTTTTGTTGTAGTGGGGTATGCTGTCAGTGCAATGGCAGTATTGTAGGTCCATGTGTGCATCATGTGTACTTGCCATTTCTGTGGGACATGTGTATTGTCTAGGCTTAGGTACAGGTAATCACATGTCAGGAATGGTGAGAGTGATGTTCGTTTACTCACATTGTCAAGTCGTGCAACCGTAACTGCATGTCAGGTGGAATGGTAGGTGCCCTATGATGTATTTTGTAGCTGCCTGAAGTTTATTTGTTGTGAAACTGCACTCAGTGATTGACAATAGATGTACCATGTGTGCTATTTAGCTATTGTAGCTGCACATGCATGTATGAAGTGATGTGGTGTATCTGTGTTTAGTGTCACATATATTCCTCGGTGATTGTGTAAAACTAATGGCATGCCTGTTCTCCAGACACGTATTCTACACATCAGATGTCACCTGTATGGGCATCCCACTTGTTGTGGCTACATCAGTTAATGAATCCATATTGGCAAATATGTACAGAGGATTCGGCCAGCCATATGATTTGACTGGCAGGTACTGTGTGGTGGCTGTGAATAGAGTAGACTTCAATATCAAGGGACATTACTAATGGACATGGACTGGTCAGGTGTAGTTTCAGAACATGCTTGATGTGTTGTGATCAGTCACCTGCTCTACTATAGGTGATAGGAGTAGGGAGAGGTATGATCAGGATTAGGCTAGATAATTCTCTGCCAGGGCATGATGAGCATGCTGACATGGCTTTACTGGTGATCATTTGGATTACTCCTGTTGCGCTAACTTACTTGGAGTTTGATGTGGGTGTGAGGGATGACACAAAGGGGTGAATAGTAGTGAAATATTGCGACATGATGTAGGATATGTGTATTGCCAACAGAGATAGCCTAGCCAGGATATGTTTACCTACAGTTGTGCATGTTTACATGTGTATATGTGGAATATGTTAACCCTTTCTCTCTCTCTCTGTCTCTCCCTCCCTCTCTCTCTCTCTATTTATGTGCATCAGCATCGGCAGGCGAACAAGATGGGGCACAGGCGAGTGGGGATGCTGCTGGCCACGGGACCCTGAGTGCTGCGACCACCAACAGCAAGGGACTTAGTGATCCGGAGAGTGAGGGGAGTGCCATGGGGGAGACCGGATCTTCCGCTTCATCATCTTCAGACTCCTCCTCCAGTGGACACTCCCTGGCGGTGGCGGACCCTTCTGGGACCACCCCAGCACCATCTTTGTCTTCCACCCCCTTACTACCACCGCCCTCCCTGTAGCTCCCCACCCAGTTGTCTGTGTCCGCTCACCCAGGAGGTTGGGCGTCTCCTTCGCTGCAGGCACCTCTGCCCCTGTCAGCCCTGCTGCCCTCAGTGAGGAGGCTATTGACCTCCTTAGGTCAATCTCTGTGGGTCAGTCGATCACCATGAACGCCATCCAGGGAATCAAGTCCAAAATAGCAATGCGTTCCTGGAGGGCAGTCACGGTACACTGGCTGGCCTACAGAGATCCTTTCAGGCTCTGGCCTCTGCACTGACAGCAGCAGTCAACATTTGTCTTCCGTCCCCCCTCCACCTTCCTCTTCCCATTCCCACAACCCCCTCTTCCCCATCCCAGCCAAAGCACACAGATAGACAAGCATACACCCACCTCAACATCAAGGGTACTGCTGACAAACATAAGCACCACAAGACCCTCTACCGACATGCACATAAACAACACCCACCTGCGGACACCCCAACACCCACTACTTGCACAGACTCCCCCACTGCCCCCAACTTCACAGACACTACACCGGAGACACTTGTAGACACCACACTAATATTCACCGATACAATCATGACTCCAATCCTACCCACAGTCAGCACAATAGCAAACCCGAAGACATCCACTGCAGTCACCACATCCGCAGGCAAAACAACCACAGACACACCCACATGCAGCACATACCCCATACTTGCAGTCACCACCCCAACAGTCACGCATCCACCACAGCATCTCCTAGCACATCCTCCCCCCTCCTCCCAAGACACACAAACACCCATACTCACCAACCCTACAGACACATAGTACACACAGGTATTTCTCAAACGCACATGCACCCAAAACATCCACCATGAAACCTCCTGCAACCACTTTCTCTCCCTCCACTCCTAAACCCTTTTGCTATGACCATCCCCGTGTGTCGCAGAAGTTTTTCCTCTTTTTGTCCCTTTTCCCTACTCCTCTCCTACCCTGTGTGACCCCCAAAAGGTCTGTGACCCTCCCCAAGCCCAGCCCTACCACCTCGAAGTCCTCCCCTGCTCCCCCTGCTAGTACCCATGCCCCTCCCCTCCACAGAAGTCGACCCCTCCCAAGTGTTCTCAGACCTCCACTAAGCCTCCACCTAAGCCCACCCAAGACCAAGCCCAAAGACTCCCCCTCCCAAACCAAAGCCCAAACCCCCTCCTCTCCCCCCTGAATCCCTGGGGTCCTGCCTGCCCCCTTGATGCCCTACCTTTGGAGATTATACAGCAGTCAGGAGTCATGTAGGGGCACCCAGATGTGCCATATGTGCATTGTACACATTGTTTTTTGGACTGGCCTATGGGCTTTTAATATTGTATGTAGTTCTGTATTTATTTATTTATTCATTACTATACATCTGGGACAACCAGTTGTTGGTTCCTATGTTACATATTTGTCCTGCCTTTCATTCCTCATGGCTGGTATGGTCTTGCCTGCTTTAGTTTGTATGTGAGTGAGTTTTGTGTGTGTGGTGGTTGTGCTACCAGTTGTGTCTGGGCAGCATATGTGGGTGTGTGCTTTGCATTTGTCCCGCAGTGATGGCTGTGAATTGTGTGTTGGACATGTGAGTGTTTGGGACATGCATTTATGTTGATATTGTGTGTATTGATTGTGTTGACATTTGTTATTTGGAGTGTTGTGTGAGGTTGTGTGGTTGTACTATGTGCATGCGTGTGTGTGGTGATTAGCATGTCAGAACCGTTGTGTAGTGTGCTTGCGTGGTATGATGTATGCCTCGTTGTATGGCTGTGTGATTGTGTGTATTGGTTCTCTGGTAGTGGTCTCCAGACATTTTAGTGCCGCGCCCCCCAGTTAAAAAATAAAAATCATTGGGGCCCCCCTCAGAATTTTTCACAATTATTTTATAAAGATGGCAATGTTTAAATATGTCTAGACCTATCTAAACATTGCAGGTAAGTACTGTTACCTTTTAAAAAATGCAATAACCTGCTTCTGCTTAAAACAAAGCCTTGTTATCTGTATTATGCTTCTTTTGGCCATAGCCTGGTGCCCCCCCTGGGATCACTTGAGGCCCCCCCAAAGGGGGGCCCGCCCCCCAGTTTGAAGACCTCTGTTCTCTGGTGTTGTTACGTATTGTTGTATGTATTTTTTGTCAGGTGGAAGTGTGTATTGTGGTTGCTTGACAGTGCGTCTGAGGTGTTTCAACTGTGGTGTAGTTGTGTGATTTGGTGGCGGTGTGCTTTGTTGTATTTGACTGTGCAAGTGCTGTGTGTCTGCTGGTTGGTGTGTGTTTTGAAAGTGTGTGCTGGCCATGGTGTGTGTACTGTGTCGGTGCGTGTGTGTATGTGGCTGTGTGTGAATGTGCGTGTCAGTGAGGGAGTACGTGTGTGTGTCGCCAGCGCCACCCGTTCTGGAGTTGTTGTACAAGCAGGAGCAGCGGGAAGACGTGTTATTCAGGTTCCATGGCAGCTCCAGATTTGTTCTTTAAGTTGGGTGTCTCCTTTTATAGATTTGGATTTCGCCAGGGTTTCCCTGGTGGTGGTGCGACTGCAGCGGAAACCTTGGCGGTGTGCAGCCTCATAATTTGTCTTGCGGACACATGGTCTCTGCCAGCCTGAAGGTGCCTACCGCTGTCCTTGGCGGCCTGAACGCACTGGTGGAGCCAGCGGTGATTTTGCTGTGTTCTGTTGCAAATACCACTATGGTCATAATTTGGTGGTCTTATCTGCCAGCCTGTTTCAGGGTGGTCTTGAGACCGCCAGACTCGTAATGAGGCCCAAAGTGTCTCCACAATCCACAGGCACTTGGTTTGGGTAATCAAGCAAACAACCTGACATCTATGCTTTCTGTAGTTTTACAGGCATACTCTTTGGGGTCTGGTGAATCTAGAAAAACAAGCCCATATAGAAAGCCACAGGTGGATGACTGTCTTATCTACCTACTAATGTTTAATAGTTTTTACCATAAGGTAAGACCATAAGGGCTTTAGTTATTAGTTGTCCAGATAACTTTGCATGTTTGGATGTGCCACAGATACACATCCTATTGCAATAACCTATTGCCCCTTCCATAAAGTGATAAAACGCATTGGAACAAGACAGTAAAATAATGGGTTGGCAATGATTGCAAATGATTTTTTGTTCCACATGGTCCATTTGTAAAATATTCTGCTGTTTGGACGCCTTACATTTACTAGAAAGTGAGAAGGCTCTATTCTTTGGCTTGTGGTCGCCACTGATATCATTAATCGTATATACCTCACCTAGTGCTTAATGGCTGCACATAATCACTACACTCTCAGCTTGATTATGACTATTCCTTTTTATTTTCCCGTGTCCTGTTGAGTGTGCCACACTGTCTGCAAAGAGAAGAGACTGCCTATTGTAAGCTGCGAAAGAAAACATTTACCTTCCCCCTTTTTATAGTCCAGGGCACACCTCAGGAAGAGACCCTTTTGGTTTGCTCATTTCACAACATATTTGGAAACCATTTTTCTGCCTGAATTATATTAGAGAAAATACTTCGACAGGATAGCATAACAGGGCATTCAGCCAAAGGCAACACTCTAATGATGGGCCATTCCAGACGCTCCCTGACTGGGTAGAGTGCTCTCTCCTGTAAGGCAGCAGACCATTTCTGAAAAAATACATTGCCATTACAAGTCTATAAAGCATAATATGAACGTAAAAACTGGAAGAGGTTAAGATGGAATTATCCAATATTCAAACCATGTATGAATCACACCCTTTATTTGAATGAAAATTTCGAATTACTTTGCTTGGCTTCAGGCTTTGAAGACCAGTTCTCAAGTGGACTAACATCTCCTACGCATGTATGTCACTGCTTTGTCTTCTATGGCTCCAGAGATTGGAGGTAGTGTATGCAGTGTATGCATTGCCACTTAGTAAGTATAGTTAGGACCATAGTTATTATTTCCATAGGAAAAGGATTTTTGGATTGCCTATAACGTTCGCGCCCCTTGACGAATCTTCACAAAACTTTCCCCAAAAAATTCCCATCCGCCTCAGCTCCTTCCTGGAATGTTTTGGGGTGATCTGGCAAGTGGGGGCAGAGAAAAAAGGAGGGGTCCCAAAACACATTTTCCCCTATTCAATTTTCCACCCACAAAATTGAACAGCAATACTGTGAGAACAGCGGAACGGAATTATACCAAATTTGGCTGAAAGCTAGATCTTGATCCAGAAAACATGCTTTTTGTAATTAATTGTTTGGGAAATGAAGGTTAAAAATGTATATATATTTTACACCATGGACGATCTGTGGATTGGACAGGTCTAAAGATAAAGGTCTGATTGACTGGCACGACATCAAGAAAGATGTTACGGCACCCATTTTAGGACACTGGGACACAGTCCCCCTGGCAGGAAGAGACAGTGAAAACTTCTAAATGCTCCCCTCATCATGTGAAAGGACTGCTATGGTGAGGGGAGTATTATCTTTTTTATTTTCAAATAGAAAAAAACAGTTTTTGGATTTTCTTTTTGAAAATAAAAAAATAAAACTGTTTGGCGCAGGGCTCAGACATGTTTTCAGAGCCCTGCACCAAACAGTAAAATGCATTGACAGGAACTGCCTTAATAGTGGGTACTGGCAATGCTTTATAAATGATTACCGGCTTGGCAGTCATTTATAAATCTTGAGGGTTGTCCTTCACCAGAGCAATGGAGTAATTTACTCTGTCGCCATAGCGTAACAACGGGCTTTCCTCCAATAATTAAATTGGTCCTTCTAACACACTAGGCCTAGTGGTTGGTTCCCAGGGAGACCACCCCCCACTCCACCTCCCTCACCCCCCAAAGGGGCCAACAATATTTTTTTTTTAATGGGACAGCAGATCCACATAGGATCTACAGTGCTGTTTAAAAAAACAACAAAAGGGCATTTTTAAATCGCCTGGAGGTGCACCAGGGACCGAAATGAACATGGAAACTCCCTAAGCCTTTAAATGGGGACAACATCTTCTGGGGCAGATATCAGTATTTTAGGAAGGAAGATGTGCAGCCCCACTCCACTGGCCATTAAAAGGCCCTGGAAGCTGCATCCCCCAGGCTGAAACATTTTTAAATGGGGAAGTGCGCATTGGGATCCCTTCCACAAGCCAACCACTGGCCCTGCACCACCATCCCATGGGTCCAGATGACCCCATCCCCAGAGACATTGTGCCTGGGCATGGGGCCCATGAGAGCACATACGGAAGTATACTGCCATCTCTTAGTAAAGTCGTCCATGATTTCCCCCGTTGGTTGTATGGACCTTTGTTGGTTGTCACGAAGCACTAAAAGAGAGCAAGCATCAAAATGACATTTTCTATCTTGTGAAGCCAATGTGATTCTACAAGAAGGAACAGGAATCATAGACTGTAGTTAGCAAGGTTTTATTTTAGGTTATTAATTAGTCCAGTGTATAAACATGCCAGGAATATATTCAAAAGATACAACAATACGGCTGGAAAGCTGAAAGATCTTAGTAGGTTCAGGTATAACAAGATAAGATACAGAATAGTAACAGCCACAGCAATACAGAAACCGACACTAAGGAATAGGTGTCCCATAAAGAAACTTCCCTTCTCTGTCGCCTAAACATAAGATGGCTATAAAATCTTCTAATCAGGGTTCTTATTAGGAAGTTAGGAAGGTGTCATCAAAGCAAAGACTTGAGTAGAAGTCTTCGGGAAAGGAAATAGGTGTTTAGCATGAAGCTTCACACTTGTAGGAACAGAGAAAAACAGAGAGGCTATACCCCTCAAAGTCTAAAGGGAATCTCTGCTCTACTACTCTGTGAACAGCAGTTAAAACAGCAGTCATTTCAGCAACATCCGTAGCTTTTCCCACGCCACCAGGAATCAATCAATTCATTATTCGTAATGAGCATTTGCAACATCCCTTAGGTTTCCCATTGCATCAAAACTGAGACAGTAACTGCAACCTTGAACATCTCACATTCCTGGTACATGATGAACAGAAGGCTTCTTCTCACCATTTAGTCTCCCCATCATTCCCAAGTTCATCTCTTCAGGCTACACTATCAGCAGTCCAATACAAACAATACACCTTTCTCTTCTTAACGAGAATCACTCCTGCACAGAAAGAACACTGACATACCTAAAGGCATTTCGGAATGAGGCCTACAATCAAGGTAAATTAATTTAGTATCTAACGTGTATTCAAGTATGTAATTATGCATATATGTGAAGCTTTCAAAATAAATGCAACTTTTAATAAAAAGTGTCATGATTGTATGTTTAAACAAATTTGAGTGTATCATATATAAATATAAATCACTAACCTGTACAATGAATACATTTAATTAGCACGTTTAGATGTTTCCCACATGTTAATAATATTAAGGCACACAGTGAGAATAATGTCAAATAGAAGTATATGATTGCATGATGTGTAAAGGGGAGAGTGCAAATTATGCTACTCCACCTACAATATCATCTCCCTGCCTGTGCTTTTGTGGGCAGCGAACAAAGGATTGCTCCTACCCGGCGGGAGCAGAAACCAAAGCCCCTCCTGCCAGATGGGACCAATCAACTACAGCTGGTTCCCGCTGCACTCAGTATGGGTGCAGGCAGGGAAGTCAGTGGAGACTGTGGGTCCATATGTCTCCTCTGTGACCCCCAACAGCTCTTTATTTTGTGGATGCCCCAGGTGTGACTTAGGCCTCCACCAATCAAAAATAGGCCAGTTCCATTGCACGTGGGATGGGTGCATGTAGTGGAGCTAGTTGGGCTGCAGGGGACATGGGCCTTCTCCGAAGTGCCCAAATTTAAAGTACTTACTGGATGCCCTGAGTGCGATCGCGACACCCTCCTAGAGCCAAAGTATGGCCCCCATTCAGAGGGGCCGATTTACTCTGGGTGTCCCAGAGATCACATCTCCTATGACATTGTTCCATGCCAGAAAGAGCTGGGCAGGGAAGGCATTAGTGCTCCCACCTGGCAGGAGCAGAAAGGCTTCTGTCAGGAGGGAGCACAAATGTTTCTACTTGTCTGCACTGTTGAAGGCAAGGAAACACAGAACTGGTTCTGTTCCGCAGGAGCAGAAAGAAAAGCTGCTCTCACTGGGTGGGCGCAAAACCTGTCAAGCCAGTTGAGACCGGGGCACCCACTGAAAATAAAAAACATGTCTGGCTCCCACCACACTTGGGATGGATGCTGGCTTAGGTGCCGGCTGGGTCACGAGAGCCGTGGTTCGAGCCACAAGCCTCCCAACGCTGAGAGTGTACCATAATGCCTATGAGGACTTTATATGATTTTTTTCATTCCTCTTGGAGGGCCAAGAAGGGCACATGAAGTACATTTTTAAATGTTGTAGGGGCACCGGAAGCACAGCAGCCCCCATATGAACTTTTTAAAAAGCACTCCAAGCTGAGGTGTATGCTTTGCAGCTGGAATGTGATGATGCCTTGTGGTTGGTCCTATGACTAAATTTTTTGACCTGAAGGATGTGAAAAATGACTCATACACATGTTTATAGGAATTTTGAATAAATGCTTTATTTAAAAAAAATTTTTTTATTAATTGCCATTTAAGTTTGCCATATGTATATTTATACAAAATATATTAGAATTTGGTTATTGATAAATTACTTAGGTGATTTGTATGAAGGCAATATGTTTGCTTTATTCATATATATTTTGAAGTGCTGACCCCAGATAAAGCCAATAGGTATGCCTGTTATATTTGAATGATTTGAGTTTAGAAATTCAATGAACAAAACAAAGGTAAACCTCTTTACTGTTGGACCTCCCGCCCTCCCCCCGCTGAACTCTTTTGTGGCTGTATGGGGTAATTCATGCTTAGGACTCAATAACATTTTGTCAACATTGTCATCCACACCAAATCTGTGTCCTTTTTCCCAACATGCTGGGGATTCTGAAGGTACCCGCAGTTTGTTGATTCCCATGGAGGGGACTGAGAAAATAGCCAAAATATAGTTACATTTTGAGTTTATTGGAAAAAATATGAAAAAAGTGCTCTGGATGAAAGTGTTTTTTTTTTTTTAAATAAAAATGGTATTTACAAACAGTTTTTTGTGCTAAAGTCACCATTTTCCCATCTTTCAGGAACATGGAGAGCTGAATCAAAAAAACTCAGTTTTAGTATTTTTCAAAGAGGTAGCCCATTTTTCCTATTTTTTGTGCTTTCAACCTACTTCCACTTTTCGGTGGAATCCTGTGTGGCTTGGTGCTCTAGGAAAGCTAAATATTTCTGAGAAGTGGACAAAATTCCAAATTCAGCAAGGGGTCATATTTGTTGATCCCCCAAGGTTTTGCCAAAGGAACCAAGGGCCTTATTTAGATGTTGGCAGACAAGTTAATCCATTACAATGGCGACGGATGTCCGGTGGGCCGAAATTTAAATCCCATAGGACATTATGGGATTTAGATTTCAACAGACAGGATATCCGTCACCGTTGTGACAGAGTAACTCATCCGCCAATATCTAAATCAGGCCCATAGTGTTGAAGTAAAAAATATTGAAAACCAGTAGGAAAAAACAGCCATTTGTGACATTGTTTTCTTCTGTCATTATTTGTCATAATGGCTGATTTACAAAAGCAATATACCAATATGTTTGCTAGACCCTTTTGGTTGTATGGCTATATAGGGTTTGTAGGTTCTCCAAGAACCCAAGGTACCCAGAGCCAACAACTGAGTTTTCCTGTACAATGATATTCCACTATATACTGAGTATAGACCAATTCACATGTGACATATGTACAGTGAAAAATAGGTATCAAGGCCTAGGTATTTCTGAAATAGGCACATGATATGGAATTTAGGAGCAGTAGTTATTTGTACATCTCCGAATATGTGAGTAACCCTAAGAGCATATGCTTTAGAAGGTACTTTTCAAAATGTCTTGTTTATAACACACTTGCTTACATTTGGAAGGTGCAAATGCAGTAAAATCCAATATGGTAATAACAAATATTCTAATATTCTATATTCCCACATATCTTCTGATACAAAATGGTACCTTACTCGCGCGGTTAGGCCTAGTGACAGGAAATGGCCCAACATCCAACATAGATACATCACATTTGTCCATTCAAAGCTGACCAGATTTTTGCAAAGTGGGTAGGTATGGATTTTGGGCCCTAGCTCAGCCGGCACCAAGGGAAATCTAGCAAATCTGTACATTTTTCAAAACTAGACACCTAGGGGAATCAAAGAATAATGTTGCTTTTTTCAGTGAAAACAAATGTATTCTAGTAGCAGTCGCCACTGGGTAGTTATAGTTAGGACCATGTTTCCATAGAAAAAGTGTTTTTTGACTTGCCCATATCTTTGGTACCGTTTGACGAATGTTCACATGATTCTTGTTGGGCACAGAAAGTTTTGGGGTGATGCCTCAAGCGGGGCGGAGAAAAATGGGGGATACAAAAGTTGGATTTCCCATTTTAATTCCAATAGGATCTTTAGGAACGACTGCAGCATGAACCTCGGTACAGTATACACTTAATTTGGCAGAAAGCTAGCTTTTGGTATGATGATTACTCTTTCTCTTATTTGGTGTAAATCCATTCAGTAGTTTTTGAGATATTAAAGGGAATCCAAATTTGTATATCTCTGGCCGCGATGACGAGCTCATGCAGGAAATGCACAGCTCTGATTGGCTGCCAACACTTCAAACCAGGAAGTGTTCGCAGCCATTTTTGGCCTCGGCTTCAGCCAAGTCCCATTAAAAAATGTTTTAAAAAAACAGAAAGAGGGCTAGGGTAGAGACACTCTGACCCTTTAACTCTGGTGGTGTGGTCCTAGAGGACCCCCCCCACCCCCTCTTCCCGGGCTAAAAAGCGTTTTTTTTTTTTACTTTCACCCCAATTTTCAGCAGATCCAGTGAATTTAAAAAAAAAATTCAAAAACAAAGCTCGGGCTCCCACACTACTTTAATCTGAAGCCCCGCGTGGGCCAAGTCCCATGGGCAATTTTCATTGTAGTGCAAGGGGGCCACCTGCCATCCCCCCAGCCCGGGGACTGCCACCTTCCTGGGGCTTTCATTATATATAACGGGGGTCACCCAGCCCCCCCAAAGCCCAGGGCATTGCCACCTACCCAGGGCACAGATGTAATTGAACTTTGGGGGGTTGATCGGGCCCCCTCAGCCCCGGGACCACCACCTTCCCGGGGCTGTAATGAAATTACATGCAGGGGGCTGCCCAGTCTCCCTGTAGCCCCAGGGACCGCCACCTTCCCAGGGTATTTGTTTACATTCACACGGCAGGGCCGCTCGCCCACCCCCCACAGCCCCGGGGACTGCCACCTCCCCAGGACTGTAATGAAATTACATGCAGGGAGCTGCCCAGCCCGAAGCATTTGTTTACATTTATGTAGGAGGGCCATTTGTCCACACCCTCTGCCCCTGCAGCCCCCGGTACCACCACCTCCCTGTGGCATTGAATAAAATGGGTGCGGGGAGCTGGCGGCCCCAAGGTAGCCCAGGCTACCTCCTCCTCCGTGAGGCATTAAACAAATTTGTGTGTGGAGGGCCACGCCCCTCACAGCTCCATGGTACACCATCTCCCTGGGGCAAATAAAAAAAGGAAAGGGGGTCTGTTTCCCCACCTTCCCAAGGCTCTTTTTTGCTGGGGGGGGGGCACACAGCCCCCTCCTGGAGCCACTGATGGCCTTGGGGACTACTACCCCCCAGAGCCGGCTCCTGCATTGTCCCGGGGTGCCCAGACATGGGGCATAGCTGTTTGTTTTTGCTTGTTGGGAGCTGACCACTTCCACCAAGAAAAAGCAAACAAAGTCAGCTTTTTGACAGGAGAATCTGCCGAACAGATCCCGCTGCCAGAAAGTGGAGTTTTCATCTATCTTCCCTGCATGCAAATATGCGTGCAGGGAAGACAGATGAAAATATTGCTCCAGCAAGAAGGGAGTTACTAAGAAAAGCATCTCCATGCTTGCTGGAGCAAGGCCAGCTCCCGCAGGAGACGGGAGCCAGTGGGACTACGGGAGAGGCCTTGAGGCTCCCCCAGCAGGCCCAAATCTTCAGAAAGGGCTACAAACAGTGGTCAAAGTGCATTAAAAAAATTATGGGAAATGTGATGCTGCATGCAGAGGGGGGGGGGGTCAGTGAGCCTTAGGTACCTACATATTAAATAACATGCAGCGTAATTGAAAAATACTTTTAAAAAAGTGTTGCTTGTTGGGAAATACACTACATTACATTATGAAACCTCTATTAGTTCATGCACTCCATGTGTAACTAGAGAGCGACAGAATTAAGTCTTGGTTGGTGCAGCCTGTGACAGAAAGCAATGTGAATATGTAATGAGTAATTTTAAACTTTCATTACCCACACAGTATAAGATAACCTGCTACACGATGCTCAAAATGTTTAAGAAAAAATATTGCTTCCAAAATATAGATTTTAGTAATACCCACCAGAGTGTACATAATGCATTTTGGTACATTACTGTCCCTTCAACACTTCGAGGAGTAGTAAGCGTGATATGAATACAATTACAATTAAAAGCACACACTTCACAGCCCAGAGCTATAAGTGCCATGATCTCACATAACTGGTAAAGCCCAGACTACCTCACAGCAATAGATAACGTGCAGATTTAATGGCCAGATCATTGATTAAGCCACTGCTCACCTGACGTAATACTCAGATCCGTTTTATTCAAGATCATGATCACTCCCACCTTTAATTAACACTCTGACATAACGAGATGCTAGCAATGACATTATTTAGTGGCAAATCAGTTTAAGCTGCACATAATACCCCCACAATGTCAGAGCTCTTTCAAAGTCTCCAAGTTAGCACTTCACAGCCTAGAACTACCATTACAAAATAATACATCTTTGCCATCACAAAGCTTAGAGCGATCAGGTCAATTAAAGCCAGTTATAAAGGTTGCAGGAACATTATAGTTAGGATATAGAATTAAAAAAACCTTAGAAATTCACTAAAAAAAATAAAGGTTACAGGGACGTTATAGTTAGGTTCTGAATTTATTCTTACAAAACCATAGAAATTCAACAGTTATAGTTAGAGTTCTTTCAAGTAACTATAACTCACGCCCTAAGGTAACTGACTTGCGCACTCGCCATGCGCTGCTAATTACCCCACACATTACAGCACTCATGACAACTTCTATAACATCGTTAAAAATATAAATGAAATATTACTTCTCAAATTATTGAAGAACAATGTGCATGGCGGTGGTGCACGTTTTATACATATATGTGTATATATATATATATATAAATATATATACACATATAAAACCCCTACTGGTGGTCGCCAGTAGATAGTTATAGTTAGGACCTAGTTTCCATAGGAAGAGCGTTTTTTGTGTTGCCAACACCTTTGGCGCCGCTTGACCAATCTCCAGGAAATTTTCAAAACTTGTACTTCATTTGGTTCAGCTGTTGTTTTGAAAGCTTCAGGGCGATCTGTCTAACTGAGGCCAAGAAAAAGGGTGGTCCCAAAACGTGTTCTCCCCATGCATTTTCCCATAGGGATTTTGAACATGACTACAGCCCAAACAGCTGGATGGAATTAACACCAAATTTGCCAGAAAGCTAACTGTTGGTCCAGAAAGCGCGCTTTTTGTTATGTGGTGTAAATTTGTTCAGTAGCTTTAGCAATAATAAAGGGAAAAATATATAGATATCTAGTTATATATAGTTATCTTAGGGTGCGAGTTCTAATTACAAGAGTTAACCTTAACTATAACTGCTGAATTTCTTAGTTTTTTTGCGAGTGAATTCAGAACCTAACTACAACATCCCTGTAATCTTTGTTTTTTTCATACAATACCACAGAAATTCAGCCCTTTTTCAGGGTTATTCCCAAAATGTTTGCCTTTTTCCTCCTATTTTTTCTGACCTGCTGGTGTTGGCTTTAAGACTCTGAGCACTTTACCAGTGCTAAAGTGCATATGCTCTTTGTCTAAATTGTATTAGTGATTGGTTTTTCCAAGACTGGCGTATTTGATTTACTAGTAAGTCCCTAGTAAAGTACTATGCCCAGGGCCTGTAAATCAAATGCTACTAGTGGGGCTGCATGTCTCAGGTCTGCCATTGCAGTGTCTGTGTGTGCAGTTTTAAACTGCCGTTTCGACCTGGCAAGTTCACCCACTTGCCAGGCCCAAACCTTCCCTTTTACTACATGCAAGTCACCCCTAAAGTAGGCCCAAGGCAGCCCCAGGGGCATGGTGCAGTGTATTTTATAAGGTAGGACATGTACTGGTGTGGTGTACATGTCCTGATAGTGAAATACTGCTAAATGTGGTTTTCACTATTGCAAGGCCTGTCTTTCACATAGGGTAACATGGGGATTGACTTGAAATATCTATCAAGTGTAATAATTTCCCATTGGGAGTGGATAGAGATACGGAGTTTGGGGTCTCTGAACTCACAATTTAAAAATACATCTTTTGGTGAAGTTGATTTAGGAACTGTAAGTTTGAAAATGCCATGTTTAGAAAGTGGGCGTTGTCTTGCTTAACCATTCTGTGTCTCTGCCTATCTACTGAATACACATCTGGGTCAGGATGTCAGTTGGGCTGTTTGTGCATTCACTCTAGACAGTCACACAAAAGGAGTTGAGGTGTGCCCTGCTTATCCAGATGGGCCTTCATCAGGCACCTGAGCTAGAGGGGTGGGTGAGCTGACACCTGCACCTGAATAGGGATGTGCCTGTCCTCACACAAAGCAGTTCCCAACCCCCTGGAGTGTGTCTGGGGCCAGGGCAGGGAAAGGCAGGGTCTTGTGCACTTCAAAGACTTCTCTTTGAAGTTTGCCTACTTTAACAACAGAAATGAGTATAAGTTCTGGGCCTCTGACCCCACTGTGGTGAGGACGACAGTATTGATGGGGCTTTACCCTGGCCCTTCCCTTCTCTTTCTGTACCCCGAGATGCACCTGTGTTTCTTTTTACAGACTACCTTGGATGCCTGTCCCTTTAAAGCCTCCACAAGAATACAGGAGGTGGAGGGCATGTATTGTGTGTGACGCTGATCAGCCCCCTGATGAATGGTGGCCTGAAATAGGAGGCAGGAATAACCCTGAAGCGAGGAGTACCAATGAGCGCAGGAGAGAGAAGCACCAGAGGAAGACGTATGGGGAAATAGACCCAGAACAACACCAACCAGGTCAGGACGACTCAAGAAGCAGCAGCCTTCTGTCTGAGATCTCCAGTGGCCCAGACGAGAGTCGACAGAGTAAGCCGGGAGGCCATCGTTTCCTCATAACGCTCCACCATGCTCCTTGAGGAGTGTGGCTAGCCCAGGTACGTGGGCATCTAATTGGACTAACTGGTGGGTGGGAAACAGGTAGCTGGGGGGACGGAGATGGATCACACGTCTAAGTGGTGGATTCCCTGTCTTGTTTAGGCGATGGGAATGAGAGGAGCATGTCCCACTTGTGACCAATAGAAAAGAAAGAAAATTGCATGACAACACAGTGATGGGATAGGGCAAGTCGGTGATTATATCCCTCACACCCACCCCCATACAATAGCTAACATTAAGGAACATCCACTTACCTGTGGTTCTTTCCTCTTCTGTCTGAGGGGCACACCAACAACAATGGTACAGTCCAGTCAATCCTAAAGGAAAGAGGAAAACGAAGACGATTGTGCTGAAACAAAATTCAAACGACGAAAACGGAAGATGTATAGAGAATAATAAAGAGACCTATAAGCAGATAACTCAGACATGTAATCCATTTTGTTATCCTTCTACCAAGCTGTTTGCCAGACCATGTGACACCCACATAGTTAGAACACTTCTGGACAGAGAACATTCTGCCAGTAAGAAGAGCTGGTTGCTGTAGGAGGGACTGCCACTCTGCCTGTTTCTTTGTTGTGCTGGCCGTCAGCTTGCTGCTTCTGTCCTGGGAGTGAAAGGTCTGGACTTGGCTTTCTACATCCTGCTTACAAAGGTTATCCAAGGGCTTGAACTGAGCTTGCCTCCTATTAAGAAGTCTCTGAGACATCAATGACTTCACCTGCCAGCACCTGGGCTCTTCTGCTGAGAGTCATGACCTGCCAAAAAGTGTCAACTCCAGATCCTGGGCCCATGGAAGTGTAAGCTGTTGACCTGAAGGGGAAAATCCACACACCGATGTGCTGTGGCTGAAAAATCAGTGCAGCGCCTGTCTCGCAGCTGCAGAGTCGATGCAGTGCCTGTTTCACCAGGACTCCATCAACACAGCGCGTCTGGATTTTCCACTCATCGTTCCAGGACATCAATTTCGCATCGATCCCCGCACTGCATTAAGGAACCAAGGCTGTGTGTCTGGAAATCACGCATCACCTTTCCTGCGAGGAAAGAACTGACGCATCACCTCTCCTGCCGGTAAGGAACCAACGCACCACCTCATCTGCGAGGAAAGAATTGACGCATCACCTCCCCTGCGCAGTAAGTAACCAATGTATTGCTTCGCTTTTTTGGTGCCTCACCTCCCCTGCGGCCCACATTGTCTTTGTTTTTGATGCATCCAAGGTACTTTGTGCTCAGAAGATACTACCATTGATTCCTATGGACTAAGACCTGTTTAACCCTTTTAAAAGTGATATCTTTACTTGTGTATGTTGGATTTTTGTTGTTTTGGACTTGTTTTACTCAGATAAATATTGGATATTTTTCTAAACTGGTATGGAGTACTTTTGTGGTGTTTTCACTGTGTTACTGTGTGCGTGTGTGTGTGTTGTGTGTGTACTCAAATACTTTACACATTTCCTCAGAGATAAGCCTAACTGCTTGAGCCAAGCTACCAAGGGGGTGCGCAGGGGTTATCTTAGCTGAGTGACTACCGTATCCTAACTAGAGTAAGGGTTTCTACTTGGACAGGGTGAAAACCACTGCCAACTAGAAACCCCATATTTAACAGTTAGGTTCTGAATTTACACACACAAAACCATAGAAAGTCAACAGGTATAGTCCTGGTTATATCAGGTATCTATAACTTGCGCCCTAGCCATGCACAGTTATTTCATCATTAATTTTACTGCTAATGTTACATTGATATTTTTAATGATGTTATATAAGATGTAATGAGTGTTGTCATATCTGGGGTAACTAGCAGTGCATGGTGAGGGGGCGAGTTATAGTTACCTTAGGGCTCGAGTTATAGTTACTTGAGATAACCATAACTATAACTGTTGATTTTCTATGGTTTTGTGTGAATAAATTCAGGACCTCACTATAACATCCCTGTAACCTTTGTTTTTTTCAGTGAATTGTAATCTCTAATTATAACATCCCCCTAACCTTTGTTTTCTCAGTGACTATATATATATATTTATAGTTACTTATTTATTACAATTCCTCTATAGGTCGTCATGGAGCTCTGACTAAACACACAAATCTTGTCTTCTGAGGCTGTGACGTGAAAATAGAAGCATCCATGACTGGTGATGTAGGGACAGGGTCAGTGAGTGGATGCAAGAGTGCCTGAGTGGGTCGTTGAGTGTGTGCATGAGTACCTCAGTGAGTCTGTGAGTAGATGCGTGAGTCTCTCAGTGGGTCTGTGAGTGTGTGCATGTGTCTCTGAGTCTGAGTAGATGCGTGAGTATCTGAGTGGGTCTTTAAGTGTGTGCATGAGTACCTCAGTGGGTCTTTGAGTGTGTGCATGAGTCTCTCATTGGGCCTATGAGCGTGTGCAGGAGTACCTCAGTGGGTCTTTGTCAGGGTGCAAGAGACTCTAAGTGGGTCTGTTAGTCAGTGCATGAGTCTTTAGGTCTACGGGTGCATGCATGAGTCTCTGGGTGGGTCTCTGAATGTGTGCATGAGTACATCAGTGGGTTTGTCAGTGGGTACATAAGTCTCTGAGTGAGTGCATAAGTCTATGTGTAAGTGCATGAGTAACTGAGTGTCTCTCAGAGTGTTTGCATCAGTACCTCAGTGGATCGGTGAGTGCATGCAACAGTCTCCCAGTGGGTCTCTGAGTGTGTGCATGAGTACCTCAGTGGGTCTGTGAGATGGAGCATAAGCCTCTGAGTGGGTCTGTGAGTTGGTGCATGAGTTTTTGAATCTATGAATGCATACATGAGTTTCTTGGTCTGTGACTGTGTGCATGAGTACCTCAGTGGGTCTGTCTGTGGGTGCCTGAATCTCTGAGTGCATGCATGAGACGCTGAGTCTATAAGTATGTGCATGAGTCTCTGAGACAGCTTGTGACTGGGTGTATGAGTCTATCATTGTGTACATGAGTTTATGAGTGGGTCTCTGCGTGTGTGCATTAGTTCCTCAGTGGGTCTGTTAGTGGGTGCATGAGTATCAGAGTGGGTCTGTGAGTGGGTCCATAAGTACCATAGTGGGTCTGAGAGTTTGCGCATTAGTACCTCAATGGGTCTGTGACAGCGGGTCCATGAGTCGGTGCTTGAGTCTCTGAGTCTGAGTGCGTGCAGGAGTCTCCGAGTGGGTATGTGAATGTGTGCATGAGTACCTCTGTGAGTGTGTCTGTGGGTGCATGGTTCTCTGAGTGGGTCTCTGAGTATCTTTATGAGTACCTCTGAGTGGGTCTATGAGTATCTTTATGAGCACCTCAGTGGGTGCTTAAGTGTCTGAGTGGGTCTGTGATTGGGTGCATGGGTGCCTCAGTAGGTCTGTGAGTGTGGGCAGGAGTGCCTGAGTGGGTCTGTGAGTGGGTGCATGAGTACCTCTGTGGGTCTGTCAGTGGGTGCATGAGTACCTCAATGGAGCTGTGAGTGCATGCATGAGACTCTCAGTGGGTTTATGAGTGTGTACATGAGTCCCTCAGTGGGTCTATATGAGGGTGCATGAATCTCCAAGTGGGTCTGTGAATAAGTCCTGAGTCTATGAGTGCATGCATGAGTCTCTCAGTGGGTCTGTGAGTGTCTGCATGAGTACCTCAGTGGGTCTGTCAATGGGTGCATGAGTCTGTGAGTGGGTCTGTGCATGTGTGCATGAATACCTCTATGTGTGTTTCAGTGGGTGCATGACTGTGTGGGTGTGTGAGTGTCTTTATGAGTACCTCAGTTGGTTGTGAGTGGGCGCATGAGTGTCTGAGTAGGTTGTGACTGAATGCATGAGTGCCTCAGTGGGTGTGTGAGTAGGTGCATGAGTGCCTCAGTGGGTCTGTGAGTGGGTGCATAAGTGTCTGTGTGAATCTGTGACTGGCTGCATGAGTGCCTCAGTGGGTGTGTGAGTAGGTGCATGAGTGCCTCAGTGGGTCTGTGAGTGGGTGCATGAGTATCTGAGTGTGTGCATGAGTACCTCAGTGGATCCGTGAGTGTGTGCATGAGTCCTTCAATGGGTCTATGAGTGTGTGCTTGAGTACCTCAGTGGGTCTGTAAGATGTAGCATGTGGGTCTGTGAGTCGGTGCATGAGTCTTTGAGTCTATGAGTGCATGCATGAGTCTCTTGGTCTGTGAATGTGTGCATGAGTACCTCAGTGGGTCTGTCTGCGGTTGCATGAGTCACTGTGTGGGTCTCTGAGTGCATGCATGAGTCTCTGAGTCTATGAGTATGTGCATGAGTCTCTGAGTCTGTTTGTGACTGGGTTTATGAGTCTATAAGTGGGTTTATGAGTGTGTGCATTAGTACCTCAGTGGGTCTGTTAGTGGGTGCATGAGTATCAGAGTGGGTCTGTGAGTGGGTGCATAAGTCCCTCAGAAGGTATGAGAGTGTGCGCATTAGTACCTCAGTAGGTCTGTGAGTGGGTGCAGGAGTTTCTGAGTGGGTCCATGAGTCGGTGCATGAGTGTCTGAGTGTCTGAGTGCGTGCAGGAGTCTCTGAGTGGGTATGTTAATGTGTGTATGAGTACCTCTGTGGGTGCATGGTTTTCTGAGTGGGTCTATGAGTATCTCTATGAGTACCTTAGTGGGTGCTTAAGTGTCTGAGTGGGTCTGTGACTGGGTGCATGGGTGCCTCAGTGGGTCTGTCAATGGAGCAGGAGTGCCTGAGTGGGTGCATAAGCACCTCAGTGGGTCTGTCAGTGGGTGCATGGGTATCTCAATGGAGCTGTGAGTGCATGCATGAGTCTCTCAGTGGGTTTATGAGTGTGTGCAAGAGTACCTTAGTGGGTCTATATGAGGGTGCATGAATCTCCGAGTGGGTCTGTGCATGAGTCTTTGAGTCTATGAGTGCATGCATGAGTCTCTGAGTGGGTCTGTGAGTGTTTGCATGAGTATCTCAGTGGGTCTGTCAGTGGGTGCATGAATCTCTGAGTTGGTCTCTCAGTGCGTGCATGAGTCTCTGAGTCGATGAGTGTGTGCATGAGTCTCTGAGTGGGTATATGAGTGGATACATGAGTGGCTCAGTGGGTCTGTCAATGGGTGCATGAGTCTGTGAGTGAGCGTATGAGACTCTGAGTCTATGAGTGCCTGCATGACTCTGTGAGTGGGTCTGTGCGTGCGTGCATAAATTCCTCTATGGGTGTGTCTGTGGGTGCATGGCTTTCTGAGTGAGTCTATGAATATCTCTATGACTACCTCAATGGGTGTGTCAGTGGATGCTTAGGTGTCTGAGTGGGTCTGTGACTGGGTGCATGGGTGCCTCAGTGAGTGGGGGCAGGAGTGCCTGAGTGGGTCTGTGAGTGGGTGCATGTTTACCTTAGTTGCATCTGTCACAGTGGGTGCATGGGTAGCTCAATGGAGCTGTGAGTGCATGCAGGAGTCTCTCAGTGGTTTTATGAGTGTGTGCATGAGTACCTCAGTGGGTCTATATGAGGGTGCATGAATCTCCGAGTGGGTCTGTGCATGAGTCCTTGGGTCTATGAGTACATGCATGAGTCTCTGGGTGGGTCTGTGAGTGTCTTTATGAGTACCTCATTGGGTTGTGAGTGGGTGCATGAGTGTCTGAGTGGGTTCTGACTAAGTGCACGAGTGCCTCAGTGGGTGTGTGAGGAGGTTCATGAGTGCCTCAGTGGGTCTGTAAGTGGGTGCATAAATGTCTGAGTGAATCTGTGACTGGGTGCATGAGTGCCTCAGTGGGTGTGTGAGTAGGTGCATGAGTGCCTCAGTGTGTGCCTGAGTACATCAGTGGATCAGTGAGTGTTTGCATGAGTCTTTCAGTGGGTCTATGAGTGTGTGCTTGAGTACCTCAGTGAGTCTGTGAGATGGAGCATAAGCCTCTGAATGGGTCTGTGAGTCAGTGCATGAGTCTTTGAGTCTATGAGTGCATGCATGAGTTTCTTGTTCTGTGAGTGTGTGCATGAGTACCTCAGTGGGTCTGTCTGTGGGTGCATGAGTCTCTGAGTGGGTCTCTGAGTGTCTTTATGAGTACCTCAGTGGGTTGTGAGTGGGCACATGAGTGTCTGAGTAGGTTGTGACTGAGTGCATGAGTGCCTCAGTGGGTGTGTGAGTAGGTGTATGAGTACCTCAATGGGTCTGTGAGTGGGTGCATGAGTATCTGAGTGTGTGCATGAGTACCTCAGTGCATCAGTGAGTGTGTGTATGAGTCTTTCATTGGGTCTATGAATGCATGAGTACCTCAGTGGATCTATATGAGGGTGCATGAATCTCCGAGTGGGTCTGTGCATGAGTCCTTGAGTCTATGAGTGCATGCATGAATCTCTGAGTGGGTCTGTGAGTGTCTGCATGAGTACCTCAGTGGGTCTGTCAGTGGGTGTATGAGTCTCTGAATGGGTCTTTCAGTGTGTGCATGAGTCGATGAGTGCGTGCAAGAGTCGATGAGTGGGTATGTGAGAGGATGCATAAGTCCCTCAGTGGGTCTGTCAACGGGTGCATGAGTCTCTGAGTGAGTGCATGAGACTCTGAGTCTATGAGTGCCTGCATGACTCTGTGAGTGGTTCTGTGTGTGTGTGCATGAATACCTCTATGGGTGTATCAGTGGGTGCATGACTCTCTGAGTGGGTCTGTGAGTGTCTTTATGAGTACCTCATTGGGTTGTGAGTGGGTGCATGATTGTCTGAGTGGGTTGTGAGTAGGTGCATGAGTGCCTCAGTGGGTCAGTGAGTGGGTGCATGAGTACCTCAGTGGATCAGTGAGTGAGTGCATGAGTCTTTCAATGGGTCTATGAGTGTGTGCTTGAGTGCCTCAGTGGGTCTGTGAGAAGTTGTACAAGTATCTGAGTGGGTCTGTGAGTCGGTGCATGAGTCTTGAAGTGCATGCATGAGCCTCTGAGTGGGTCTGGGAGTGTGTGTATAAGTACCTCAGTGGGTCTGTCAGTGGGTGCATGAGTCTCTGAGTCTATGAGTACGCCCATGAGTCTCTGAGAGGATGTGTAACTGGGTGCACAAGTCTATGAGTGTGTGCATGAGTGTCTGAGTTGATCTGTGAATGTGTTCATTAGTACCTCAGTGGGTCTGTCAGTGGGTGCATGACTCAAGCTAGCCTGGCTTATGAGGGGTGATACCCCGAAACCGATCCCAGGATGCTTCATTCCGGTCCATGGAGGACCTGGCCTGACTGTTCTCATGGGGAGCAGGTTCAAGACTGATTTGCATATGGCTAAGGTGGCATGGTAAGCAAAAGAACGATGCATTTAACCCAGATCTGTGACTGGGGTGAGTGTTTGAAAAGCTTAAGCACTCCGTCCATCATCCTTTTGTGTGGTGTGGTGTGGCTGCATGAATACCTCAGTGGATCTGTAAGGGGGTGCATGGGTTTCTGAGTAGATCTGCCAGTCGGTTCATGAGTCCCTAAGTGGCTCTGAGTGTATGTGAGTATGTGCATGAGTGTCTGAGTGAGTATGATTCTCCTTTTTGTTTTTTTTGCGATATTCACAAATCCGTTGCGATGTTACATAGTGGGGCTGCGCTGGGGGTCGCAACATATTTGCAAATATCGCACACAGGGCAGAAGAACTTCCTCAATGTTGTATGGGCATACTATGTCCAAAAATCACCCTTATATCTCATCTATGGTGTCAGGCTACATCCAACCTGACCCATTATACCAGGTTTCCTCATTTGATTTTCTGCCCTGGGAACTGTGCCCGTCATATAAAATGGCGGCCACAACTTTCTGCTGAGGTTTCGGCCAGCCAAGCAGGTACTTTGTGTGCCGTGACATTTTGCGAACCTGCCATGAGTGGATTTGCGAATTGTTTGCGCCTCTACGTATACATATTTGGTTTTCATTTAATATCACCAAAACTACTGAACAGATTTACACCAAATAACGAAAAGCAAGCTTTCTGGACCAAAAACTAATTTTATGCCAAATGTGGTGTAATTCCATCCAGCGGTTCGGGCTGTAGTCGTGTTCAAATTCCTTTTGGGAATTAACATGGGAGACACACTTTTTTGACAACCCCTCCCCCCTATTTTTCTGGGCCCTAATCTGATGGATCACCCAAAACTTTCCATGTGCAACAAGACCCTTGGGCACTGTAACGGGGGATGCATACCCCGTCGACACAAACGAAGGACCGGGGCCAACAGGATGGTGCCCCAGGGGGACTATGGACAGGACTGCATGCAGTCATAAGCACCCCCACAACAACGCTAACGGGAGGCAGGAAGAGAAAGCAGACGCCGGGGAGACGGAGAGGTGCGCAGACCAGGAGTGCGAACAGGACGCTGGAGGAGAGCGCGACACGAGCATTAGGCAGGAGGAGGAAGCAGATGCCGGGGAGACGAAAGGAGACGCGGACCAGGAGTACGAGGGAGACGCCGGAGGAGAGTGTGATGCGAACGTCAAGCAGGACGAGGGAATGGATGGCCTTTTGGAGACTGAAGACACGGGCCAGGAGCGTGAGGAGGACACAGAAGGAGCCAGTCAGAGCGACAAGCTACACAGCTCCAGAATCAAGGACCCAGAAACCCACCATGTCCCAGGAGGGACGTGGCTAGCCCAGGTACGTGCCCAGTTACAGGGCTCCGCTTCTGCACTACTTAAAAAGGAGAATGGAAGTAGGGGAGATACAGAAGAGGAAAAAGGAGACTCCCACAGCTTAGACAAGAAAGGGGCAGTTAGGGAGTTAATGAAAAACTCACTGGGGCACATGATGGCTGGGGCACCTGAGCAATTACACAGTGGATAAACACAGATTTGTTACATTGTGCACTGAGTGTTCACCCTCCTCACCAGACCTTCACCCACCATTCCCCAGTACAAGTAAGTTTAAGTATATATCACTACGATTTCAGATCAATAGTCTTACCTTTCGTTGATCTTTTTTTTTTTTTTTTCTTTTCTCTTCTTCTGTTCCATGCCACTGAGTGCTGATGACGCGACGCAACTGAAATGTAAAAACGAACAAGAAGGAGAACAAAATACAGGACTATAAAGACAATACAATTAAGAAGGGTGAAACCATAAGTTGTAAGACAAGAAATCACTGCAATAAACATCATTTGTGTAAACCCACGTTTATCTATCTGGTATAAGGGATTCAAAAACCTCCTGGGGTTAATAGGGGTCCTCCCTTGGTTAACCTCTTACAGTGGTGTCAGAAGTAGGATCTTATCTGGATATATCAAGGGGACCATGGAGGACAAGCCCAACCTGGAGGATATGATTAGTCAGCTCGCTGAAGGCCAAAGACATTTAGTTAGTTTGGATGGAGCAGTTAAGGGAAGCACGAACCGACAGGGAGGCTCTACAGACTGCCCTAAAAAGTCAAGCTACAATTATAGCGAACAACCAATTGGTCCATGAGACAGCTATACAGAAATTGACAGATACCATAGCTACCACCTGGGTCCATCCGAATGTACCTAGTTCAGTTTTACAGAAATTCCAGCAAGGAAAAGACCCAGATGCCTTCTTTACTAACTTCGAGAGGGTCGCAACATCAGCAAACTGGCCGCAAGACAGGTGGGGACAACTTGTGGCACCCCTATTGACTGGTACTCTACAAGCAGCATACCAGGCAGTGAATCCGATACAGACGACTTCTTATGGGGATATCAAGAAGACTATCCGTGAAAGAGTAGAGTTTGATACTGAATATTATTGTATAAAATTTCGAAGGACAAGGTGGACACCTATGCAAAACCCCAGAGCTCTCTACTATAGGGTTCAAGATCTAGGTCTGAACTGGTTTAGCCCCAAGGGCACTTCAAAGGAAGAGGTTATACGAATAATATTATTGGAACAGTTTCTAGAAGCATTACTGGTGCAAACACGAAATTGGATCAAGCAACATCCGAACGTTACAGCAACCTCCGCCATAGAGCTTGCATGTGCATACCATAGAGCCCATGACTTCAGAGTAATCCCACTTAAAGGACCAATGTCGACAACAAAAAACATTAACCCTTCACCACAATCTCGTATGCAGAATAACCCAGAGGGTACACCCAGTATAGGCTTTCCTGAGAAAGAACCTAATCAAAACCCACAATGTTACCATTGTGCGGGGTGGGGACACATTGCACGCAATTGTCCCCATAAACTACCCAAACCTGAACCCATGGAAATAGGGGTCACTAGAGGCAGGGTCTAATGTACGGGTGGGAAAGTACTACAGTATATCAAAAGAATGAAAGTAAATAAAAAACCCATTAGGGCACTAGTCGACTCTGAATGTAGTCAAACTGTGATTAATGCAGAACTGATTTCTAATCATCAGTGGCAGAAGGGAGAATCTGTAGCCATATGTTGTATACACTGGGACAGTAAACAATACCCAGTAGCTGAAATAAGCATAGAATGGAAAGGACGAGAAGAAAGTTTTAAGGTAGGGGTAGTACCCCATCTAGTAGAGGAGTTGATTATAGGAACGGACTATTACGACTTCCAGGATTTATTAGAAAGTATAAAAGAGAACAACTCTATAGATTCCTGGACCACTGAAGCCCCTTTTTCCAACATTACTATTGAGGCAGGTAAGGTGAAATTGAAACTAAGCAGACGGGAAAAAAGGGAGCAAATGAGACAATACCAAATTGGTGTCAAACTCAACCCTCTCCCTTTGTTTCCAACAGGGAAGAAGGTTTTATCGACTCCAACACACTTCAGAGTCTGTCAGAGAGAAGACCCCGTAGTGACACATGCCTGGGCTTCCGCTGTTGCAGAACCAACGGGTCAGGTGGGTCCTTATTTTCCTATAAAAAACGGTTTGTTATACAGGACCCTTTAACAAAAAAACATACAAAAAACCCAATTAGTGGTACCCTCCCCGTACCGAATACAGGTACTTCATCTAGCGCACGGGAAAGTAGGTGGAGGACATTTCGGACGGGAGAAAACCGAGGAATACCTGCTACATCATTTCTATTGGCCAGGGGTATTCTCCGACATACAAACGTTTTGTGCTCAATGTCCTAAATACCAACTAGTTAACCCCTCAGTGGTCCCCAAGGCACCACTCTGTCCTTTACCTATTATAGACGTCCCTTTTTCTAGAGTAGGAATAGATTTAGTCAGACCACTGCTGCCCTCCTCATGAGGGTATCTTTATATCCTAGTACTCGTGGATTATGCCACTCGTTATCCTAAAGCTATTCCTCTCATTAGCATGACGACTGAAAATGTGGCACATGCTATGATCGGGTTTTTGTCCCCGGTGGGCTTTCCATGAGAACTACTAACGGATCAGGGCACACAATTTATGCACTGTCTTATGTCTCAAATATGTCATCTATTAGGAGTAAAACATATTCGAACCTCTGTTTATCATCCATAAACAGATGGCCTTGTAGAGAGATACAATCGAACAATCAAAACGCTCCTAAATTTTTTTTATATCTGACTCAGGAAGGGATTGGGACAAGAAATTACCACTGGTTCTATATGCCATTCAAACTCATGTTCAGGCTTCAACCGGACATAGCCCTTTCGAATTAGTTTTTGGCAGACAACCTAGAACCCTCCTAAACATGGCAGCCGAACAATGGGAAGAAAAGGAAGTCGAATGTTGAGATATACTTGAATACACCCGGTGGTTAAAAGACAATATACAGTCCATATGGGAGGACGTCAGGGTACATTTGGAAGAAGCCCAAGAGAAACAAAGAAAATACTATAATACAGGAAAAAAAATTAGAGAGTTACCTGTAGGGGGTAAGATACTAGTCCTCTTACCGAGCGCTGAGAATAAATTATTAGCGAAATGGCAAGGTCATATACAATCCTAGAAAGAGTAACCCCAGTTACTTATCGACTGGAAATGTCATAGAATCCAAAGAAAACCCAGGTAGATCACATCAACCTCCTTAAAAAATGGGACGAAGGAGAAGTACAAACCCCAGGTGAAGGTTCTATCTTCCTTATAAATAAAACAAAGCCCCTGGAGATCACTCTGTGTCCCCAACCAGGTGAAGTCCTTGAGTGTATACCCCATTTAAGCCCAGACCTACCAGACGAGAACAAAACCCAGCTCATCAAGGTACTGCAACAACATATATATCTCTTTTCAACAAAACCCGGAAAGACCTCCTTAGTCCAACATAATATCATGACACAAGAGGGAAAAATAATCTGATTGAAACCATATCGTATTCCTGAGGCCCGTAGACAGATGTTGAGCAAGAAGTCCAAAACATGTTAAATACTGGTATAATAGAACCATCCACAAGTCCCTGGTTGTTTTGGTACCAAAACCAAACAGGACAATCTGTTTTTGCATTGACTTCCGACAACTCAACACCATTTCGAAATTTGATACGTATCCCGTGCCTAGGGTAGACTAATTAATAGAACAGCTAGGACATGCCCAATACCTGTCCACTTTAGAGCTTACAAAGGGTTATTGGCAGATTCCCCTAAATCCTAAGGATAAAGAAAAAAACAGCTTTTTCCACTCCGTCAGGGTTATACCAATTTATGGTATTGCCTTTTGGCCTACACGGAGCCCCTGCCACCTTTCAACGTCTGATGGACAAAATACTACGACCACATGTTGGATATGCTGCAGCATATCTGGATGACATTGTCATCTATAGCCGAACCTGGGAACAACACATAAATCACTTATCTGTTGTATTTCATTCCTTGAAAGAAGCAGGATTAACGGCCAATCCGCAGAAATGCAAAATAGCTAAGAACTCTATTACTTATCTCAGGTATAATATAGAAAAGGGACATATACGACCCCAGTTGGACAAAGTCGCCGCCATCAATAAAATACCACCCCCTAAAACAAAACAGGAAATACGATCTTTTTTGGGAATGGTAGGATACTACCGCCACTTCATCCCTCACTATTCCACCTACTCAGCCCCCTTAACTGACCTGTTAGGAAAAGAACAACCAAATAAAGTAGACGAATTGACAGATCCACAAATTGATAGTTATCAAAAACTCAAAGAGTTCCTGGTAACAAATCCCGTCCTACACTGCCCTGATTTCAAGAAACCATTTGTGTTTCAAACGGATGCATCGGAATTGGGTCTGGGTACTGTCCCTTCTCAGAAAGGCGAGGAGGGACTGGAACATCCCGTAGTTTATATTAGTAGGAAGCTATTGTTTAGGGAAAACACTACCCCACCGTGGAAAAGGAGTGCCTGGACATAAAGTGGGCTATAGAGGCTTTACAGTATTATTTGTTAGGACATCCTTTTACATTGATCACAGACCACACCCCACTAACAGGGTTAGCCTGTCATAAAGACACAAATCCCAGAGTGTGAAGGTGGTTCATGGCCCTTCAACCTTTTGTGTTTCAGATACAGCATTCCCCGGGTTCCCATTTAACCAATGCCGACCATCTCTCGAGACACCCTGTTGATTCAGGGCTAAATCAGCCTCTCATAGGGGGAAGCGAATGTTACGGGGAAGCATACCCGGTCGACACTAATGGAGGAACGGGGCTGACAGGATGGTTCCCCAGGGGGACTATGGACAGGACTGTGTGCAGTCGTAAGCACGCCCACAACAATGCTAATGTGAGGCAGGAAGAGAAAGCAGACGCCTGAGAGAAAGAGAGGTGCGCGGACCAGGAGTGCGAACAGGACGCTGGAGGAGAGTGCAATGCGAACATTAGGTAGGAGCAGGAAGGCAGATGCCGGGGAGACGAGAGGAGATGCGGACTGGGAGTACGAGGGAGGCGCCGGAGGAGAGTGCGACACGAACGTCAAGCAGGACTAGGGAGCGGATGCCCTTTTGGAGACTGAAGACATGGGCCAGGAGAGCGAGGAGGACACAGGAGGAGCCAGTCACAGTGACAAGCTACACAGCTCGAGAATCCAGGACCCAGAAACCCGCCACATCCCAGGTGGGACATGGCTAGCCCAGGTACGTGCCCGATTACAGGGCTCCATTTCTGCACTACTATAAAAGGGAAAACAGAAGTAGGGGAGATACAGAGAAGGAAAAAGGAGACTCCCACATCTGAGACAAGAAAGGGGCAGTTAGAGAGTTAAAGAAAAACTCACTGGGGCACATGATGGCTGGGGCACCTGAGCAATTACAGGATGGATAAACACAGATTTGTTACATTGTGCAATGAGTGTTCACCCTCCTCACCAGACCTTCACCCACCCTTCCTCAGTATAAGTAAGTTTAAGTATATATCACTATGATTTCCGATCAATAGACTTACCTGTCATTGGTCTTTTCTTTTCTTTTCTTTTCTCTTCTTCTGTTCCATGCGACTGAGTGCTGACGACGTGACACAACTTAAAAGTAAGGACAAACAAGAAGGAGATCAAAATACAGGACTATAAAGGCCATACAATTAAGAAGGGTGAAACCATAAGTTGTAAGACAAGAAATCACTGCAATAAACATAATTTGTGTAAATCCATGTTTATCTATCTGGTATAAGGGATTCAAAACCCTCCTGGTGTTACTAGGGGTCCTCCCTGGGTTAACCTTTTACAGGCACACTGTGTTTGAAAAATTTCATAAAGATTCATCAAACAGCGCCAAAGATATAACCAAGTCAAAAAATGCTTTTTCTATGGAAACTAGGTCCTAACTATAACTACCCACTGGCGACCGCCAGTAGGTTATATATATATATATATACATACACACACACACATATATTCACTTAAAAAAACAAAGGTTACTGGGATGTTATAGTTAGTTATCTCAAGTAACTATAGCTCATGCCCTAAGGTAACTATAACTCACGCCCTCACCTTGAACAGTTTTTTTGTCAAATATTTTACTGCAGATATTCCATTAATATTATCAATGATGTCAGCAAAGATGTCCTGAGGGCTGTAATTTGTTGGATAATTAGGAGTGCATGGCGAGGGTGTGAGTTATAGTTATCTTAGGGCACGAGTTATAGTTACTTGAGATAACTCTACCAGGTGAATTTCTATGGTTTGGTATGTTTTAAATGTGAGCCTAACTATAATGTCCCTGTAAGTTTTGTTTTTTTCAGTGAATTTCTACTTTGTTTTTTTTAACGTAAAGTAATTTTTAATGCTATACTTTAACCGAAACACCAGTTGGCCGCAACCCCTATATCTACCTAATCCCCATGCTGTGCATGGCCTTCGGCTGTGCGCAGAGGGGGTTGGCTACAGGGCCTATAACCACCCTACTGTGTGCAGTGGGGGTTGACTGTAGGGCCTGGCCTGCAGCCAGTCCCTGCGGCTAACACCCCTAACCACCCAAACCCACTCTGCGCACAGTCTTTGGCCATGCACCGCAGTAGTTGGCTGCAGGTCTACATGCCACCCTCCCCTGGCCAATTTTGGCCCTCGGCCACATTCCCCGGGGCCCGGCCTGCTAAAATGAATTATTTTGGGGGTAGGGGAATGCGAGTCCCCCTCCCTCTGGCCGGTCTCTCCCCGGGGACCCCATCCCCTGGGGTGTGGTCTAAATATTTGTTCTTTTTGGGAAAGGGTGACGTGCGCCCCCCCCCCCCCCCCCCCCCCCAAACAGGCCGATCTTGGCCCTGAGGACCCCATCCCTTAGATTCTGGCCTAATTATTTATTTTTTTGAGGGGAGGGGGCCTGTTCGAGCTCGGAGCTTTTCTTACACCATTGAGTTACACATTATGAATCAACATATGCTCACCCTCTGTTCGCATTGAACAGAGCAGGCCATCTTAACTTAGGAGGCAATGTGTAAAGTATTTTTGCAACATTTTAAACAGTAAAATAGTGAAAACACAGCACAAAAGATACCACACCTGGTTAGAAAAATAGGGGTTGATTTAATGAACAAAACAAGACCAAAACAACAAAACTCCAATAAGTAGAAGTTGAGATATGATTGTTTTAAGAATATCTGCAATCATAATGCTTAGAACTATAATGCACTGACTGGGACTATCTGGTCGCGCTTGACCTGGCCAAATCTGAAAGTTTGGCCGACCGCGATGGAGCGCGGGTCAGATACAGGGACCAATCTTTTCCTCCTGCAAAAGTACCTTTGGCTGGAGGATCTGTTGAAGTTGAAGATCCGATGCATGGTGCAGGAGAGGCGATGCATTGGCGTGGATCCCTTTGGGTTCAAGTGAGATGGGTCCAGTCCTTCCTCAGCAGGGCAGAGGACAACAGGCAGCAGGGCAGCCGGGCAGCAGGACAGCAGTTGTTCCAGAGCAGCAGTCTAGAGAGGCAGTCCTTGTGTTAGCACATCAGTCCTTCTTCCTGGCAGAGGTCTTCACAGGTCCAGTAGTACACTGATTTGGTAGGGTCAGATGTCCTATTCTTATACCAAGTGGTGGCTTTGAAGTGGTGGTGACTTCAAAGAAGGGCTTTGAAGTGCACAGAGGTCCTCCCATCTTGCCCTGATTCCAGGCTCACTAGAGGCGGTTACACAGACCTTTGTGTGGAAGCAGGACACTGATTATTCAGGTGTAAGTGTCAGTTCCTCCCTCCCATCCTGCAAAGGATGACCCATCAACATGAAGATGGCCACTCAGTCACACCCACCCTTCCTTTGTGTGAGGCTGTTTAGAGGGAATGCAGGAAACCATCTCTCACCCCGCCCCAAACGTGTATTGGAAACAGGAAGCAGGCAGACAGGGCTAAGAGCAGGAAAAATCCAACTTTCTGAAAGTGTCATTTTAAAAATTGTAATAGTAAATACGACTTTACTATAAAAGAGGATTTAGCATTACAATTCCATAGGTACTAAACATGTCAGGTCTACTCAATCAGGAATTACAGTTTATTAAATGTAATAAGGTATCCCCAATATTAAGGGGGGGTTGGCCTCAAAGTAGTGGAAAAATGAATTTGAGAATTTTTCACTACCAGGACATATAAAACGAAAAAGTATATGTCCTACCTTTTAATTACATAGCACCCTGCGGTATGGACTACATAAGGCCTGCCTTAGGGCTGACTGATATGTAATAAAGGGGGAATTTAAGGGTTGGCTAGAGGTTTTAAATGTCAAGTCGACATGGCAATGTAAACTGCACATACAGGCTCACGCATGGCAGGCCTGGGGCATGTTTAAGAGCTACATAAGTGTGTGGCACAAGTGCTTCAGTCCCACTAGTAGCATTTAATTTTCAGGCACTGGGCACATGTAGTGCACTTTACTAGGGACTTCTAAGTAAATTAAATACACCAATTGTGGCTACACCAATGTTTCCATGTTTTTGAGGGGGTCATCACATGCACCTAAGCATTGTTTAGCAGAGGTAAAGTGCCCAGAGTCCTAAGGTCAACAAAAACAGATCAACAAACTTGAGGCAAAGCAGGCAAAAAGTTTAGGAGAAGACCACCCAAAGACTAAGAGGTCTAACAAGCAACAGTAACAGCCATAACAATAATAGCAATAATAATAGCAATAATAACCTGGTTGGGGTAATTCTCGCATCTGTGTCCTTAATAGAATTGACAATTCTTGACGTGACAACTATACGTTTCTTTATTCTGTAGCAGGACCACTGATTCAGATTATGCTTACTCAAAGCTTAACCATGACAACAGAAGACATATCCACAATAGGTTTGCAATAAGACTTGTTAAATGTTGAATCAAATTAGCAATCCAATTTCCTCATAATGTCCTGAGGTCTACACCTTAGCAAATGAGCATTTGAAGCCATAGCTCCTATAGCTGAAAATGCTCTATATTTAATGACATTAATTTGGACTTATGACATTATTAGACATTTTACCCACCTGGAAAGAGTAGCTGAGGTCACTGGTTTACAGGGCTTCTGCAAAGCCGTGAGCAATTTACCTTTGCTGGCTGACCAAACGTCTCTGGAACAATGCTCATATGCTTTCAAACCTTGCATCACACATAACTTTGAAATATCCTGAAAGGGCAAATTCAATATGCACTTGGAATAGGTTTTTGCACGTCTGGATATGTGAAAAGAGACTCCATCTGGAGAGATTACTCTACCTGCTAAATCCAAGGCACCTACATCTGATACCCTTCTACAGGAACAACATAGTTATTTTAGCTGACTACTGTTTCCTGGATAAATCCAGATCCTTTGGCCATCTCACAAGTGGAATATGTCACTTTGGGAGGATTAGCCAGCCTGACCCATCGCACCAGATCACACACTAAGGGATGTTCACCCACAGGCGTCCCTCCTTTTTGAATATGTCCTCCTAATATTGCTGATCTAAAACTATTGACTGGGCCTGTAAGCCAGGCCTGTATCTAACTGAGATAGAGAATGTATTATCAAGTGCAAACCTGTCCCTTTGAGCTCAACAACCCACCCATTTTGAGCGGTACTGGATCAAGCTTGCTTGATGTAGACAATACCTAGCAGTTGTCAACATTACCAGAAAACCTCCAGGTTAAAAGTTTGAGCTGGCCTGTTATTATCAAGGGATGCAGGTCTCCCGCTAGATCTTTCAGGATATTTGGAAACATAAGAAACGCGACTGATAGACAGTTGTGCTCTCCAAATTAGTCACTAGAAATGGGTCTGCTTTCTGCCTCAGAATCAAGTCGAATGGAGGAAAGGTGTATTAAAATGGCACTCTCCAATCTTTATTAAATGTATCGGTTGCTTTTGCCATTGGATCTGGCCTCCAAGTGTAGAACTTTTTGAGTTGTTGGTTCAGCTGAGATGCAAAAAAGAAATGAGAAAAAAGTCTCAGGGACAGCAGATTATACCTATTTGAGCCACAACACAGCTGAAAATCCAAGCCTTCCCAGGAACCATGATAAATCAGTACATCCTGGCCATGTCCCGAAGGAGAAGAGAACTCCAGTAGAGAGGATGCAGAAGACTTGGAGTGAGGAGTGGTGGTGTCCCTTGACAACCAGAGAGACTCTGCTGAACTTGCCACCGTTCTGGAAAACTGTGGCTAGACTGGGGTGTGTTTGGGCACAGGCACCAACAATAGTATATGGGAGGGAAAAGAGTCGTGAATAAATGAGTAAGATAACCTCAGGCTGACCCACAAATAGACTAGTATTTGTTTCCCCCCTCCCACACTCTAGTTGAACCTGTAAAAGGAAGTCTGACAGATCACCCTAGAAATGGAAGTTACGTAGAGAAATATACGTATACGCATATAAGAAAAAGGAAAGGCAGTAAAAGCCAAGAGGTGTTAAGAATAATTTTTTTGTTTTGTTATAATAAGACATACATCCTGCCTTTTTTCACTCGTCATTGCTGGTGGTGAAGAAGACTTCATCCCAGAAGAACCACCCACTGCTGAGGAGAAAAGTAAGAGCAATTATTGTTTGTGAAAACATTCATTGAGTCTTTCCTTAAACTAAGATTGTCTTTAGTGTTCAGAGATTTTGGGAGAATAAACTGTGAATCAAACCGAGTAGTAGCTGTTGTGTTTAAGCCCCTGCTTACACCCCCCACTTCCTTCTCCTCTTTTTTGTAAGAGAGTTCAGGTTCACTCAAAGCGTCATCATGTTCATGCACTGTTATAGAAGATTAGTAGCAATGAACTAACCAAGACTGAATGTCTCAGGATCTGCGTGTTACATTCATTATAGCTTTGTTACTCGAGAAACCTTTTTATACAAAGAAATGTATAAATTTACTCTTCTGGACTGGATCAATTACTCTGATCTCAAGCAGGTGTCTGTAAACGTGTTGCAGTGTATATCTATAAAGTTCTCGATTGAATGAGAGTCATTATATGGTTAATTCCTATTAAAAAACGTGTAAATGTATTAAGATTATCAGAAAAGTCATTAGAGGCATTAGCAGAAACTTCTTCAATAGATGAAATGTCAGAGTAATCATTGAAAAGGTAACCTTTGGCATGGGACAACTGAAAAATAATATGACATCACTCAAACATATAGTTTAAGACCAATCACACAAGCTTATAGTGATATATATGCAATTAGATTATCAGATGGTAAATCACCACGTAAAGCCTTCTAAAGCTATCAATGCAAGATGGATTGTTAAATACATTTCCATATACTTAGGAGAGAGGGCTTTAACCTACTGATGATATACCTTTAAATGATAACCATTCTGCATCCTTTTATCCCTGCATTAAAATCTATTGTGAGTAAATTCTATATTGTGTCAGATCCATGTGCAGTAGGCTTTTTTCATTGTCCATCAAATCAGTCACTTACTGCACATCTGCATGGGAAAAAAAAGAGAAAAAAACAGTCCTAAAATAGTGCCTTCATTTGAACTCCATATATTTTAGTATTGTAAACTTGGATTCTTTCCCATGGATAAATACAAATGTGAAGTTATCTTTGACTATGACACCAAAATGTGGTAATTCCTGCTAATTTTTCTACCAACCTTAGGAATTCTGTCTGCTTTGTGCATTAGTAGGAGAAGATGAAAGGGTGCAAATATATTTGAGCGTTCATTTGAATTGTCCTCACACCTTAACTGGATTATCTCACAAAAAGATAAATGAGGCATTCCTCCATTTGGAAGTATCCTTTATGATCTGACTGATGGTGGGTGGGGGGCGGGGGCTCCGTCCTGTTCAAACTTTTACCAACTTAGAGGCAGCCTGAGCTATTGGAAAATAAACATATCTACAGAACAGAAACATTCTAGTGTAATCCATAAAATGTGTAGTTTATGGCTTTGAAGGCCAAATGTGAGGAAGTTAAGTAACCAATCCATGCAGTGGCTAAAATAAAAGTGGGTCGGAGGTGTATGAATCTGGAAAGACACGCATGTAAATTCGAAAGACTGAACAGATGGAGACTTATGTAGACAATCCTACCTGCAGGACTTCTAAAGGCTCTGCCTGACCTTATAATATCAAGTAGCCTAGGAGCACAAGTTACACTCAAATAATGTGTGCTTGTTATTTCCCGTCTTCTGAACAGTGGTTGTATCTCAGAATATCATCTACAGAAATATTGTTTCCCATAAATATTGTGTTCTAAATACTGTTAACAAAAATGTTATGCAATCAGGTGTAAAATTTCGATTACTAACTCCAATGAGGAAATATTTTTGTAATCGATATTTAAGATACAATATTTATGTCACACGTTATTCTGACAATTATGTTCTGGGACTATAACCCGAAAACAAAAGTAGAAGTGGACTGACTTCTATCTTAATAATACAAAGCATTAAACATAAACATGTATTGGTCACCCTTAAAGAAAAACGCAAATGGCACTGTTTACCCTTCTCTGTGCTCTAAGTATTCCCCCCATTCACCATCTTGAATTGGAAAATCAACATAAAGTATGCTTGCAGCCTTGCAAATCTTGTTGTAGACGTTTGTTCACATTTTCATCATCTGAACAACACTAGTTAATTTCAGCATCATTTGAACGTAATTATTTATCGCGATTTCTTGGTCTCACTCATTCTCAACAATATTCACTTGCCATTAACCTTCTTAATATAGAAAGGCTTTCAACAGGGTCTCATTTGTCATGGCAATTAAGTGTAGATTGTTTTTCATTACAACCTGATCGTCGCTAAAAAATAATCTATATTAACTACATACTGTTCCTAACGATTTTACTGTATCCTGGTGAACTGTTTCACACCAAGACTGTACCTGTCAAGCCTTCCTGTTGTCCCCGGCCTTCTTTTTATTTTACTCGGAAACTTTTATTGACAATGTTAAACAACAATGATGTATAACTCGTTTCACAACCCTCAGTTCTGAATTTCAGATTATACTGTATAAATTTTTTAAAAAGCCAACGCAATGGAGTTCATTAAAAACACCACTGTGCTCCCATCAGTGGCAGGATAAGCCCTTCAAAAACATTTTTTTTAGATAGGCTCCTATGAATTGCCTTATGTTGGACTGATCACTCTAGAAGTAAGAATCTGCTTTTTGAACACAATATACTTGGCGTGATTTATTACAAAACTAGTAGTCCATTTTAAAACCGCAGGCCACACTCACAATGGTGGCCTACTCAGGAATGGTACCTTTGATCATATTCTGCACCAAAAGGAGCAGAGATCGATTAATTGTGTAAACAGCCACAGCAAAGCCTTGAAACAGTTTGTGAGCTAGCAATTGCTGTCCCTCTATCACCTGTGATTGCTATGTCTTGCCACAAAACTAGTCTACGTACCACTAACTGATTAGTGATGTGTTAGACCCACCTCTCACCAGCAGCTTGTTATAATAAAAAATAGACATCGTCCCTGTTAGAGTAAAGACGGCACTAGGGAAGCTCTCATAAGTCACCTTCATGGATGCTGACTTTTCCTTGCATACCTCCATTTAAATTGCAACTCCCCCTCACCCCCCCAACTAGGGTCCGGGGGTTGTTGTGGTCCATACCTGTCTCCCTAACCTATGGCCCTTGTTCCTCTCTCAGAAATACTCCCCAGACACTTTCCAGCTATGAGCACCTTGTAGGATACAGATGCGCCTTTCATAGACCACACTGGACCTGATATATGCTGTTGCTTGTACATCACAACTGTGTTTCCACAAAGAAAAATGCAAGTTTGTTATTGAGAATGTTTATTACATATGGTGTTTCAGACACAATACATTATCTAACAACATGTAATTGTAATATTGGATGAGTTGTTTCTTACACAAACAATGCATGCTTCAGTGCCTTTAATCTTTTATGGGTCAGGGCTAAATAGTTTCTTGATTGTTCATCTTTTATGTTCCTTATGGGAAACAAATACATATTCCTTGATACCTAATACTATTTAATGGGTTGTTGTAAATTCAATTCACACAGATGTAAGTAACTGTTCATGAAGATGGAGGATCTGTAGGTCTTAATTAATACACGTAAGGTACAGGTAGTGCCTATTTTTAGGTATATAGCAAGTACTCGAGTTGTCATGAAATATGTAACATGATCTGTATGTATGCGTGTTTTCCCCTGACCACCTTATCACTATTCTCTGAATCCTTTGTTGAGAATGTGAACCTGTGGCTAGTAATTTTGGTTGTTCAGTTTGCAGACATCCCCAACACCTTGCACTTGTAAATGTAATATTGGTAATGGCAGTAATAATAGTAATGATGGTAGGAGTTGTGACAATAATCCAGGATATATTAAGGGTACAATCTTAGTTCCTTAATCAGTTACTGCCACAAGATGTCTCTTTTTACAGTAACAGTCTATGTTGATCACAACTTATTTGCTCTATTGATCCAGGTTCCTTTTAACAACAGGTGAGTGGATGTTGCCAAATACTGTTCCAGACTCTGACTTTTCTTCTTGGCAAATGTGCATTCTGGTATTTGTGTAACACATCCACAGGTACACATCATTTGAGTCACGCATGTAAAATGTATATGCTCTATAATATTTTTTTCAGGGTCCAGTGAGATTTCAATCTCCAGCCAATAGACTCAAGAAGTGGTCTTTGTGGGTATATCATGCAAATTCTGCCTCAAACAGCCACATGCATACCCATACAGGCATTGATTTTCCCCAAGGGATGGTGGAAGTGTCCTCAGAGGATACCACTACTAAGGTCAAAGGAGTCCAATCTTAGGGTACCAGCTTTAAAGTATGAGTTTGTTGTATTCCTTTCTCTTCTTAAAGTTACAAACTTTGTATAAATGTAAGCTGGCATTAAACTTCTAAATGTAACCGTTTTCTCATCTATTTGCCCATCAGATGATAACTTTACAATGTTTGCTTCATCCCTGCCTAAGTCGGAGTCTGGTGCGCAGCTGGTTTGTGCAGTGCTAGGGATGTCTTCTGTTCCGAAGTCTCCTCTGACTTCATCTCTGATTCGGGCTTTGGGGTCTTGTTTTCTACAGACCTGGGTAATATATCCTGTTGCCCCTTGATAGAAAGTTCAAACTCTAGGCTTTCCTCACACATATATTCATTAAACCCTAATTCTCTGCCTATGAGTGGCTTGATCTTTAGAGTGACAAAGTAATCACCAAATGTATACTTCATCCTCCAACATTTCCAACCAACATTAGTTTGTTCACATGGGCATCTATAGTCCCTAAGCAGCCACTCTAAGGGGTACGATCTACGGTTGAAATTGCTTGTTTTTCTTACTCACTGTGATTTATCAGACTGTTCTGAGCTTCTTCACTTCTGTATCCAGATATACTGTCATGACAAGTGCAGCTAACCAGGTGGCTAGGAGCACAATTAATTATTAGGTGGGTCATTTCAATGTCCCTATTCTATCTGTCCCATATGACTTTAACCTGGGAGGAGCCATAACTCGTCTTTCTGAGTGTTACTTTTCATGTAGGATCCAGAATTAGTCTATCAATCTCCTCAGTTGTGTTTTCCCATCATCTCTGAAATATTGTATAACGTTTTTGTCAGGTGATTACTGTGATACTTTATTGCTCTCTAAATTGCACAGCTTGCATCACGGGTGGAGGCCTGCTATCAGTCTTGTGGGCACTTCAGGGATCTATATTGCTTGTTAATTCAGCTTGCAATTTTCATTTCTTGAAAGTAATTGCATCAGAAAAATGCACTACATTGTTGATTAGCAAACGGTTTTCTCTTAAAAGGGTATTTTTAACATGTGTGCTTTGCTCTTCCGACAGATTTAGTACACAAACTGAAGCCCCAATACCATGACTGTGGGAAGATCGACATCAACTTACTTAATAAACTAAAGATCTTATTACGAGTTTGGCGGTCTTGCGACCGCCAAACTCTCGTTGGTGGTCTGACTGCCAGATTACAACTCTGGCGGTCAGACTGCCAGCAGACCACTACCAGGATTATGGATCCCGATGGGGTGGCGGCTGTCAGAGTCGTGGTCAGCCAAGGCGGAGCTCATGGCAGCTCTGCTGTGCTGATCACGAGACCACTTTCTGACAGCTTTTCCATGGTGTCATGGGCAGTGCAGGGCCCCCCCTGCTAGCACCCTTGGAATGTACACTGGCCGCACTGCAGACAGTGTGCATTCCGAGGGTGCTGTCGTGCAATGGCATTGGCTTAAGCTCCTTTAAGGACTGTATTGTAATACAGTGTTTCTGTTGGTCAGCCCCGTGGAAACATCATAATGCGAATGAGGGGGAGGCTGCCAACTTGACGACAGCCTCCTCCCGGCAACTTTGGAATTCAGCTGGTCCGACCGCCAAAGTCGTAATGAGGCCCTAAGTGCCCGATTTAAGGTATGGAGGGTGGGAGGCCATCTGTCATGGTGGTCATCCATCCATCATCCTGACTGAATTCCCACCCACTATACCTAAAGATTAGATCACAGCTGGCACTGTGCTGATCTGTATGCCATCACTGGAGCTGCCGTCATAACAGCTCCTATGAAGGCACAAAAAGCTTGAAACGTGTCTACCACATTTATTTCTGAAAAGGTTTGTTCCTGAAAAACGAAATAATGTCCCCCACCCCAGGAGTTTTCTCCCAAGGTGTGGGGGCTTTATATTTTTCAGTTTGTTGTGATATCCAGATTTTACCTTTGTTGTGACAGACAGAAAAAAATGGACCGAAGAACATCTGATCCGAATGTGTCAGGGAGTCTGATGCCTTTACTCCAATAGTCCTAACGCTGTTGGATCACTGGAGTACGTTTTACATCAGCAGTGACAAAGGGGACACCACTGTCGAAAAACCTGATGATCTGTGTCAATCAAAATCGAATGGGCTGACTGAGGATATTGTGGACAGGGAAACTTTGTCCCATTTATGATGTAGTATTCTGTCCACCAAACTGTAAATGAGGTCGAAGTATACTTGCCACGTGTGTGTTGTAAGGGGTAACTTTGTTAGAGACACAATGCTGTTTCACTTATCTCATGATTTCAGTGACTCCACAAAAAAAATGCACTTTTCATGTTGAGCAAGCTGCCCAAATTAGTATTAGCAAAGTCAAAGTTATTTTTTTTTCTTTTTTTTTAATTCTTGTGTCTCCTATTTGTTGTGGTCCCTAACACACCATCAGAGAAGCCCCCAAATAGCACCAAATATGTTGGTCATATCCAAGTCACACTCACTCTTTAAAATGGGATTGCTATACTAAAATCACTTGAAGCAGCCATTATGTAACCTAGAAAAGAACATTGACTCTTCTGTGAATATGAAGCTGAGGATGACTAAACTGAGCTGGTTTTTTTTCACAAAAAAAAATATGAATTCTGCCCTGGGCCTTTATTTGAGTTTCAAACGACAGGTCATGTGTTGCCTACATTTCATATGTGCATTTATTGGATGACTTGTATTTGGTCTGTGAGCATGAAATTTACAAACAAAACCTGCAGATTACTAAGTAAATACCAAGCGGTATAGCTTCAGGGGGGATGTTTGGGGCGTTACACCCACTAATGAATGTATTCACTAATAAATAGTTGGGTACAGGTGCTTTCAATAGTGTGTGGTAAGAACGCACAGATGTGTGATTTACAATCTCTCATCTGTTGGATCTTTATAAGTCGACTGAGATACCAAAGGAGATAGCAATAATAAAACAATTACATTTTTGTGAAGCCACTTGGCCACACAATAACAACCAGGAATCGGTGACTGAAGTTAGTAATTCTCCCTCCGAAACATAAATACATTCTAAAGTCATCTAGTCAAGGTTCTAAGTTAGGAATAAGGATGGTTTATAGAGTTGATTCTCAAGGAAATTCAGAAATACAAGAAAGTGTCAGCGTAGTGATGACTCCAGTAGAAGTCTTCCAGAATTGAAATAAGGGTTTAACATGAAGCTTCACACTTGCAAGAATATGGAAGCAGAGAATTCTGTACCCCTCAAAGTCTAAGGGAATGTTCTCTAAATTCTGACAGAGAGAACATTAATTAAAACAAACAGAACCTTCAGCAATAATCATATCTCTTCCCACCCACCGGAACCAATCATTTCACTTCTTGTGGTGGGCATTTCCAACATCACCTAAATTTCCCATCCCACAGAACCTGGACAGTTACTGCAACCTTGAGCAACCCCCGTCCCTGATACGCGATGAATAGGAGTCTTTATCTTGCTCATTAGGTCTTCACGTTTCTTAACAAGATTTCTCTTCTTGGGTCTTACTATCAATAATCTAATGCATCCAACAATACTCCTTTCTCTACCTAACGAAATCATGTGAACTCGCCTGCAAAAGAAAGGACACGCTAACCAAGCAAAATACATTTCAAAGTTAAAGAGTTTAGTCATGCTAACTTTAACTAAACGTTTAATGTGCATTTCCACTATATGATTATAAATGCACACATATCACTTTCAAAATGAATGCAGAACATGAACTAAAGGAATGCATGTTACTTCTGCAAATACAACAAAGTGTAAATATAAACATGCAGAATGAATACATGAAAGCAATTTAAATGAACAGTAGTGAGCCAAAGCTTCAGCTTCTCAAGAGATACATTTCATTTATGAGTTTAAAGATTCACACGCATTAATACTATTTAAGGCACACAGTAAATATAATGCCAAAAATAAATGCGGAACTGCACAATGATAACATGTACAGGATGGAGTCTAAATTGAGCTACTCCAATGGTGAGGTGACTGCTGGATTTCACCTGGGAATTTTACAAACACAGACAAAAGTCCATGCAATCCCTTCTGTTTTGCAGATCTTGAAACATTTTGGTTATTCAAGAAAATAATGAGTTTTAAGTACCCCATAACAATCTCCACTTCTCTCCTTTTCACTGCCCTTTACCCCCTCCCTCCCCCTCATGGCGTGCTTTCCATAAAATGTATTTTAACATGATATGCTAGCCTGATTGTTGTAAATTCTGAAGCTCACATTCAACCCCCACCCACTTCCTGCCAACTTTAATGGCCACTCTTCAGCTCTGTAAATACTTTAAAAAATGCATACATCTAGGCTCGTTTAGAATCCCAAATAAGAAGATTTCCAAACAAAAATGTCTGGTAACGAGGGGCTCTGGGTGTATCAACTGCTAAGCGCAATAGACTTGTGATTGTTTTCTTTAGAATTGTGTAGCATGAAAGGATTTTTTTTTTTTAAATGGAACAGTTTCAGAAAACCTCTGCTGGTCTACAAAATTCTGGATACTGCACCATCCCTAGATGGGAAGTACAAGGCAAAGTCCAATAGCATCAGACAGGTCATTCATTCTTGTCAGTGTGCAGAGGCACGCCGATGCCGCTGTTTAGTAGTGTAGGGTACACACTCATAAGGAGGACCCCACTCTGACCAAGCCTGGCAATATGCTGCTCTACTGATGTGTGGGGGGGCTACATGGCTGCGCCTTGCACCTTGTAATTGCCAATGTGTTTCTATTCCATTAGCTGTTGATGGGTCTACCATGAGGGGCACTAGAATGTGTGTTTCTTGCCCTGACTTATTTTTGAGGGGTGTTTTTATGACGTTTTATTTAGCGCAAACTTGGCTCATGACCATTAGTGGTTTTTATAGGAGCACCAGATGGCATATTCCTTTATTATTATTCAAAACGGGAGATTGAATCAAATGCTGCACCGGGACTCGAACCTCGCTCTCCAGGTCCAAGGGCAGCAGCTCTGGGTTAGGTTACATCTCCTCCTGTTGTCATTTACTCCGTAATTATGTTTCTGTTGCTCTGACTGACACATTCACTAAATATTGATGCCTGCTATATGGCTCAGTCTAGAGTCCACTATTTATTTGCTTCTGCTGATCCTTGCCTCCACAGACATGAGTAGCTGACTGTGGAACTTTGGTATGACATTAGAGGGGCATGGTGATGGTTGAGCTTTGTGCAGGTAGGTATGGGGTGCACTGTGGCGTGCACTGCACCAACATCGGTTCTCTTTTCAGCTTTAGCAGATTCCAGTTTCTCTCTCTGATGGTTTGATACTCTGGAGTCTATCCATAAAGGCAGTTACAAGTGTGTGTGTGTAGTAGGACTTCCTTACACATTCTCCAGATGCGGGGAACATATGTATGCCTGTGCTGGCTGGTCCTATCTGTTACGTTTAGACACACAGGGCCTCATTACGAGTTTGGCGGAAGGGATTACTCCATCACAAACATGACGGATATCCCATTCGCCGTATTACAAGTTCTATTATATCCTATGGAACTCGTAATATGGTGGACAGGATTTCCGTCACGTTTGTGATGGAGTGATCCCTTCCGCGAAACTCGTAATGAGGCAACTTTCTTAAGTTTTAGGTGCAAATGTGGGAATGGGAAGGAGGGGAATTAGAACTATCTCCTACAAAGAGAGAGGACAGCAGAGAAATTTGAAGGGGCCACGGGGAGAGACACGCCAATTCAATAGCACATTTACGAAAGAGTAAGGGCCTGATTACGAGTTCGGCGGATGGAATGACCCGTCCACCGAACTTCAGATGGGGAGGCTGCCGCCATACGGGCTACCTCCTACTGCTTTTAACAGATTTACACCTAAAATACACCTGTAAAGTACTAATAGTAACTTTACAGTAATATCTTTAGTTGTATCGCTTTCGAACCCCTCATGTAAGAGGAGTGGGGACATGTGCTCCAAATACTAAGCATAACCTGTGCCATGGGAATAATGTAAATTTGCAGCTGTGGCGTTTCCCGTGTAATTGTGCATTTGCCACATGTACAGCATAATCCATCATCGGCTGCATCATCTGCAGATTTTAACAAAAAAACATTTCTGGCTCAAAGTAATCTAAAGTTACTAAAAATGCAATAAAATGTGTTACCATGCAGAGGAAGACTGGTCACCTATATGTTTCTTATTCTTTATTTGGATGGAACTAATGAGGCCAAACCTTTGTCCAGGCAGTGTCAACGTGTAAAAAATACGAAATGATGAAGTAATAATGTCACAAAATGTGCCTCATTAATCCACATAATTTGCTTTTTCGTGCTGCATAATTTAGTCCACCCTGTTGCATAATTTGGTCCTACCCTGCCTTATAATTTCAGTGACCCTGAGCAGACCTCTCCATATACAATTGCAGAGTTGATTTTAGGTAGAGATGTACACCTAGGTGTACATGTACATCTAGGTTTGGAGCATTACAATTATGTATTGGGCTTTAGTATTTGTCTCCCATTGCCCTCTTTCTGCTTCTCTTGTTTGCTCCCTTGCACTCCTTTTGCTGGTGACTATCAGTGATAACATGCACTCTGCAGGTAGTTGCTTTGTTAGATGTTATATTTTGCCACTTCTAGATACAGTACTCCCTAAGTTGTTTGTGTGTTTAGTCTCTTGTTGCATTCCTTTGTAGACATACAGATGATGTTTCCCACCTTGTTTTACTCATATAAAAGGAGACATATGATTTATTATGGAAATCCTATTGTATTGTCCTTCTGTTAATTGTGGTTAAGCCACATCATCTACTTTACTGGAACATGGAGGACCTCAATAACTAATTTTGAGAAAGAAAGACCAAAAGTACCTGAATAGAAAAGGCCTGATATTGCATTCTTACATGAAATCAGTCAATTCATTGCCGACCAGATGTTGAATAAAATGTATACTTCTGGAGTCTTGGGGCATGACAGTCCCAAAATCAGACATTTAATTATTTTAAAAGCATGTTTTGCATGACTTTAAGAAAGTGACTGCAGACCCTAAAACAAGGTATGCATTGGCAAATAGTGCTTTAGAAGGGGATATATTATTCTGAGCAATAAATATACTATACATCCTAACTTTTATACTTTAACAGTGCCTTTTTTAATCCGTGCACACTTTACCTAGTACAAAAATAATTTTGTGAGAGGGTTTTAATGTAGTTTTTGGCCCTGTAGAAGATACATCTAGCTCTTCACGTTGTGGTGCGTTAAATCCTGTGAGTGAGTTAAAGTATGTTTCCTAAACTCTTTTTCTCCCCTGTATATGATTTATTTTCTAACATAGACTTTTTTCTTGTTTTGGGGACCGTTGGTGATCAGAATGTATAGAACTGAAATTGAGAGTACTGTTGTATGTGATCATGCTGTTACTAGGTACGACTGGTAATTGAGTGGAGCTGATAAAGACACATGAGAATCCTTACCAGTAAAGATTACTGTAATAATTGTAGAGTCTACTGACCACAACCTATGTGAGCTGCCATTAATGCCACGGTGTAGGCCTTGCTTAATTTGTAAATAAATAAGTGCCAGGGCACCAGGTGTTGCTCAGGAGGCCATTGCAGGTTGCACTACCAACTAGAGCTGCCATCAGTGCCACATCACGTGCCTGTAAATGTGACAGCTTGGACAATTTCAGGCCACCCAAAGCAATAAAAAAGGACCAGACATTATAGAATTATATTTTAAATGTGTATTTAATTGTTAAACTGGAGTGTTCTGCATACACCTTGACAGATAATGCAACTATGTGTTGAACTGTCATAAGTGACAGTTAACAATTAAGTGCCAGTGGTGAACACCCGCAGACACTGGCACAAATTAAGCCCTGGGTGTAGGGGATCTGATCAGTCCAGTTGTAGGTCAAAAATCAGCATTCTTTAGAGAAACAATATCGTAATACTCTATAGAATGATCTTTTCAAAGTTATGCTTAGGATGCGAAAGAATTCAGCTCTGAAGCCATCCAAACTAAGGTCCTCATTACAACCCTGGCGGTTGGTGATAAAGCAGTGGTAATACCGCCAACAAAATGGAATTATGACCACGGCGGAAACCGCTCACACAGACAGACACTTTAACACACCGACCGCCAGGGCAGAATCAACAAGTACCAAGGCGGTAACCGGCAACAGCCAGGCGGAAGACAATGTACCACCCACTCTATTATGACCGGCCTATTCGCCACCTTTTCCGGGGCGGTACCAACGACATCAAAAGCCTGGCGGAAACAGATCTCAGAAGTCAAAGGACTCACCTGTGGAAACTCAGGGAACAACCATGACGCCATAGAGCCTGAACTGCAGATCTTCCCCATGCTGGTCTACCTCCTCCTACACCAGGAATACCAACGCCGGGCCGACGATAACGGTGAGTACTACCGCCTCGCACACAGGGGAGGTGGGAGGAAAAAGAGAGTGACACACACACGCAACACACCCACCTCCGACACCATACACACAACCAGATGCAACAACATTACATATCCACCCCATACCCCTCAGGAATAATGCAAGGACAAAAGGAATAGATTAAAGTGAGTGTAATAAGATTAAATACTAGAAATACGTCCTCAAAAATCAAAACAGTATTTACATATATACAAATGGAGGGACACTGCCCAGTCCATAATGTCCATTGGCCACAGGGTCATATCACATAGGCCAGGGCCCCACTTGACTCCTGCATCAACATGGAGAGAACACTGCTGGGGCATCAGGTTGAAAATACACAGGCACCCCAGGGGGAATGGGAGGGGCACCTCAGCCGGAAGATGGTACAACGCCACTGGTCCTGAAGGGGACTGCAAGGCCACAATCTCTAGTAGATGGTTGCGGTGCATGTGGCGGTGCATGTGGCGGTGCAGGTGGCTGTGCTGCCAGTGGTGGAGGGAGGCTCCAGCCCTTCCCCTGCAGCCTCGGACGGCTGCCCACTGGGGCTGCTGCTGCTGCCAGTGGTGCTGGTGGCGGTGCATGTGGCAGTGCAGGTAGCGGTGTTGCCAGTGGTGGGGGGAGGCTCCAGCCCTTCCCCTCAGCCTCGGACGGTTGAAGCGCCATTGTTGGTGGTGGGGACTCAGATCCTGTCACAGCACCAGGCCTCCTGTCCCTCCTGCCTGCAGGGGCAGGCCTTTTGCCCTTGCCCTTGGCAGCTGGTGGTGCCTCCTTGCCCCTGCCCCTGGCAGCTGGGGGTGCCTCTTTGCCCATGCCCTTGGCAGCTGGTGGTGCCTCCCTGCCCTTGGCAACTGGTGGTGCCTCCCTGCCCTTGCCCTTGGCAGCTGGTGGTGCCTCCTTGCCCTTGGCAGCTGGTGGTGCCTCCTTGCCCTTCCCCTTGGCAGCTGGTGCAGGCACACTGCCAGTGCTGATGGGTGTCTCCTTGGTGCCTCTCACACTTGCAGTAGCTGCTGAAACTACCGTGGCCATGGACTGGGTGGCTGAGGTGATGGCCTGGGTTCTGCCCACCCTGGCCTGAAGTGAAGGACGGGGGGTAGGGAAGAGGTCAAGGGTGGAGAGGAAAAGCTTCTTAGGGACACTGGGTCGGGAAGAGTGTGAAGGTTTGGGAGTGGAGGAAGAGGGAGTGGTTGTAGGAGGTGTCTGTCTGCTGTGTTTGGGTGCAGGTGCATGGGCTGGATACTGTTGTGAGGTGGATGGCTGTTGGGTGTCTGAGCGCTTGGGTACTTTAGGAGGAGGGGGCACAGACACAGTGGGAGAGGACACAGGGGATGTGTGCATGGATGTGAGGGTGGTGACTGCCAGTGAGAAGCGTGTACTGATAGGTGTGGTGGTGGTAATGGATGAGGATGTAGTGCATGCAGTTGTGAGTGTAGATGCTACCGGGAGGGAGGTGGATGACGAGGAGGGGGACACAGTGGAGGCAGTGGATGTTTGTATGTCTGCTTCTGGATGGTGTTTGTGTGAGTGCCCGTGGGATGATGTGTGGTGCTTGTGTTTGCCTGAACCACTCCTGTGTGTTGTCCTGGGTGCATGCTGGTCTGATTGTGTGCTTGGGATAGGTTGGGGTTCAGGGGAATGGGACTGGGACTGGGTAGAAGAATTTGGAGGGATGAGGCTAGAGACAGGGACAATGGCTGCCATCAGGGAGAAGGCCAGAGCCTGGAATGATCTATGTTGGGCCGCCATGCCAGAGTGAATGCCCTCCAGGAATGCATTTGTGTGTTGCAAATGCCCTGCCAGTCCCTGGATGGCTTTCACAATGGTTGACTGCCCAACAGAGATGGATCGCAGGTCAATAGCCTCCTCACTCAGGGCAGCAGGGCTAACTGGGGCAGGGGTTCCTGGGGCGAAGGAGATGCCCACAGAAAACTCGCTGAGGGGCTGCTGGGAGGGCAGTGCTGGCATGGGGGGTAGCGGCTGTACCTGTAGTTGGGGTGGCCACTGTACCTGTAGTTGTGGTGGCCACAGAGGTGTCCGTCACCACCAGTGAACTTCCATCGGAGGAGGTATCACTTTTAAAACTGTCCCCTCCAGTCTCCGCCGTGGTGCTCCCTTCGCCCTCCGTCCCACTGGTGCCCTCACTGTCGGTGGATTCAGCCTCATGGGCCCTCTGGGGTGCAGCTCCCTCCATCGCCTCTGCTCCTCTGCCAGATGATGCTAATGCACAGAAGGACAGGGTGACAAAACAAAAAGGGGGAGGGAGACAGAGGATACACTTGGTCAATGCCAGCAACAACACCACCGTTGGCATGCACAACACACAGAGGACAGCCCTACGCACTAGGCGATGCACTACCAGTCACAATGCTAGTCACCAGGCCATGGACAGTAATACCTAATGCCAGCTGCAGCATACCTGAGACCCACAGATCCCTGCCCAGTAGTGGATGCCCAGTAGCATGTTTGGGGGTGGAGTGCATCAGCCCCTGCCCAACATGGAACCTATCCTGCAATGTCCGACCTGGCCTAGGGGGACCCACAGGTGCACATCCCCCACCCAGAGACCACCCCTCCACGTGCAAGTAGTATATTGGGAACTGTACTCACCCCCTTGTGGTTGCTGTGAGGGCCTCAAGCACCCATCCAGCTCCGGATAGGCCACCGCCAGTTTGCGGAACATCAGGGGGGTCAGGGTTCGACGGGCACCCCTTCCTCGTTGGGAGGCCATCCCCAGCTGGGCCTCTGCTGTCTTCCTTGCCCAGCGTCTCAGGTCCTCCCACCATTTGCGACAGTGGGTGCTCTGCCTGCCGTAGACACCCAGGGTCCGCACATCCTTGGCGATGGCACGCCATACACTCTTTTTCTGATGGGCGCTGACCTGCAGAAAAATCAAAATAGAATATGGTATCAGTCATACCGTCCGGCCTGTTACACTCATGGCACACCGTATCCCTCCCATCCCCTTACGCACATACATTTCCTACCATACATGCAGCAAGCCGCAAAGGACCCTTCAACCAGCCTCCCCTTTACACGAGGCCTTCACACACAGCACTCCATGCATTCATGCCCCATGCATCGTGCACACAGTGTATTCACCTGTTGGTCTGGAGGCCCATAAAGCAATCTGTACTGGGGTAGGACCCCATCCACCAGTCTCTCCAACTCCGCAGCGGTGAAGGCAGGGGGCCTTTCCCCAGTGATTCGAGCAATGTCGCTTCCAGACACAGGTCACAGCAGCACTTGCAGTGTTGAAGGTCAGGTAGCAAGTGAGTGAACAGATAGAAAATGGCGGTCACGTCCGCGGCGGTGTGTACCGTCACCGCTGGTGTACATCACCATTGGCTACTGTAACCCATAGGGCCCAATGATAACCAATGAGGAGTTGCACGGCGGTACTCGACCGCCTCCCGCAACGGCTCAAAACGTCAGCGGCATTATCTCATTTCCACTTGTCCCTCCACACAGGACAGGCGTCCTCCATTTCAGAGGGGGCAGGCCATGACACCTAACTGCATCACAGCAGACATAAGCACATTTTGGGACTAAATATCAACATACTGGTTCTGTCACAACATGCAATGCATTGTACATTGAGGAAATGTTGAAAACTGACCAGATGCTCATCGTTGTGCACCCTAGATTACAACCGCTGAGGATGATTAGGAGATGGAGACATCCCCGTGTACAGGCCCCTGGTGGACTTGGCAACAATGGGGGACAGACACATTATCCTCACCTACAGACTTGATAGGGCAACAATCCAAAATCTGTGTGCCCAGTTGGAGCCAGACCTGATCTCAGCTATCCGTCAGCACATTGGGATCGCTTCTCTTGCGCAAGTCCTATCTGTGCTCCATTTCTTGGCAAGTGGCTCCTTCGAAGTGACAGTGGCCTTGGCAGCAGGAATGTCACAGGCAATGTTCTCAAATGTGCTGACCAGAGTGTTGTCCGCCCTGATGAAACACATGCGCAGCTACATCGTATTCCCCCAGGTGGAGGATTTGGGCCACAGTGAAAGCTGACTTCTATGCAATGGGACATATCCCCAACATTGTTGGGGCAATTGATGGTACACATATTGCCTTTGTCCCCTCCCCCCCCCCCGGAGAAATGAACAGGTGTTCAGAAATCGAAAGAGCTTTCACTTGATGAATGTTCAGATAATGTGCCTGGCGGACCAGTACATCTCCCATGTGAATGCAAAGTATCCTGGGTCTGTGCATGATGCCTATATACTGAGGAAGAGCAGCATCCCATATGTGATAGCTCAACTCCAGAGGCACCGGGTGTGGCTAATACGTGAGCCCATGGTCTCCACCCAGTGTATGTTGGTATATGGGTGTGGGGTTGGCCCTAAGGGTGGGAGTCTGGCTAACAGGTATCCCTTGATATTTGCAGGTGACTTTGGTTACCCCAACCCCTCATGGCTACTGACCCCAGTGAGTAATCCCAGGACAAGGGCAGAGGAACGTCACAATGAGGCACATGGGCGAAAAAGAAGAATTATAGAGCGAACCTTTGGCCTCCTGAAGGCCAGGTTTCGATGCCTCCATCTAACAGGTGGCTCCCTGTGCTACTCACCCAAGAAGGTGTGCCAGATCATCACGGCATGTTGCATGTTGCACAACCTTGCCTTGAGATGCCAGGTGCCTTTTCTGCAGGAGGATGAGGCTGGAGATGGACGTGTGGCAGTGGTGGAGGATGTGGACAGTGACGAAGAGGAGGCAAAGGATGAGGATGTGGACAACAGAACATCTATCATTCGACAGTACTTCCAGTGACAAACAGGTAAGGCACTGTAACTTTACCTTCCATTGCAGTTTTGTGTTATCAATTTACACTGGCAGGCTGCTATTCCCACTACTATGGCCACCTACTGTACCCTTTGACATGTCTATTCACAGTGTCTGTGCCCTACTCTGGCTCCTGGTGTATTGAATGCAGCACAATACAGGTTATACCTATAAATACATTACCGTACAGTCTAATTGCAATGTCTACAGATTGTTAAAGGAATATCTACTTAAATCATTTGACATACTACATACTTGTATTTTTTCAAAGGGTGTTTATTTAATTGCTGAAAAGTTAATGGGGATGTGCAGTGGGCTTGGGTGATGGTGCAGGAGAGTACAGGATAGAGTCCATTCTCTTGGTATCACAGGTACATTGTCCAGGGGGGCATAGGAAGTGGAGCAATGGCAGTTCAAGGTGGACAGGGTGACAGAGTGGGACACAATGGTGACAATCAGGACAATCTTATTTCCTGGTGGGGGTCTTGGCAATGTTTCTGGCTTCTGCCTGGATCGCAGGGACTGTTAGCGTGGTGGTTCTCCTTCTGCAGGGGAGGGGTGCGGGTGGCCCGTTGGACCTGTGGCAGGGCCTCCTGTCCACTAGCGTCAACGGAGGTGGAGGGCTGTTCATCGGTGTGGCTAGTGTCAGGGGCCCGTTAGTGTGCCACTGCCTCCCTCATGATGTTGGCCATGTTTGCCAGCACCCCTGCAATGGTGACCAGGGTGGTGTGGGATGTCCCTCAGGTCCTCCCTGATCCACAGGTACTGTCCCTCCTGCAGCCGCTGGGTCTCCTGCAACTTGGCCAATATCTAGCCCATCGCCTCCTGGGAATAGTGGTATGCTCCCAGGATGTTGGTGAGTGCCTCCTGGAGAGTTGATTCCCTGGGCCTGTCCTCCCCCTGTCGCACAGTAGTCCTCCCAGCTTCCCTGTTGTCCTGTGCCTCTGTCCCCTGAACCGTGTGCCCACTGCCACTGACCCCAGGTCCCTGATCGTCCTCTGTTTGTGGGGTGGCCTGGGGTCCCTGTAGTGGTGGACAACTGCTGATTGACGTGTCCTGGGGACAGAGGTATGGGCCTGCTGGGTGGGTGCTGTGGTGGTGTTTCCTGAAGGGGGAGGCTCTGTGGTGGTATGGGACTGTGGCTGGGTAACCGACTGTCCGGAGGTCCATGATGGGCTAGGTTGGTCATCCAGATCCAGGCGAGCAGAGCTGCTGTCATCACTGTGGACCTCTTCTGGGGGGGACTGGTTGTTGCTGGCACCTCCTCTCCGGTGACATTGGGTGTGAGACCTGTGGGGATGTAAATGCAGTGTTAATGTTTCTGCGTCTGACATCTTGTGCATGGGTGTGTTGCCCTGTATGGTTGTGAGTGCCCTGTCAGCTTTGCCTTGGGTGAGTAGTTATTTTGTGGGCTAGGTGGCTCTCTCTAGTGTGCATGATGTGGTGGTGGGTGTCCATGCAGAGCTGTGAGTGATGTCCATGCATTGGTGGGGCATGCAGTGCTGGGTACTAGGATGGGTGGGTTGTGATGGTAGGGTGTATGTGAGGTGGTGGGGTGATGGTGGTGAGGGTAGGGGTGGGGTTATGTGATGGCATACAGGTAGGGAGGTGATAGTAATAGAGATTAGACTTACTAGAGTCCAGTCCTCCTGCTACTCCTGCCAGGCCCTCATGATGCAGTATTGCCAAGGCTTGCTCATCCCATGTTGTTAGTTGTGGTGGTGGCGGTGGGGCTCCACCGCCAGTCCTCTGTATAGCTATCTGGTGTCTTGCTACCACGGAACGCACCTTCCCCCGTAGGTCGTTCCACCTCTTCCTGATGTCATCCCTTGTTCTGGGGTGCTGTCACACGGTGTTGACCCTGTCCACGATTCTCTGCCATAGTTCCATCTTTCTTGCAATGGATGTCTGCTGCACCTGTAATCCAAATAGCTGTGGCTCTACCCGGATGATTTCCTCCACCATGACCCTTAGCTTCTCCTCTGAGAACCTGGGGTATCTTTGTGGGCCATGGGTGTAATGTGTGTTGTGTGTGTGAGGGTTTGTGGGCTGATGTGTTGGGGTGTGTGCTGTCAGGTGCGTCAATGGTGTATGGGGATGGTGTTCTGGGGCCCTGGTTCTGTGGGTGCTCTTGGTGTGTCTCTCGCTCCGTTGTCCATTTCTTCGAGTCGTAAAGGGTTGTGGGTAATGTGGGTGTGTGTTTTATAGTGGTGTGGGTGTGTGGTGTGTATATGTGTGTCAGGTGTGTGTAGTTTGAATTGTCCATAGTGGTGTTGTTTTGTATGTGTGTGTGTATTTTGAGTGCGGCAGTATGTACCGCCAATTGTTTACCGCGGTTGAATGTACGCTGCGATGATTCATGGGTCATAATGCTGTGGGCGTAGTTCTGTTGGCGTAGTGGTGTGGGTTTTGGTACCGCCATTTTATCACTGACCTTTGGGCTGGCGGACTTGTGTTTGTGTCAGTATAGTGACAGATTGCTATGTGTTGGTCATAATATGGTTAGCGGTACACCGCCGCGGTCGCGTTATGTTGACTTACCGCCAATGTCATAATGAGGGCCTAAAAGCCTTACATTTTAGTTTGGCAATTTCCTCTGGTCCTTCCATAATAGTTAGTTTCCCATTTAACTAGAAGACTTCTTCAATTTTAAACTTTGATAGTTTAGTCCTAAAAAATGTATTCCTAAGTTATCACTCACAAGATTCAAATCTTCATAAAAAAGTAAGCATACATATGAGCAAAACACTGGCAATGCGATTGTGTACATGGATCAGAACTTAATAGCCAACCCGTATTCAATGCCAAAGAATGTAAAATGTCTTTCTACCTCCAGTTACTAAACCATTGGCTCTGATTGTGTCTAACTTTCTCTTGAGTGTTATTCACCATATTTTCCATCCTGATCAAGTAGGTTTTAAGAAGGGGGGGGGGTGACCTGGCAGTAGCCACATAATAATTTTGTAATACTGAAATTTAATTTCATCTTAGGTGTTCTACTGTCCTTTAATTGCAAAAAAAAAATACCTTTTTATATTTACCTCATTTAGTTTTGGTATTGAACCCAATTTCCTAAAGTTTTTAAAAACATTATATATAAATTCACCTCACTTACCCCTGCCAGTAATTCACAAAGGGATTCCAAGCAGGTGTAAGCCCATATAAGATTGTTGCGATCTCCACCCAAGTATGGAGTTCTCTGCAATTCCACATTTCTCCCAAGGGGTAGGAACGTTGACGTTCCTGGGTGTTCCCAGATATGGTTAGCCCTGGAAGTTTGTGAATGCACACAAACACTTATGTTTCTGGGTATTCATCAGCTTCTATCTTTCCCCTGTCCAGCCTGAAAAGGGTCAGATATTTACTCCATCACAGAGATGACGTCAATACCCTTTTCATGATGGGAAGGAAGAAGAAGCTCCCCCAGATTTGAAAGGAAAGTGTAGGGAAAAATATTTTCCCCATGGAGTAAAAAAATATATACTGGGACATAGGATCCAATTCTCCCAGTGTGGATTTCTTCTCTATGGAAAAATCTGTATAGCAGGAATGAGATCCCAATTGCAAATCATATAACCTTCCATTTATCCACATAGAAACCTGCATCTGGTACAGTTTCCATGTAGATTCCTAGAAATAACTGTGTTATTCCTAAAAGTGACAAATCTACATTTAGACAGAGACGTTTACCTGCAAATGGAGATTTATAATTTTTCATGAAGCATCTTCAAAGTGTTTTAGACACTGATATATGCTGATGACATGATGGTTGAGGTCTATAAGCAAGAAAAAAATTGGAAACTCTCTATTGTGGTTAATGCGAACCTTTAGTCATTGTTTGGTCAAAAAAATGTTTCAAAACTTATGATTTCCCTATTACTTGTTATTGCTACTCATCACATTTTAAAACATGGAGAATTTAATAATATAGGCAAGGGTTTATATATCTAGGAATTTGCTTGCAAGGCAACCTGCGACCTATTGCTAAGAAAAATTAAGAAGGTTTGTCTGCAAATGTTGAATGAGATTGTGCTTGGCGGAGAAGATAACCATTATGTTTGTACACCACAATCAATACATAGAAAATGTGTATTTTACGAACGATCCTCTATAGTCTAAAAAATATCCCATTGCCTTTGTCTTCATCGTTATTCGGAGTACAATTTTGTCAAAAAGTATGTGATGGAACAGAAACGTCTAAGGTACCATAGATAGTTTTAAACTGAAAAGTTAATGTGGGTTAGGTGTTACTCAAGCATTACAAATATTTTCTAATTAAAAAATCCCACTTCTGATTCAACAAGTGTAAAACAACATTACCCATCTGGTCCTACACGGAGGAAACTTCCACAGAATCTTTTCATTTGCTTTCTCTAAGCATCATGGAAACATTTCTTACATTGTTACACAATATTCCCATTTGTAAAACATATGAACTCCACATGAAAGGCCCTTTCTGTAGTAACTGTACTTTATGTTGTTTGTATGGTCATAACCCCCTCCCGCCCCCCCCCCCCATGGCATAACCTGGAATTGAGACTGCTTTTGTGTTAGGAAGTCTAACATCCAAAATGAAGAAGCATGCTCTGGGTAGGGGAGAGCGCAATAAGGCTGGGGGTGACCGAGGCATACCTGCAACTCACCCACAATTTGTCCTACTTCGGCTCCCTAAGGAATGGGTGATAGCGGGTAGGCTTCCACTTTAGAAAACCGCTGGCTCGTGGTGACTGAGGTACTGCTGAGGGACACCTCTGGCCACATAAGAATGGGTGACACTGATGGAGTAGGGGTCCGCAAGTTGTGATGTGACAGGTGGACTGGATCATAAGGGCAGGTAGGTTGAGGCACTTTTACACCAACATTTCCTGGTAATGATTAAGCCTGGGTCTGATGCCACTGCTGTCCGTTAATGATTCTTTTAAATTCCCTTCCTCCCAAACCCCCTTTTTTGCTTTAATCTTTCAGATAAGATATTTTAGGAGACAAAAGCAGTGAATTAATTATAGCATAAAAACATTTGAATAATTATTTCTCTAGTAGTCAGCAAATTTTGGTAGTAGCTGGTAGATAAAGAACTCTGCAATCTATCACTGATATAAAGCTTTTGCTAGTCATTAATTGATAACACTGAGGAATTCATTGCACATTTTCCTTCTGGGTGTTTTTTCCAGGTGTGGTGTAGATGAACTGGGATACTGTAAGAAAGTGCCCTTTTGCCCCTCATCCGATTGCAGCATTTAGGCACCGACAAGTTAGCTGCTAGGTGTGGAGTAGGGCGGGCCGGGCCCCTGTCTGGTTTGGGCAGTCATCTAGGATCACACCCAATAGTTGGCATGTAGGTGGCTTTGCTTGCGTTTGGATGGAATGGAAGGAAATGCAGTAGTTAAAAGTTGGTGTTGTGAAATAGACATAAACCTTATCTAAACTACTGAGATTGCAAATATGATGTATTTGATTTTTTGAAAAATGATTGATGTATTTTAGAAATTTCTTTTTTAAGGGTTTAATATTTGTTCTTTGGTGTCACGATGACTAATAAATACGGCCCACGCTAACCCATTGCTTAAAGTCAAAACATGTCATTGTCTAGTTATAGTGAGTGGTTAATTGAGCCTTACTGGACTCATTGTAGTCTAAGCACATATGCAGCTGGCTCCAGTGGAAACCCTCTATATAATACAGTAGCTCTGGAATAATTTTTAAAGTGGGGGTGCTGTCATTGGTTGCATCACTGAAATCACAGTGATTGTGAAAAATCTAAACATCACACAAGTGTATAAGTGAGCCACGCACATTTAGCAGGAGCGTGGTAAGGGTGTGGTATGTGTGTGCGGTGCATTTCGGAACACACTGTCACAAATATATTGCTAAAAGCATGATGTGATAGTGCACTGTCAATGACAAACATCACATTTTCCAATGAAATTGTCGCTACATTTGCATAGACATACAATTTCACTGATAAACCTACCAAGCTCACAAATGATAATGTGTTGTAAAGAATCCTAATAAAATCTTGATTTCCATAACACTTCTGAATCAAAAATGTGATTCTTTTCTGTTTTCCTGGCTGGTGATAAATTATTAAATATCTGTGCAGTTCATTTTTATGTAGTTACATTTTGTTGTGTTTTCTAAAACAAAAATGACTTCTTACAGCCTTTCTTATCACACTCTGTACCCCAGCAAGATTGTCACATAGTTCACTTTATAAAATCCTCTCACTCTATAGTGAGAGATAAAAAGTAACCACCAATCTCCATGTTAAAAGAACAAAAAGCAATTTATCTAAATACATAACCTGACATTTGTTCTCTGTTTCTGAACACACAGCAAATGTGACAAGATAAGAAAAACATTAAAGGCATCTTTATTGCTCATTTACCATCTGAACTTCAGCATGATTATTCTGGCACAGCTACTTTTAACACCTACGATAAGGTACCTGCCCCCTTACACTGTGTTGCTCTCGCCCTTGTGTGCTGCTTGCTCTCTCTCTTGTTTGCTTGCCACTCAAACTCACCTACCCTGCACCCTATGTTGCTCTTTCCCTTGTGCTCTGTGTGCTATTAGCTCTCTCGCATGTACTTCTGCCCTCCTGCAGTCAGTTGTTCTCTCCAATGCTTAGCTCTCTTCCTCATGTGCTGCTTTTCCCTTCTCTCCACCTCCTCCACCATTGCCGCTCTATCCCTCCAGTCCTTTTTTTGTATTGTACTTTCCTGTTAAAAAAATAATTTCTTTATCAGTCCAAGGGACATCTGCTAGCTTGGCATGGTTAATAAAAGGAAGAAAAATATAATCCATGTTATTTTGTAGGCACGTGGATGCTTGGTCATGCATGTATCAACTACAAAATGATGCGACCAGAAGCAGCAGTCATGTCATGTCATGTCATGGCATCTTTTCCTTTTTCTCCTGATGCTGTGCAGCATTGGCAAAAAGCACTGGCAAGAGCCAATGTTTCCAAATGTACGACCTATTGGCTTTGCCAAGTATTGTTTTATTTGATATGACGCGCAGAAAATATCCCATGCTGACACCCCGAGGCTGCTTCTGTACGACCAGTTACAAATGGTGCCTACTGGATCCAGTGTCAGCACATGGAGGACGTGGAGACTGGGCAATCAATTTATGTTCTGTGAGGAAAAAGAAAGGACACTTGCTCGTTGAACTAAAACAAGGTGAACAAATATTTATGACTGTTAGTAAATGTTTAAATGGGCTGGTTAGCGTTCAGCATGTCTTTTCAAGGCTGCTTCAAAATCTGTATGTAGTTATATATATATATATATATATATATATACACATATATCTACTGCAGCCCAAGAATAATCTCTGGAATATGTAAGAAGTCATTAGGAGCCCTCGCAGATGTTATCTTTTAAGAAAGAGATGCTTAAACTTGCATCACCGCATCCACATTTAATTCGACATTTCATAAAGAAAAAGTCTTTTACGTGGCACACAGACAAATGTTGGCCCAATCATGGAGGGTCCTTGGGGCGGGAAGAGAAGGACATCGCTGCATATTTCTGTTGTATTTTGTTTGAATACGTGTTTCTAATATATATATTTACCTTAAACAAAATGTCTAATGAGCTTATCCAAGCCAAACAGTGACCTTCATTCTGGTGATCAATATTTCACCAGAAAATGTTCTATAATTAACTCACTTTGATCGTATTTGATAGGCTGGCCCGTGCTTGTCCGGTAATAAAAATAGGCATTTTCTTTCTATTGTTATTTTCATTGATATTAGTAATATTCCTTAGCACACAACCTGGACAGTCTCAGATATTAGCTTTGTTAATATGCATTGGTTGTTTGCCAACCAGAGATAGATGTGCCTGAAGTATATTGCAATTGTTGAACGAAACGTTAGAAAGAAACAATTTCCCTAAGTCGGTGATGTTTCCAGCACAATTGGGTGGCCCTGTGTTGAGCTGCAGCAGGGGCTGGTGGGAAATGAACGGGCAGGCCACGAGCCTGCGGAAAAGGGAAAGTGCGGAATTAGCCGGCAGACAATAGACTCAATAAAGCGGCGGATCGGATTGCAGGCCTTTGTCGGTGGCGGCCCCCCAGTGCCAGGGGGTTAATGGGCCAGAAGAGATCGGAGAAGGGCGACAGAAGTGGGCATTGAAGAAGGTGTCAATAAAAGCCCAGAAGACAAAGGGCGAAAACACACACCGTCAAAGGGGGACAGATGGGAGTGAAAGGGACAGAAATTGGGAAGAAAAACAATTAGAGGCCGATGGAGCGAGGAGGAAGCTTCATCATTAAACAGTTAGCTAGCCCAGACTGTGTTCTGGTGAATGAAATTGCCCCCCCCACCCCCGCTCCCCTTTTTATAGCCTCCGGACAATGAGAAACGACCCAGAAAGCAGTTATCGATGGGGCTGTGAAAACCAGGACCTTTCAGTACTGTTTTAGGAATGCTAAAATAAGGGGCTTCTGAAACAGAAGAAAAGTGGGGGTGACACTCTAGCACCTTCCGAGAGAAATAATTGAGATCGGTGCCTCACATTTTAAGGGCGAGAAGCAAAAACATGAACACCCGATTGGTTGGCGTCAGGTAATCTTAACGCAGACATCAACTGGCATGGGCATATCCATACACCCAATAAAAATAGATGCTAAGGCGCTGCTGACGTTAGCCCTGCCCCATTATCCGCTTTCTGACGTCAGAGCACAGCGAATAACCTTTCGCTTTCATTACGCCCAGTTTCACGGCGAAAAAAAGTTACATTTAAAATTGCGTGATGTTTAGTCCCCTCTTAAAATTAACAAGTGATTTATATTTTATTTCTTTGAAAATGTGTTTACTTTTTGGGGGGTTATTGACCACTGGGTCCCGAGTTGATTTGGTGTTTTTTTCTACAACACTGTATCTAAAACTCCAGAAAATACCGAATGAACCGAGAACGTGTTTCGCTGTTCTTTCAGGGCTAAACTGTAGTGCCGCTCCCACCGTGGCCCCTAGGCGGCAGTGTCTCCCCTCCAAACTGCAGCTCGACACAATTCCAAACCGGTGCTGTTTAATTAACGTGCAAATTGAGCAGATTAAATGACTCTAAATAATTAGCTGCAGATCCTATAAACAGGAGAACATATTTAATTAAGCAACGATATAGATTTTGGAGCCCGTTAGTGTGCGCGTGTTTTTTTAAAAATTTTATTTAGAAGGACTGCCTAGATCACTCTTAGATTATCCGAAGTTAAAACTCCAGCGCGTGGCAGATCCGAAAAGCACATTACAGCCGTTAACTTGCAGTTAAAGGAACTATTGGCTTAATACCAGCGCGTTCGGAGCAGGCAGTCCGGTCACGTCACAAGGTGCAGTCGCACCGCCCGTCAGCCGCATTAAGGCTAAACTTATTTTTTTGGGTGTTGAGGGGGAAAGGGAAAAGGTAAGTGAAAATAAAATCCAATTTCATTATATCAATCAAATTTAATTGGCAATTTGTATAAGCAATGACCAGGCTGGCTTTAGGTAAAACTATTAGAAAGAACTCGGGTTGCTACTGAAATTCCTGGTTTAGTTAATTAGTGTCTGAACTGCAGAGGAGGAAAAAAAGATTCTGCGATTTACTCTCTACAAAGAGAGAGCATCACAGACAATTCATTAGGCAGGCGGCTTGTAAATTAGAGCTAACTTAACCTGATTTCCCTTAATTAAAACATCTTTTCTCGTTTACGATGTGGATATAAGTAGATCTCTGGGGTTTTGAAATTTCTACAACAGCAGATGGTCAGCTGCGAGCAGATAATGGTTAACGCTCTCACTCTAGCAGAGCCGAACAACGTGAGCCCGCGGCCCATCCGAGGATTACAATCAAGGGGGAACAAAGGCCCCTTAACCCGTCGGCAGCGGGTTGCAGGGAAACAACTTTCAACTGGGGCAGAGTGGGGCGCGCGCGCGCGGTCTGGATGCGCGTGAAGGTCTGGATGCGCGCGTGAAGGTCTAGATGCGCGTGAGGGTCTGGATGCGCGTGAGGGTCTGGATGCGCGTGAGGGTCTAGAGGGATGGAGAGACCTTTCAGGGCGTGGGGAAAAGTAAGGGTGGAAGACGGGGCGTGTGTGCGGTTTTGATCGAGAGTGTGGGAGAGGGGAGCTCAGGATAAGGTCTTGAGGTCCAGAAACATCAAGAACAAGAGTGAGACGTCGGAGAGGATGTGGGCCCAGGACAAGGGAAGACAAGGTCCAAGAACCTCGAGAAAGAATGAGGCTTCAGAGAGGATGTGGCCAGAGCTGCAGACATTGGAGCTGAGGCACTAGGGGCCATATGTACTAACACTTTTTTCCCATAGAGACAAAATGAATAAAACCCTTTGCTACATCTGGCCCTAGGTTCGAGTTTTAGCGTCCACTCAACTTCATGCGATTCTGGGCAAATCACTTAATCTCAACCTGCCCCCCAAAAAACATGAATATGTCTTTGTCTAATGTAAGGACGAGAGAGTGCAAGACGTTGGTCTATGACAGGGAGAGTTGAAGACAAGGTGTAGGGTGGGGTTTTATGGGAGAAGTGAGATTAGGGTGAAGAAGGGAAGGGGCAAGGGTTTAGTAAAAGTGGAAACCTGGGCTGAGGGTAAGGGGGAGCGGTGAGTTCTTCAATCATTGAGAGGCATATTTACATGTCCCCTTTTCCGCCATAGTGTGATTTGTTTGACGCTAAAGTTGTCTTCCCCCACGGTGGTCTTGCGCCACTTTGCAACCCCTTGCGCTACATTATGCCTGCGCCAGGCAAAATATATGCAAGGGGGATGTTAGAACACAGGGAGGGCGTAAAAAAATGTCACAGTAAAATTTACTAGATTTCACTTCCCGTTTTTTCCAGTCATTTTTAATGCCAACTCAAGGCAGGCTTTAAAATGAGGCAGCCCTTAAAATCAATGGGCCCCCCTGTGCTTTGCTGCATTAGCGTCAAACGCTATGGCCGCAAAGCGCCACAAAAGTGCCAACAATTCTGACGTGATAATTGCCATGGTGTGCCGTACTGTAAACACGGAAAAACTGTAAATACAGCGTAACTATGGTGTCGTTAGGTGGGGCAAGGGCAACGAAAGAGAGTGGCGCATTAGGACCGATCCACTACTTCCTCATAAATATGATCCTTATTAGTGAGAACGAAGGTGGGTGGGGAGGCCTGGGTCAACGGTCAACATTAGAGAGACAGGGGATGAAATCTGGGCGAGATCTAGAAAGTGTGAGGGAGACACGGTGCAGACTTGGGAGTAGGACGAGGAAAAATATATTGAATAAGAGCGGTCCCGCAGAGAGAAGGGGGAGACCTGCACTAAGATGAAATGGAGTGAGCAGGTGGGATTCGGGCGGGAGTGGGATGAAGGTGAAAAGGGAGTAGACAATCGTGGAATTGCGAGAGAGGGAGACTTAGAACCTGAGTGAGGCGGGGAGACAGTGTCACCAGTGCAGTGCTTAATTTGTGCTTGTTTCCGATGCGGAGCATCAGCACTTATTTTTGAGGGCCGGCACTTATTTTTCTGCCTCAAGCATTTACTGCAAGAAAAAGACACATATAGGAAAGACGGAGGAAGAGAAAAACAAAAAATTTTCACACAGGGGAAAAGCAGAAAGCTGCAAGCGTGCGCTGAAGGGGCAGGGACTGGCTGTACATGGATTAAAGAGGCTCGATATGGCTTCAGGATTACTCTGCTCAGTATTCCGTGTTTGCACATTAATTGCAGCAGCAGCGTGTTTAAGAGGAGGACTTTGGGCACCAGCACGTTTTTATTTACAAATTAAGCAGTGCACTATGTGTGGGTGAGACCTTATTCCACTACGAAGCTTCCAATGCCAGTTACCATCGCCCATCTAACTCTCCTGATACTTTACAATTTCAAGCGCCGAGCCAGGACTTGAAGGCCTCTGCGGTTGAGGAGCTGTAGCAGCACGAGCCCCTGTCTACACTCCTCTGAGACCCCATCTTGATGGCCAGAAAGACCCACGATCTTATTCTACCCGGAATTCTTCCAATTGGTGCTTTACACTTTAACTCATTAGAGCGGAGGAAAGTCACATGTTGCGCTCGTGGGATCTGCGGAAGCAGAGAAGAAATGTCAAAGGGGTGAAAGGGAGGGGGTCAAAAGGTCACCTTGTAGAGCGCGCACGATAATAGGAAATTATTGTGTTGAAGGGGATTTAGGCAAAATCTGCCTATGCCTGACCTTTCGCTGGCTTCGATAATTGACCGTTCTGCATTTAATGTTAATAATCACGGACAGAAGAAAGACTGGTTGTATGATCAGCGAGGCAGAGGAGCATGTACCATCTCCTATGGAAACACTCCATTACGGCCAGCTTTCTGTACAGGCACAGATCCGTGGAGCACTCAAACCACAGTGATTCTTGAATTGTGTGGTTTTTTGGTCTCTTTGCAGGTGCAGTAAGGGCGTGGCCCATACAATTATGTGGCAGGGCCGAACCAAATTAGGTGACGGGGTTTATTAAACTACTGCCAATTCGTCAAGAAAAACCAAATGGTGTGTCATAATGCTGCAAATTTTGTGATGGTATAACCTTCTTATTTTGTTATTTGTGCACGTGCTGTTACAATCTGGGCAAAAGCATAAACTTGTCAATACACATCTGATTCCCAAATACAGCAATATGCCACAAATAGACGATCAATCAAAATTGTGAAGGGCCTTCTAGTGCTGGGCAACACATGTTGCTCCGTTTTTGTAATTCTAAAGCCGTCTAAGGCTTTTTTGTTAAAATCTGCAATCTATGTAGCAGATGGTGGATTATGTGGCAACTGTGGAATGTCTATAAGTATGCGGAAGTTGCATAATTCTAGTGGCCTTGATTAGGGATATTAAATGAACCGTCAAGCGTAGAATAAGACCGGGGTGCTTTTCTCTGTCCTGCATCCCTTAGAAATCCCCAACAATGGGCGTTCTAGAATGATCGTTTGTTTGGTGATGTCATGTGATCTATGGTGACATCATTCCCCGGATGGGCCCTCTCACTTGAAACGCTTCCTGTGCTGTTTCGCCTCAGGTGCCCAGCCAATGCCACTGCATCGTGTTTGACAGGAAAGGACACTCACAGTGTGTTGCAGTGTGACACTCAAAAGGACGTGTGCCTTCTTCCCACTGCTTGGTGGTCTATGTCGAAGATCTGGGCCATACAATGCGTCTTCCAATGGGATACTTGTTCGTAGTAGAGTTGTTGTAGCTTAACGCTAAATTTCCATGAAAAGGATGCTCGGTCAGTTACACCCTGGCACTGCATTTGTATGCCACAAACAACAACATAAATGGTAGTTTAGTGACACGAGGCGGCATTTCACAGAAAATAATAGGTAGGTGGGGGTTAAACGCATCATTAGAATATATTCAACAGAAAATGGCAGGCAAGCTTTGTTTTATTATGGCACAATAACGTAAACAACATAAAAGACGGACAGTGTGTTTTACTAGTGCACTCCTTTGAGTTTCAAACAAAAGGGGACCGAGCCGGATTTCTATCATACTAGGTTTATCCTCTCAGAAAAGAACACATGCAGTCAGCCACACAGTTGCACTAGCTTGTATTCCATAGACCAGCACAGGTATACCCTGTTTATCAGCCTAGGTGGAATGTATTCCACCGCACTAGGCTGAACTTCACAGAAAGAGCACAAGTGTATTATCACACTTGGTTGGAACTCATAGAAGAGGACTTATGGTCAGTTGTACTATCACCCTTGGCTGAATTTCACAGAGAAGGCCCCACGTGCAGAGACCTCTGCCTCCCGTATCTCTCGTATGCAGAGGTCTCCACCATAAGCATATGTGTCAGTATTAACTGTGGGAGCAACCTGGGGGACTTCCTGGAAAATGGAGAAAACTTATGAAAAGGGAGGAGATTAGAGAGGAAAAAGGAGGGCTTTAGGGAGAGACCTGCAAAGATAAACACCCACTCACAAAAAGAATAAGCACATTGCTTTTCACAAACCCCACCTATAAGGTTACTGCAGCCAAACTGTCATTGACGTACTCCAGCTCAGCCGTGGAGTAAGTCCAGCACCACACGTGGCCACTCATCGGTACTGCAGCGCACTCCAATAGAAAACAACGGAGGCAGAGGCAGTGAATATACCTATAGGAACTAATGTTAAATACAAGTAATTATTATACAATTGATATTAGACATATATAAAAATCTAAAACAAATTAAACAAATATGTTTTAATACATTTTGATAAGTAATAAATATTAAATGATCATGAGGGCCTGACTTTAAAAAATATATATATATAATTATAAATTCAAATTTATTGAGTCATTTAATTTGAGTTAATGTGCTGTAAAATTGTATTTTTTAGCTCCAGATCAATGGTTATGTGAGTTTGTTTATATTTTTTTATTTTAAATTCTAATATGTTAATATTTTTATAATTAATGTTCAACTTTGTATTATTTCTCCCTATACTTTAGAGTAGAAAGATCTCTGCCCTGGTGGAGGAGACCTCCACCTTTGTGTGAAAAGTTAGTAGATGTCACTTTACGCATGTAAAACCTGTCGTAGCAACCACCACCCTCAATTTTGAAGGGGTGGAGACATGTATGTCAGCTCCTATTAGTAAATTTGCACTTTGAACCAGTAAAGAGCACTAAAGTGTAAAGTGGCTGCTAAGTGTAAGTAGTACATATACAAGTGAGTAAATGTAGACATGTACATTGACCTTTGTGGCTATACTCCTATAGAGTCGGATATGCAATCAAACTATGTTTTCACAGAAAAGAACATGTACCCTTGGTTATTATCTCTCTCACTAGACTCCTTGTCATACAAAAGGTGACATACACAGTATTTGTATCACATTAGGTCGGGTTTCAGAGAAGGACAGGTACAGCCAGTTATACAGTCACTCTCGTTGATTTCAGAAAAAGGACATGTAAAGTCTGCTCCTGTATCAGGTTACAGTTGATTTTTTCAGAAAAGGCACACCTAGAACAGAATTTACCTTATGCTAACTGATTTCTAACAGGGATGCAAAGATTGTGTATTCCGCGCGTGCTTGAACATCATCTGTTTCCCTCCGCACTTTCACTAACTCGTGATCGTCCATTAACCTTTCATTAGGTTTCACGTTTGCATTTACTGACCGATTTCTGCTTTCTGTAAAAAAAAATTAAATGACCTTTATGTGTTTACGGACAGGAGGCACCAATACACCCGCTGTTCAAGACAAAACTACACGGGCTGGTTCTCGCCCACGGAGCGACAGCAAGACTAAAATAGAAAATTAAAATAATAAATATTTAATATACTAATCCTCGAAGCTATTCGCCTGACGACCTCACGGGCAATTGCTGCGGGGGGCTATTTGTTCTGGCACGGGGCTGTGTTAAAGCCATTTACACACACAAATTAAAGTCGAAAATAGACAGACTGAGCCTTGCAGGGGAAGACGTGTGCCTCGCCAGGGTGGGAAATGCACCTTTGAACGTATTTCCATCTGTTTGCTGAATTAGATCTAATTTACGCCAGGGCCTAGACTGAACATTTCAGATTGGGGTGGACCACCCACCTCAGTAGGAAACATGGAGACACCATGTAGAACGTATTGAAAAAATATAAAAGTGGCAAAGATATCACATAGAATATAAGAACAAAAAATGTTTTAAAACAGGGATGTAACCGCTGCTTGCCCCACTTGGTTCAAATTCGTAAAAGTTGTCCCAGCTGTGGTCATCGTGGTACGTGCATGTGAACGTAGAAGGCAGTAAACATCCGTCACGTGGGCAGACCCTGAGAAGTTAATGTATATGTGTATATATATATCTATCTATCAAGAGGGGCTCCTCCATGGGAGATTTTGTTCTCTTTATTTTAATCCATGCACCTTTGCATCTCCCGTTTGGTGCACGTGACTCGAGGAGTTGTTCAAACGTGACTGTGAGGCGCCTTGAGACCTGGTGCTGGGCGGGGCGGCAGCTGCCATGGGCGCTATGTTCCCGATCACCCTTTTCTTAACTACAAGCATACAGCTACAGCTGTGGTGTTAGGAGAGGGCCACGTTTATAAGCAAAAGATGAAAATGATGGGGCGTGAGGTGCGGAGATGTTTTCGAGTGATGGACCGCTGCTGGAGACCCGGGGTTCAATCCCAGGTCAGCAGTTGTGTAAAATAAAAATAAAAAGTGTGAGTTTGAAAAATGATTTTGCATGTTTGTGCCCGAATTTGTAGCGGGGCTCAGACCGAAACGAGAGTTTGGGCCCCTCTGCCTTCACTCACGATGCTCGCAGTTTTGAAGATTTGACAGGGTGGCTCAATAAACCCAAAAGGCGACTTGCAGTTTGCACCAGTTAACCTTTTAACCGTGAGGTCATAGAGTTCGAAACATTTGGGCTTTGTTATTTTTCCAACAGAAACACCACACCAACTTGATCCCCTGCCCTTGAGGGTTGGTTGTTTCAGATACATCAGCAGAGGATGCCGTTTTTCAAATGAGAAGATTTTAACCTAAACAGATAAGTGCATTCTGGGAGTTGTAGTCTTCACCAAACCACCGCCCCCCCAAAAAAAAATTCAAAATTTTCTAATAACAATCAAATATAAATATTGGTAAAATGAAACCCCGTTGCTTGAAAATATTTCTTCTACCGCACAGACGATATACGTTAATGTGATCATCCACTTAGATGTTCCAAACGCCGCATTGGCCTCCACGCGCACTGGCCCAGCCGTAGCCGACATAAACCAACCTGCGACGCCTCTAGCCAGTACTTTCAGCAGAACGTTGCATTCTGGGACTGGAAGTTTCTCTTTTACCACAGTAAAGACTGACTCACAAAGCTCATTGTGCGCGTTGCTGTCGACTACAGAGCCAAGAGAGGCCGAATGCGCCACGTAGGACCCAAGGACAGGTGGCAGCCACGCACAGCCCTTGAGCCGTGGGCAGCATCTGATACCACAAGGCTGCTGCTCAGTGCGAGATACAAGGTTGAAAGAGTCAAAAGGCCCTTTCTCTCAGCGCCACCGCATGTGTTCGAGGCGTGTTTAAAAGGGCTTTTTGTGCAATAGGAAGTCATCAAATCTGGATTAAAATAACAAGGCCAGCTCCTCTCTTTTCAGCAGCCCCTCAATGAGGGCTTCAGAATATACATTTATTTTAACCAGCAGAGAAATTAAACAGATTTCCAATTCAAATCTCCCCTTTCTCTCGCTCCCCGCGCTCTGAAGGTGTTTCTGAGTGAAACGGGGCTATCTCGAGATTTGGTTACATTTTCTCTCTCCATTGTGCTAAATTACTAAATTGAAGTTTTATAATAAGAAGTAAGTCAAATTGCAAAAAAAAAAGAGGGGGGTAAACCCATCACATCTCTAGCTGTGATTAACAGAAAAGGCAGGCGGTGGAGGGAAAAAAATGCAAATGATTGCGCACAAAGAGCTGCTCGCAAATTGGCGTCACCATTTCTCAAATTATATCATTACTGTATTTTGAAAATGTTAATCTGCTCTGCGGATTTCCCGGGGGAGAGCGGTAAATGAGTTCTATTTCCGAGCTGCCTCTCTGCCAAGGCAGAGCCGGCGACAAGCACCTCCGATTTGCTGATTACAATTAGCCTGACCGATTTGGGCTCCTTCAAGCATTGATAATTTTCGGCATATTAAGCACGTTTTAGCAAAGGTGATAAGTCAGTTTTAATTGAAATGAAATTATTATTCTGATGGAAGTTTGGTTATTATTATTAAAAATCCGTCCTCATTTCAAATTCAGCTTTTTTTCCCTCCCTTCTCTTCTTAAATGTGGGGGCACGTTTGGGGGCGGGGGTGTTGGAAAGATTTTTGAAGGGCATACGGATTGCCGAGGTAATTTGAAGCGAATTACTTTTTCTGCTTTTCTATCAGAAATGAACTGAATTAAAACTCTAAATCAGTCGCCCCAACCCCTGTCTTCTTTGACGGAATTACAATTATAAATAATTACATGGAGAGGAGAAAGTTTTTTTTTTAATTGTCCGGATTAAAAAGGGATATAGTTTTTTTTTTTACTTCATGGATCGGAAGAGAGTTGAGTAAAGTATATTTGGCCCTTCTCCCACAGGATAAAAAGAAATCTGAGTTGCCGGTGTTTTTTTTTTTTAAAAAGTCAACAAAATAAATCGCTTTGTCGCCTAATTGGAATCGCACCCGGTTCGGCGGCTGGATCAGATCACCTCCAACAATTAATTTAGATTTAATTCTGTAATTATTAGCAAATCGGAGTAATGTGCGAGTTAATTTAGATAGTTAAAAATTAACTTGCGTGAAGTTAATTGAGTAATTAAAACCCTCAACTGCCGCCTATTAATTTGCTAATTAAAAATAAATTTGATTTTGTGTAATTTAAAGTAATATTGACATCAGTGTTGGATGGACGGTTTTATGAGTTGGTTGGGGGAGGGAGGAGACACCTGGCGGAGAGAGCTCAGCATGGGCTGGGGCAGCGCCTCGACGTGAAGAGTGACGCGGAGGAGGTGCGCCTGTTCTGTGTGCATTTGGTCCCTGTCAGCTGGTCCCATCTCATGTGCGTGACTTTCAGTCAGATCTAGTTTTTGAACCAAAGAAGGATGGCATTCTGGGACTTGGAGGCTGGTACTTTTAACATAAAATATAACAACAACAAAAAAATCTAAAATATGAAACCGAAAACTACGAGTCCCAGAATGCTTAGTGTTGTTCGCTAGTAAAGCTGGTCTTTCTAAAATTGACCTTTATGAAGGCGCACCTTTGTTTTGTGGAGCAGCAGGACTAGGCCCGGCGATAGCTGCCTGGTTTCACTAAGGAGTTCTCCTCACTGTCCAGTTTGCCAGTTCTGGACACCAGCCCAGAAGGAATAATCTTCGGATCACACACCTACACCACTGAGTGGCCCTTAAAGGCTGCTGTCAGATGGTCCAGGGACATCACACACCCCCACTCGCTGTGTAATGGCAGATCTGCTCACACCTTGAAAAATGATGCAAGTTATTCATCTGCTAGAACAATAAAATCTCATTATTCAACACGAAATAATTAATAATGGATTGCTAATTTCCCTTCTACAAAATATAACCTCATCATAGAACTAAAAGCAGGGAATTTAACAAAATAGGGCCAACAAAGGGAGGTGAGCTGGACCTTGGAGTTTTGTACTCCATCAGCCCTCATCACCAAAATAGTCCCAGGAGGCTCCCAGTCAAGGACCCTGCCGCCCTCCAACCCAGCCGAATCAGTGACATGATTGGAAAATCACTTTGGATTGGGTACACACAAGTCGTGTTTATTAACAGAAACATCATTCACAACAAAACTTGTCCTCAGACACTTCATCTATTACATTTGTTTCCACAATTGTCATGGCACTCTTATCTTATACCAGCAATGCCACACATTTATCAGTTCTATCTTCCTACATCAGCCTAAAGTACAAATCTACAAGTCCCAGTGCACCTAGCGCTCTTGGATAAAGAGACCAACTGACTGAACGTCACTCTCATATCATGGAGCCCGATTGCTGCTATAACTAAGCACCCACTGGTTCTGAGACTCACTTCAAGGGGTTGTGTGGCTATGGAGGTGGTCACCACGGTTATTCAAATACATTATGGACATTAACAGTTGTAGCATTATTAATGTTACAGGCTGTATGTGATATAATAGTCAATACAGGGTCTATCTGATGGAATAGCCAATATGTAATTAACACAAAATCACATATTCAGGGGCGGCTCCTCCGCTAAGGCAGAGGAGCGTCGCCCCACTGGATTTTTGGATAGGAAAAATAAAATGATAATAACATTATGTGGTTATCATTTTAGTTTCCTGGGAGAGGGGCGGGGCTGTGCTGGAGGGAGGTGGCTAGAGGAGGGCTATGTGCACCCAAAGTGCGCATGTCTGATTTGCTGTCCGTTTTGGGCAGGCCAAAAAGACATGCGCACTTTGCATGTTTTCTACCGGGCTGTATAGCACAGCCGAGTGGAGAACATGCCCAGGCTCCCACTCCTAGTCTGAGCGGTGAAGCAGGCTGCTCAGACCAATCATGACGCTGCTGTTGCTGGTGACAAAAGTGTCGTGATTGGCTGGGAACAGGAAGAAGATGGAGGGGAGACTAACGCATCTCCCCCACAGGTAAGCTTTTAAAAAAAAAAAAAAAAATCACCCCGCTCATCCCCCACCCTGCCAGCCCCGTTGAGTGGCAGGCACATATTTGTGGCACACCAGTGAAAATAAACGTAGCCAAATCAAACATTATTTAGATACAGTGCATTGTTCACACGTTTACTACCACACTGAACGTTGTTACCAGAGTACAGTGTACTGGACATACAAGCTACTATCTGATAGATTATATCTTACTATCACATTACAGAGGAAAACAACTTGGTTAAACAGTCACAAAGCTTCATTAATAAGATTTTATATCAATGTGCATGTTTAACACTTTGTGTTCTGTTTTGTTTTTGCAGGATCTGCTGAAGGTCACGTTAATTATTTCAGTTGTTGAGGAAGTCGATGGGTATCGTGACCCTCTCGAAGCTTCACTCTTTCTCTCTCTCTCTCTCTTTCTCTCTCTCTCACACACACTCTCTCTCTCTCTCTCACCCGCCCACCCACCCACCCAAAGGTTAAAGTGACATTATAGTTAAATTACATATCAGTTAGAAATACAATTTTAAGGTCAACAAACCACTGAAGGGAACCAGTTATAGTGAGCTGTAGTAACTATAATTTGTACACTACCATGTACAGTGATGCCATCACTGATTTCATATCTAATGTCATCATTGATGTTATCAATGACATCACAGTATATGTTATTAGTGATGTAATATATGAGGCCATAAGCAGCTCATGGAAAGTGCTCAATTTATAGTTACTTCAGTTAACTATAAGTGGTGAATTTCATTATTCTTTAGTTTAAAATGGTATTTGTTAACTCCCATTTACCACTCCCCTAACTGTAACATCACTTAACATTTGTTTTGTTAGTGAATTTGTAGTTTTTTAAGTAAAACGTGTTTTTTTCTCCATGCCTAACTTGCCAAACCCTGCAATGCATAGCCTGTGGCCAGGCTCTATGGCCAAGCCCCCACAGCTGCCCCACCCTAAGCCATGCACAGCTTTTGGCCAGACCCCGTACCAACCCCCCAGAGATGTCTGACCATATGCCTGCGCTCACAGCATAGCGTTGGTTTAGGTCAGGTGCAGAGCCTGCCCTGCAGCCAGGCCTGTGCACAGCTCCTGAGGGTGCCCAACGATCCACCTTGCATTGCTTTCAGCTGTGCATGGCATTGTGTTCGGCGTAACGCCTGGCCTGCTACAACAGACATCCATTTCTCTTTTTTTTAAACTGATTTCCAGTTCAGCAGGACTTTTGCACAAGTAAAAGGGACGGCATTGGCTCACGGCAAGCTGCTGCAGCACTCCAAAAAAGCATTTTTTTTAAAGTTTGGCCCTAGTGGGTCCTTCTGGGACTCCCCACGAGGTTCAGGGGGTCAGGGATTCCCTACCCTGTCACCTTCAAACTTATTTTTATATGTAATTTACAGGACAAGAGGATAAGTCCTTGAGTCTAGTAATGATGGCCACAACATTTCCCTGCATGATTAGGCCAGCCAATCAGAACATGACCTCCTCCTGAACTTGCACTAGCTTCTTGCACCCGCAGTAGCGAGGAGGCCGATGGGGAAGAAAGGCACCTTAGCCAATCAGATTACCCTATTATTTAAAGGTGCTTGCCCACGAGACTCCTGAGGGACTTGTACGAACCCAACCCTCCAAATATCTATAAATTGTGAACCTTAATTCCTCAAAACCCTACTGAACGTCTATACACCAAATGACAAAAAGCACACTTGATCTAGCTTTCTGCCAAATTTGGTCTAATTCTGTTCAGTCATTATAGCTACAGTGCTGTGAAAAAACTACCTACGAAATTAAATGGGGGAACTGTCTTATGGGATCCCCCTTTTTCTTAGCCCTCCATTGACTGACAGAACACCTCAAAAACTTCCAGCAAGGAGCTTGTGTGGATGAACTTTTTTTCCCTAAAGGTTCGTGATGATTGGACAAATGACACCAAAGTTATCAGCAAAAGAAAAAATCTATTTCCTTTGGTGACATGGTTGTAACTGTAACTACACAGTGGCAACAACCGCACAGTGACAACTGGCACTGTGTAATATATCTATCTATATATATATATATATATATATATTGTAAATGCCATGCCAATGATAAATAAATAGGACCAAATAAAACACTTAATTGGCAATTCTGACACATATTTCTACAGTGCATAGATCAAATCCAATTTGAATGATTGTTTATTATTCTGGAGGACCAGGCTTGGCAGTTCGGGCTAGACCCTTCCCATTGGGTGTCCCTTACACTTTGCGCTCTGGGACCTTTCCACTACCCCTTAAACTCTACTTCTGCTTGCCTTCTTTTATAATGTATTTTAACAAGATGTGCCAGCATGATAGTTTGAAACCTGAAACACACCCATCTAACATTAACAACCAAGCTTCACCCCTGTGCTCGCACTGTGGTCTAAGCAATGAGATTGTCCTCTCTGTAATTTGTTTGTAAGTGATGCATATGGAGAAGCTGCATTGCCTTAGCCATTCAGGCAGATGTGCAGAACGTAATAAGCTATTTGTTGCTGCAGAACAGTGTTGACGTTGGTGAGAAGCAGCATGTCCCACACTGAAGTACTGTGATAAATTGCTCTCTGTATATATCTATCTATCTTTCTATCTATCTATATATATATATATATATATATATATATATATATATATATATATATATTAGTGACTCAAACCGATGGACACACCTAAGAACAAAAAATATATTTCCATTACAATGTTTTGGCATGCTGAGGGACATGTGAGATAGGTCCTTATTGTAAATAACTAGTTACTGATGATCTTTTAATATGATTTATTATTGTTTTTATTATATTTATCAGAAACATTATTTATGTTATTCAATGGCAACACTCTAAAAACATTATGCAGGCCAAACAATGAATTAACTCCATACATGATTTAGGAACCACAAATCAGCAATACATAATAAGAAACTTGGCCACCCTGCAGCCAGTGATTTTGACCTTGTGGAACATTTGCCATCAAATTTGAACATTTTCCCTGTGGAACACGTCTTAAAGGAAGATCTATTGGACTCCAGAGAAAACTTCTGGATGTACTGTTTCAAATCATTGCATCCAAATGGACTGAATATCACAGACAGTACCACCTGATTACTACATAGATCTCTGGACTGCATTGATTCCACATTCCACATATAATCGTCACTCAAATCAAAATCTTATTTTGAGACTCTGATTACTAAAAAGGAGCAAGTCACAGCTAGCAATGACCAAACACAATTGGGACTTGTCTTAACCTATAGCAAAGAGAGTGTAGCAATTTGTAAGACATTCAATAAACATTGGTATCTGATTTCAAAAGACCTGACCTTGGAGCCCGGTTGGGGAGTAGACCTCAGATAACTTTCAGAAAAGCACCATCACTTAAAGATAAATTAATGAGAAGTCACTTTTTGGAACAGGTTACTACAACCTGGTTGGATGATTTGCAACTTGGCTTTACTAAATGTAATAGCTGCAAAGCATGTAGAATTGGGACTCACACAAAGATGGTTTTGAACAGAAATAATCAACCAATCAAAATCAAACATAAAATTACATGTAGTTCTGAGTTCATGGTTTATGTAATTGAATGTGTTTGTGGTCTGAAATATGTTGGCAGCACTACACGCTTGTTGAAAAAGAGAATACTTGAACTCATTTGAGTTCTAAAGCATAATGATATGCATACGCAGTGGCAGAACATCAGGTCCAGTGTCAAAACGATTGGAGAACTTTGAAATTCTATGGCACTCATATGGTACCAAACCATGAATGTGGAGGCAATTGTACTTAGACATTACGATGACTAGAATCTAAGTACATTATTTGATTAAGAACCAAGTCTTCTTTCAGTTTTTATAAAGATGAACTTTTTGTATATTTATAAATATGTTGCAAATATTATGTTGTTTAAGTCAGTCTTTGATGAGTATCTTTTGATATTATAGGCTCAATGGTTTAATGTTGATTGCCAAGCAAAGATGTACTATACAATACATTGATTGGAAATAATTAACCTTACAAATAATGAATTATTAGAAACATGTACTATGTAACCTTGAAAACATAATTATGACTTGGACATGCTGAAACAGCATGACAACTGTACAGTGGTCTGAATTACAGAGATTATGCACTGACATTTCTGTGGTATAATAAGGCGTTATTATACATTGTACTCTGCCTTGATTGTTTTACATTCTGGTGATTATATGTGCACACTGAATAATCTTTTTTAAAAAGTGCTCAGGTAATTTTACACACTTAAGATTGATCGTATTCAAATCTTTAAATAATTTTGTTTCATATAATATTTTTTGGCTCTGATCCCAGAATGCTTCATTGTAGGTGGGACAGGCATCAACGTATATGATGTGAAATTGAAAATGGACTCCCCAACCGTGACAAAGAGCAAGATGGTTGAAACGCATTGGTGCGATTGTTTGATTTGAAAGTGATATAATTAGGAATGGCAATGAGATTTTAGCTTAAGTTAAAAAAAAAACTCTAGAATCTCACTGAAAAAAGGTTCAGATACCCCAAACATTAATTTTTAAAAACCAAAACACCACTGAAATTTAGCAGTTATAGTTCACTGAGCTAACTGTAACTTGCACCCCACCATGCACTCTATATGATCTCACATAGCATATAACTCCTGAGATGTTCAATGACATCATTGATTGCAACACTGATAATACTCTAGTCATTTAGTCCATAGTTTTACTGAGCATAACATCATTTTAAATTTCTTCTTTTCTAAAATGATTCTCCTAATGTTTCTAGGGTTTTTTAACATAAGCTAAAATCTTGTGGCATTCAAATAATTATAATGTCACTTTATTGTTTAGTTTTTGCAGGGAATTTTTGAGATTTTTTTTTACGCAAGGTAAAATCTTATTACCATACCTAACCATAACATCATTTTATCTTTTGATTTTTTTAAACTGAACCCATATATGAGCCCAAGTCTTGTTGGCAATTGTAATTGTGCATGTTCAAAGTTATATGGTACACTGTTTTCTAATTACTAAAGTTTGGGGTCGAAGTAGTGATCTACGTTAAACAAGGTAAAGGCTGAATGCAAGTGACCAGATATCACTGGTGGTGGGAGCATTTAAAGTTTTGTTTTCCCTTGTATAGTTTACAGCAGTCTGTCTTGTAAAGCTGTAGAAACCCATCCTGTCTAAGGGGCTGTGGAATTTAGGTTGGGTGTGTGCGAGGTTCCCCACCTTACTTAATGAGGCCTTGTTTGCCACAGTCAGCTGAAATCTTGAGCACAGATCTACTGTCATCCCTAGAACTAAGTGGAAGCTGCAGAGTTTCACTCTGAATTCCGCAGAGTTACAGAAATGCTCAGCAAGCTTCTGCAGAGTTCCGCAAGCAGTCAGAATCAGGCATGTTGTGCTGCTCACTCTAATTTTTGGTGCCGGGAGCTTCTTCTGTGCTGTAAAATCAGTGTGAATGGCACCAAGCAGCGCACCAGAGGGCGCTGCCTCTTTCGGCCACTCGAGTAGATTTTCTATTCGAGCAGCATCTTCCTCAACACAAACAGTTGCGATCTGTCCTGAGCGACCTAATTGAAATATTTCACCGGGAGGTGTTCTAGCACCTTAAAATCATGCTAGGGGAGACTAGTTCTACCTCACCAATGTAACATTGGCGAGCCTTGCACGTAACAAAAAACCTCCGCCATGCGGCAGTTGGCAAGAGTTTTGCCAGAACTCCACACTCCAAGTGGAGCGGACAAACTCTCTGAACTCCACCAGTGGAGTGGAATTTTTCACCCACCCCTTGTCACCACCTGGGGTCCACTTCTGGTTTCGAGGAAGAAACAAGCAGATTGCTGATGTTAGGTCCTAACCAGCAAGTTAGAAGCTTTGTAAGGCAGGGTGAATGAGCCATCAACCTTTTGTTCCGCAGCCGAACCAGGACCTCATGCAGCAGAGATGTAATCACAAACTTAAGTTAATTGTCATTGGTGTTTGACAATTTGTCCACAAATTGTTGATTCATGTGCTTGAAGAGTTAATAAATGCAACCGAGGTGGGTCAGTTGTCGTTGCATCGGTGGGTGTAGAAGGGCTGGAACCCAACAGGGCACATGCCAGTCTGTCTCTTATGGCATATGCTGCACGTAACAAATAAAACCTAACAATAATAAACATGTGTTTGTATGTACATACAAACACACATATTGAACGTTTGCATTTCCCCAGGTGTATTTTATGTGCACAACCCAATTTCCCAGATTCACATCTACAAAAAAATGCATTTTCAGGTGAGCAATGTGACCTACACCATGTGAATTACACCTTGACCTCAGCCAAAAAGAGAGGAGGCAGACACAATAAGGTAGAAATTCAGAGACTTACAGTTGCATTTTAACCTGAATAAAGGTGCAAAGGAGCATAAAAAATGTGCACAACATTTCGTCAACTCAGTTGGTTGAGAAGGGCACGCCACAGGTGCTAAGTCAATGAATTACAGTTGTAAAATAAACAAAAAAAGGAGCAGGTAAGAGCGAGGAACAAGTTTCGAGAGGACATGCCCAATTTCGAATAGTTGAAATCTATAATATTTGTAAAAAGTTATATTTCCTTCTGATAGTTCAAAAGTTACACCATTCAAATATTTCACCTCCAGTCTGATGTTAAATGTATTTTTTGCCGCCCAATAAGCACATGGTTATGGATGCCGATCATCGCAAAAATGCACTCGAAACACACTGCCTCTTCCTTTCACTTGAAAGAACCGCCCACTTGTCAGCGAAGCTCGTTCTGTGGCTTTTTTTGAGCACGCACTCAAAGCATACTGCGGCAAGTGTGATTGTTGTGGGAGAAGGTGAACACTATGGGGGTCGTTACGACTTCGGCAGACGGAAAAGCCCATCCGCCAAAGTCCTGACGGGTAGGTTGCCACCAGTGCGGCTGCCTCCCTGCTGACCCATTACGAGTTTCCCGCTGGGCCAGCGGGAAACAGCCTACAGCATTGTCTCCAGCTCATAATTGAGCCGGTTGCAATGCTGTAGTGCGTAGGGCGCTCCAGCACCCATCGCAAAGTTCACTGTTTGCAAAGCAGACAGAGAACTTTGTGACAGGGCTGGCCAGGGGGGCCCCTGCACTGCCCATGCCAAGTGCAGGGGCCCTCCCAGGGCACCCAGCACCTAGTCTCCGCCAGCCTTTTCATAGCAGGGTTACCTCAATGAAACGTCTGGCGGAGAGGGGGGGTCGTAATCCCCAGGGAGGTGCTGCAGGGCTGCCCTGGAGGATTAGGACCGCCAGCACCCCAGATCGCCCTGTGGATGCAAACTTGCAGCGCAGGTGGTTGGACCGTGGCACTACCGCTGCGGTCTTAATGTGGTGGTCAGACCGCCATATTGGCGGCAGTGTGACTACAACCCTGGCGGTCATTAGACCACCAGGGTCGTAATAAAGCTCAATGACTCCAGGGACCTGCTGGTGGAATCCTTCTGACTTTCAAGGTGGCTCCATTGTGGCTGAAACCTCTGGCAAAATGGATTTTCGGAAAAACATCTGACCATGACCTGAAATCAAAAGCATAGTATGGGATAATTGTCAGCAAAACTAGACATTTTGTGGCTGAAGCGTTCATCCCATAGAACCACTGCTGTTCTACACGTGCTCACCCTGTTAAGAGTTGTGAGGACTGGTGGCTCCAAACAGATTATTTTTTGTACATGGCTGTCTGCATGGGTTTTACTGAGGCCACCTCTGATCCTTCTGCAGTTAGCTCATGTTGATGATATTGTTCTTTTTAAAAGGACGTTTTTTTTTCAGACATATAATACATTAATTCTTCTTTTAATGTTGTGACATGCCGGAATATCTGTTCAAAAACTGTTTCTGGTCATCTTTTTTTTTTTAGGAGGGAAAAATAAAATGCAATCTTTAGTATTCATCCTTTCTCTATAATGGAAATCGGGATTCATCTCCTGTTTTCCATTGATGTCACTTCCTGTGGCATAGTTAGAAAAATCTTCATAAAATGGAGAGTATTCTAAGGAAAAACAGTGCTTAAAACTGCATTAAAGAAGTATTTGGACATTTTTCTTGATCGGCAAGAGAGATTCAGGGGACTTTTACAGTGAGGAGAGCAGAGAGGGTGTGGTCGAACAGGGATGCAGGGGAGACGCGGAGTCACAAAATAACGTGGGAGCATCGGGCCTCTGCAATTGGCAGTGGCTTGCGGCCCCGCTTACAGGCTCCACACTTTATGGAAGCTCCCGAAAGGTGGGCAAAACCATTGGAGCTATCAGTTTTTTTGACGAGTTGTAGCGGGAAGTGCATAGGTACCAGTGGGCCACTCGCGGCGAATGCAGGTGGACAACGTTAGTTCGCTGTGGCTTGTTCATGGGGGGGAATGGCCTGCATTTTACTAGCTGGACTGCCTCCACATTTGCCTGCTTTCATTTCTTTGTCACTCCCCCCCAATGCTCTAGATCGCTCTGTGTTCAGGAGGCAAGCAGGCACCAGGCACCAAAGGTTCATAGAGGTTGGCTGGGGGTGGATTGTTGCAGAAGGAGGAGAGCCCTTGCTGTCCCCCGGCCTCAGCTGGCGCCATTTCTCAGCTACACTTCCAATACTTGCTCCGCCCAGCTGCACAGCCGCCCATTCTGCTGTAAGCCAAATCCTGCGAAGACGGGAAGGTGGCAGAGAATCTCTGCAATCTCTTGGTTTCGGTTGGCGTCTTTCAATAGCAGTGCCACATGCATAGCTTTGCCCTTGCCCAATCACTGACATCATCTTGAGACGGTCAGCCCATGCATGAGGAACCCATAGTACATAGCACCACAGTGACTCAGGAGTGAACGGGGGAGTTTGGTGCACAGTGTGTGGCTGGCGGTAGGCTACAGGCTCTCTGCGTGGCACAGAGGTGGTGGACGGTAGGCCGGTGTTGCTGGCGCCTTGCAGAGGAGTACTGCATGCCCACACATCCCAACTTTGTTCACTTCCTCGACTTGACCAAATTTTAGCCTTTCGCTTAGAATGGACGACATGGATTAATCACTTGTTGAGCCCTAGCCACAAGCCGTAGAGTGAGTGCGGGGAAGGACTATAATAGGCACTTGATTCCCCCTTTGGTGGTGTGGTGACCAGTGCTAGTGCGGTGAGCTTGCTTACGCGGAGGCACTCTTCCCTAGGCTGTGCTCTAAATTTCAGACTTTAAAGTATGTCCTGCTATCTATGGTTTGCCCTCTTTCCCACTTTACCTATTTTTGTGTGGCCAGTGATGATGGCATTAACCATATTTGCAGCAAGAAAGGATCAATATGACTGCATGGAGGTTTCGCTCAGGTCGTTTGATTCTATTATGAGCCGGTAAAAAAAAACTAAATCTAATCGCCTTAAGAACAAAATGGTGCATATAAACCTTGTGAAGGGCCAAAACAATATTTTTTCCTTCTTTAGAAAAGAGAATGCTGTACAAGACAATGCCATACCAAATTAGAGATACTGACTGGCTTTGCCAAGAGGGAGTTAGACTGCAACCCTGTGTTATCTTCCGCTGTATGTCCCTCTCCCTCCTCGCAGATGACAGACATGGCTGGTGGGAATTTACATCCAGAGGTAGCCTCTAAATATCATAACGAGGACATTACTCTTCCAGATATAGATGTGGGGGCCAGTTTGAGAAACAGTCTGCAAAAGGAGAATTGTTCACTCAGAACTCCAAGCCTATCTTTGGCAACTGGTCCAATGTTATTTAGTAGCACACCAACAGAGCATTCATCAGATGGCCTACAGATGTCTGCGACCCCTGATCTGGGACTGTTCGAGAACATGTCCAGTAATCTCCTGGCCCAAGGAGTGCAGGTCTCTGAATCGCTTATTTGTCTGGAGAGAATTCTGTAATCTAATCTAGTCCTTATAGAAAAATTTGTAATGAATACGGATCACTCTCAAGATATCCAATTGGAAAGAATCTCTAAACCTGACTTCACAATCTCCAAAAATAGAATTGCTTATACAATATCTGTGGCTTCCCCTCAGGGAGAACAAGCGGACTCTTAAAGGGGTATAAAGCACTACCCAGTCTGTTACAAAAACATCTTGGACTCCAAGTTGGCAAACCCTTTCCTAAGGCAATTTTTAGTTACAAGGAGAAGCAGCAGAAGGTGGTAAACCTGATCTGTTTGATAAACAAACTTTGATTTATGCTCAACAAATGCAGCTGTAACTTCCTCACTTTTAGTACCAAAGTCCAGTCCAAAATATTTCCAGGTGATACATTGGAGTCTGTTCAGCTTAATGGCAATCCTAAAAAAACTCTAAGTGTGAGGAAAAAACAAACAAAGACTCTCCAAAAAAGGACCTAAAAAAAATCAAGAAACTGAGGATTTGTCTTGAAAGGCGGAGGTAATTAATTTTTGTATTTAGGCTACTGGTGGGCAAGGGAATAAGGGGAGCCACTCCTAAAATACTGACTTGCCGTCCACCACCTCTCTGGCTAGGAGTGAAACAGGTACAATTATGCCAAATTCTTCTTCAGTGGACATTTCTCAACCGGTCTCCCTTAATCCAGCGGCTGAATTGTTTGGGGTAATGCTCAAGGTCAAATCAACATCTGCACGGCCTCCAGGGAAAGTCCACCTACCCACTTCCCTTCCTGTAAATACTTGTACATTAGACTTTGTTGTTTAATTTCACTCTGACTTGCTTTTGAACCGTTCTGTGATATAAACCTGCTGCTGCTGAGAATTTGAGGTTAATCCAAAGTAGTAAAATTTTGATTGTCACTCTGAGCCATACAAATAATAAACACAAGGGTTTTATTTCAGTCGAAAATTGTTGCAAATTTAGTTCTGCAAAGTAGTGATTCCTTCAATGTAGAGGTATTGATGTGCTTCCAGTAGGCGAGGAATCTAAAAATTGCACCAATGAGTTCGACAATTTGGGTAGTTCTCATTGCAAACCTTTTCCTGTACCGGAAAATGAGTCAGCACTGGGTGATCTGTGACGACTTCGTATCTCCGTTGAGAACAATGGAAGACTGGTGACATACTATAACACTTTGAGTACCAGATATTCTCCTCCCTCTGTAGAAGATGAGATCCTGAAATCTAATTGGTTGGTGGATGCACTAAATGGTGACCGACTATTGGTAAGAGTCTCTAAAACCATATAATTAGCAATTATTTAAAAGTGGTTTCCTGAAATGTGACAGGCTAAAAACTAGCAGGGAAAAATTAATTTTTAGTAAGCCTCAAAGCTGATGTTATTTGCATGCAGAAAACCCGGTGTCCCTCTGATCTCCAGTGCAATGGTTATTTTTTAGTTGAATTCAATGCTGTTCCAGATAGAAAAGGCCATGCAAAAGTTGGGATTGCAATCCTCGTAGGTATTAAGACCAATTGGAAGTATAAGATATTTTTTGATTCTTCTAACCTTTTTCAAGAAGTATTTTTTGTTTCTCCTGTGGGTGGGCGTATAAGGGTTACCATCCTACTGTTGAATGTGTATGTACCTCTGGGGTTCCTTATAACACACTCTTGGATGATATCTTTGCCTTCATAAGTAATGCTATAGAGGAGAGGGGCCTTCTGATAAATATTGTGGGTGACTTTAATTGTAAAGTCTCCAACCACACTATCAGCTTATTTTCGGAGCCTGAAAAAGTAGAAGCATTGCACAATTCCCCTCTGCTTTTTATACCAATCCTAAGAACAGATAAGAGAAGCCAAATGCTTCTTGATCACTTGAGGAATAAATGAATGCTTAATTGTAAATGGAAGACTTACAATTAAGCATTCAAGATTTACAATGGGAGACTCTCCTGCATAGTTTACCCATAAATAGCCAACAGAAAAGACAATTATAGACTATTTTATCGCCCCTTATTCATTTTTTCATGTTTCATGGGACTTGAAAGTATTAGATACTATGCTTAGTGACCACAAACTCTTAGTCTTTTCCTTGGAAGCTATATGCTCCCAGTAGGATCGTGGAAAATTGATGGTTCCAATTCTAAACTTAATAAAAACTCTGGTAAAACTCTATGGGATTCTAGGAACATTTCCAACTTAAAAGGGCTCCTGGAGAAGGCTGTTAATGATGTGGACACCTGTAGAGCAGATGTTTTTATTTTATTGTCAGTTCATGAAGTGGATCACAACAAATACTGCTCAGAGGCACATTAGGACTCCATATAGAACAACCTCTTTGCCTGTTTTCATGCTGAATGAAGAAATAAATAGGCTGATCAGAAAACTGTTTATCTCCTTCTCTAAGGAAACAGATAGACACTGCTATCTTTTGAAATGAGAAAAAGTAATCTAAAGGCATGTTAAAAAATCAGAGTATAGATCTTAGATGAGTTGAGTTAAGAGAAGCTGTTTGAAGAAAGTATATGAGAAGAGTTTGGGAGGTAGTTGCAGATTGTTGTGGAACTAGAGGAAAGTCCTATCCCTCCCCCATAGGAGCAGATAGATGGAGCAGTTTCATTTATACACAATATGTGGAGAATGTCGGAGCCGTATTTCATATGGAAAAGCTGCCTTACAATTCTTATACATCTAGTCATGATGCCCCATCTGTGAGGGAGAACGAGGCCTTGATCCTCGCCTTGTGCTCTTTGGATGCAATTGGTCCTGATGAGGTGCTGATTTCGGTACTAATAGGAGGGTTGAACTCTGGATTAGGTTGTTATTTCCGGTCTTCAAACATTGTTATGTTAATGCAACTGTGCCCTCATCATGGACCAGAACTAGCATTGTCCACTTTACAAAAATGGTGATCGTTGTTTGCCCTTAAATTATCACCAAACTGCCCTGGTAGATGTGATAGCAAGGTCTTCAGTAGATGTTTACTGGCCCGGCTTAGTACCTGGGAAGAAGATAATAAAATGATTCCATTTGACACAACCAGGCTTTAGGAAATTCATGGGACCCTAGATAACACTGCAGCTCTACAGCTAATTAATGAAAGATACATGAGTATTAGAGGCTCTAGTGTATGCTGTGTTCAACTTCTCCACGGCTTTTGATAAAGTAGACCGCCCAACACTGTGGAAAAAGTTATCTGAACTCGGCATGCCTGGAACTCTACATTTATTTTTCGCCCTCTTTTCCACAACCTGGTGCCAAGTTTTGTTAGGGTCCGACCAGGGATTATCTGAGAGATATTCCCAACCAAAAATGGTTTAAAGCAGGGGTGGTTACTTGCCCCATTATTGATTTCTCTGTATATTTATTATTTGCTTGGATTCCTTGTAAAGGGAACTGGTTTCCTCCTGGGAGGATGTGGGGGTGGGTGGGGGTGGGGGGGGGGGGGGTCAGTCCATATCTTGTCTCCCATATGCATATTATATAGTAGATTTGGAGTTAAACCCCTAAGGCATAAATAGTCACCTAGCGATGTTGCAGCAGCGTATGGATTCCTATTTTAAAAAAATCTATTCATCTAAAAGTATGGGAAAAAGGTGGTAAATATGCCAATTACTCATGTTACCTAGGATCCCCAAAATATGAATTAGTTAAATCGTACACCTTTTTGGGGAAAATGTTGGCCCTCATTCTGACCCTGGCGGTTTGAAACCGCCAGGGCAGAGGGCAGCGGAAGCACCGCCAACAGGCTGGCGGTGCTTCCTGGCCAATTCTGACCGCGGCGGTAAAGCCGCGGTCAGAAAAGGGGAACCGGCGGTTTCCCACCGGTTTACCCCTGGCCCAGGGAATCCTCCATGGGGATTCCGACCCCCTTCCCGCCAGCCTGGTTCTGGCGGTTTTCACCGCCAGAACCAGGCTGGCGGGAACGGGTGTCGTGGGGCCCCTGGGGGCCCCTGCACTGCCCATGCCACTGGCATGGGCAGTGCAGGGGCCCCCTAACAGGGCCCCACAAAGATTTTCAGTGTCTGCTTTGCAGACACTGAAAATCGCGACGGGTGCCACTGCACCCGTCGCACCCCTGCAAATCCGCCGGCTCCATTCGGAGCCGGCTTCCTCTTTGCAGGGGCTTTCCCGCTGGGCCGGCGGGCGATCTTTTGGAGATCGCTCGCCGGCCCAGCGAGAAAGTCGGAATGACCCTCGCGGTCTTGTGACCGCGGAGCGGTCTTCCGACGGGGAACTTTGGCGGGCGGCGTCCGCCGCCCACCAAAGTCGGAATGACCCCCTATGTGTATTAATCTAAATGATACTGCCCACACCTCTAACAGTGTTAGCAAGGCACAATCTCAAGCCAGGGTTTTGGGTGCATTTTATAATGTGATGGGTAGCAGACATTTTTCTCATCTTTTATATGTTTATCATGCCAGCCTCTTTACAGTATGCAGTAGAGCTAATTGATGTGGCAAGATTTAAAAATAAAATAAAACAGAAGGACAGATATTAAGGAGATTACTATCAAGTAACACCTCTGCGACGGCAGCCGCCCTGACTGAAATTTGGGATTAAGAGCTCCTTTTCACAAGGCCTGGTGGGAGTTATTCGTTGGGACTCCTGCACACTGAGAAGTGAAGGGGACATCTTAAGACATCCTATAGGGAAGGGAAGTTTTGAAGTGAAAAAGGAGAAATAGATTTTCTTTAGAAACTTCAAATCAGCCCTGGATCATTTTGAGTTGGACCAAAGGTTGGTTTCGTTGCTATCACCAATCCAACTAAAGGCCTGCTTAAAATGAGCCTCGTATGATCTAAGCTTTCAACTAGACTGCAATGCTTGTAGTAATAAAGGGAATTATCAAATAGTAATGAACACCATGACTAAGAAGAAAGCTCAACCATACGTAAGATGGAATATACTTCACTGTGTTAGACCCTTTTGGACCCTTCTGAGACTAAGGCCCCCATTACGAGTTTGGCCATCAGGCCGCCTGTGCGACCTGAACACTGCCGGCCCTATTAGGAGTTCACTGCAGGGCCGGTGGGTGGAAACAGCATTTCCACCGGCCAGCCATGCGGTGAACAGGGCCTTGACTTTGACGCCAGCTCGTAATGGAGCCAGGCGCCAATGTGGCGATGCGGCAGGTGCAGCAGCACCTGTTGCGCTTTCCACTGGCCGTAATTCAGGCAGTGGAAAGCGTGATGGGGCTGTCCATGGGGGGTCTTTGCAATGCCCATGCCAAGTGCACAGGCAGTGCAGGGGCTCCCATGGGGCCCCCTAAACCACCATTTCATCAGCCTTTTCATGGCGGGGCTACCGCCATGCAAAGGCTGGCTGAAAGGGGACTCGTAATCCTCAGGGCAGCACTGCAAGCACGCTGCCCTGGTGGATTACAAACGCCAGGACAGCCAAGCAACAGTCTCACAGCAACCTGGCAGTGCCGGTGGCCCAACTGTGGTGCTTTCACAACGGTCATAATGCCACGGGCGGACCGCCCCTTTGGCAGCGGTCTGACCGTGACCCTGGGGGTCTGGTGACCACCCTGGTCATAATTAGGCCCTAAATATTCTACCCTTAAATATTTTAATTTCTAAATGGTATGGGTCACCTGATACGTGGAATCTTTTTCAAAATGGTGTTCAAGACTTGAAGCATTTTTTGTTTATTTGCCGTGCTCTAATGCTGCTCCCTCATAAGATATTAAGACTTATTTTTCTGAAATTGCCTGTGCGAACTACCTGTGAGATCTTGCATTTCCTGTTTAATTCCTCAAATTAAATGTTATGCTGCTGCATTTTTAACTCTTTGCCATGCTTTTTAAACCTGTATTGAAATTTTAACATCAATCATGTCTTAACCATGTTGGTGCTAGTGTCTGGCACCTTGTTTGGTGTGTGCTTCAGACGGCCCCCGGCCATCCTAGCAGACACCCTTGTGGAAAGCGCTGGTGCTCTCCATGTGGTGCACCCCCACACACCACCTAGCAGGGATAGCAGCAGACCCCCCCATGACATCTAATGACAGTGCCAACATCATTAGAGGTTGCCACCGCCACGCTGGAAGCCATTGGCTTTCAGCATGTCGAAGGAGAAAGAGGTAAGTTTCTCCTCGGTGTGTAGTATTACAAAGAACAAAGAGGCATCTGGGGAAAGGAAAGGGTGTTCTTTCCTCCGATGTCTCTTTGAGCATTCCTGCTGAACGATCGCAACATGATCGTGCAGCAGAAATGCCCACTAGACAACAGGGCTTTTGTTTTTTTGTGTTTATTTTATGTGGGGGGAGCAGCCCCTTGGGGAAGGGTCTCTCCCATTTGGGGGGCATACATTTTGGCTGTTTCTGCCCCTCTAAGGGGCAGATTGGCCTCTCTGTTAGGCTTATCTGCCCCAAAGGGGGGCAGAAACCACTAGGAACCATGGATTATTGTTTGTATGGTTTTTTTTGGGGGGCGGAGAGGGCGGCCCCTTGGGAAGGGTCATTCCCCTTGGGGGGGCATTAACTTTTGCTGGGCTGCCCCCCTGGGGGCAGATTGGCCTCTATGTTAGGCCCATCTGCCCCCAAGTTGGGGGGGTGGGGGTTAGAAACCACTAGGCACCAGGGATTCCTTTTTGGTATTTTTGTTTTTTGTTTGGGAGTGGACACTTAGGCAAGGGCTGCTCCCCTTCGGGGGGCATTCGTTTTGGCCATTTCTGCCCCCTCGGGGGCAGATCGGCCTCTTTATGTTAGGCCCATCTGTCCCCAAGGGGACCAGAAACCACTAGGACCAGGGAAAGTTTCTGAATGTTTGGTGGCAGGGTGCTTGTGGACTGGTGCATTATTTACATTTGTGCTCATAATGTTTTGTTTCTCCTTTTTATTCTAGTTCAAGGCTTTTGATTCCCTTGCTGTGACTCCTGCTTACGGTTTTAGCAGTGGTCGATCTGCAGTTTGCGTATTTGCATGTGTTTAGTAAGAAAAACGTTTTTATACTGTTTACACCAAAAGAGTGTTGTTGCCATGTGTGAATTAGTTTTTTGTAAATGGTGTAATAATAGCAGCATATTTCGCCTATGTTTTATTGTTTGTAAAATCCTCCTTTGATTTGTGCATGATGTGAACTGTGTTGTTTTGTGTGTAATTGTATTTTGTTTTTCCTTTTTGGTGGGATATCGTTGGTGCTTACTTGGTCTGTGCAGAGTGGGTGCTGGTGATTCTAACTGTCTCAGGCAAGTGAGTATTATGATTTTTGAATATATAGGTCTTTGTGATAAGGCCACACTTTGTTTATTACTTATTTCACACAGTGTTGGTTGTTTACATATTTGTCAAATTACTTTTACTAGGAAGGATCATAGCTAGTCACAGGATGCCCACTCAGCAGGTTGTTGGTATGCATTTTAAATCTTCCTCTGACCATGATTATAAGCCTGACTGCATCTGAGGCAGAGGAGGAAGTGCAGGATTCTGGCAGTGAATTTTCTATCCGATTGGAATCATCAGATGATGAAGCCACTATCAGTGTGGATGAAGTGCCTGTTTTAGAAGAGTACACTGATGTGCCGACAGTGCAGCAGCCAGGGGATGAATGACTTCCCTCTAGTAGATCTGAACTCTGGGTTGCTCTAAACATGGTGAAGCCGGCGTTGCCATGCTTTGCTGGTGTCGCAGGGTGTGAAGTGAATACTGAAAACTTTTTGCCTATAAATTTCTTTGAGTTGTTTATGGGCAATGTATTTTTCGGTGAGATTGTTTTACACCCCCACCTCCAGAGCCTGCACCTTCATGCCTGGAGATTGAATGGGGCAATCTGAGTTCCTTTTCTCTCCCGCCAGAGGTGGTGGATGTTATTTTATCGGCCGGGCGGCACTCCACCAAATCAATCTATGCAAGCAGGTGGGCCAGATTTGTCAGTTGGGGTGGAGAGAACCAAATTGATCCCTTGAAGACTCATTTGTCTGATGTGTTATTATTTGCTTTAACCTTGGCACAGAAAGGTTGTGCAGTTGCCACAGTTATGGGCTATTTATCAGCGCTGTCGGCTTTCCTGTGCCTCCCAAACCAACCCTCTCTGTTTAGGTCACCTTTGGTATTGAGGTTCATTAAGGGTTTCACTAATAAGTTTACGCCCACTCCGTTTGTTATGCCTCAGTGGGATCTTAATTTAGTATTGACCTTTCTTATGGGATTGCCATTTGAGCCGATACATTCTTGTTCCTTACGATTCCTAAGTTTAAAGACTGTATTTCTAGTGGCCATGACATCGGCCAGAAGAGTGAGTGAGTTCCAGGCTCTTAGTGTAGAGTCCCCATATCTTTCCTTTTTTAGAGACAAAGTGGTGTTAAGGACCAAGGCGGCTTTCCTACTGAAGGTTGTTACACCCTTTCATTTGGGGCAGTCCATTACTCTCTCTTCCTTTTACCCTCCACCTCATCCATCCAAGGAGGAAGAGAGGCTTCACCAGTTGGATCCACGAAGAGCGTTGAGCTTCTTTGTCGACAGGACGAGGGAGTTCAGGCAAGACGATCAGCTCTTCATTGGATACGTGGGGATGAGGAGAGGCAGAGCAGTCCACAAGAGAACTCTGTCCAGGTGGGTCATTCTCTGTATCAAACTTTGTTATTCCTTAGCAAAGAAAGAACCCCCTGTAGGACTCCGAATTCATTCCACCAGGGCTAAGGCTGCTTCATCGGCCTTGGCTAGGGGTGTTCCTGTGGTTGACATCTGCAAGGCGGCAACTTGGGTGTCCCTCCATACTTTTGTCAAACATTATTGTTTGGACTCTGAGGTCAGGAGGGATGGCCATTTTGCCCGCTCAGTGCTGCAGGATTTCTTGGTTTGACCATTCAGGCACCCACCTACGGAGGTGGTACTGCTTTGGGACTCTATTCTTGAGGTGAGGAATCCACAGGTAGTTGTATCCATCAGAAGAACAAGTTACTTACCTTCGGTAACACCTTTTCTGGTGGATACATTAGCTACCTGTGAATTCCTCATGGTCCCTCCCGCCCCCGTTGCCTGATTGGTCTTACCACAAATTCCTTGGGTGAGCACCAGTTTATTGTGTATTTGTTTTTAATGATGCGATGTATGTGTACATATTTATTTATATATGTGAAATTTTTCAAAGGAAACCTGTTCGGATATGTATATGTATATAGATATTTGTTTCCATTTGAGTGTGTTGTTTCCATTAGTATCGTTTTATATTGTTGCAATAAATGTTGGTATATAATTTTGTTTGATGTAATTATATTTCTCTGCAAAGTCAATGTTCGCCTGTTCGCCTCAAAGGCACGTAAAAAAATGGTGATAACTGATGTCTGCACGTCGATGAGGGCTTCTTATTGCCTGGATGATGTCATATGGCGTTGAGTGGAGTCAGGCAATTGTGGCGTCATCGTCGATGTGCAGAGCTAGAAGAACATTTCCTTCAAAGCTGGCGCATGGGGGAAAATTCTTGTTGTGAGGAATCCACAGGTAGCTAACGTATTTACCAGAAAAGGCGTTACCGAAGGAAAGTAACTTGTTCATATAGCTAAACAATATTTCTTAAAATAAAAAATAATAAAAAGGTACAAAATAAATGTGATATCTACTCAGATAATAGTGAAAATAAATAAAAAATGGTTATATAGTCCGAGGATATCTCAACAAATTCTCCAAAAAGCCATTCATAAGGTACAACAGGTGGGCAGGCAGAGCCTTTTGACCAACAAGTCAAATATGGACTCTAAACAACAAGGTAAGGATGAGGTCAGAGTTATCACCAGCTTCTTGAGTGCCTCGTGATGTTTTCATCAGATATTTAGGAAAAAAATGGCAGATTTAAAAAAAAGACTCTGTAATAAGGTCTAAATTGGCCCCTGTGCCACTGGTCTTCTACAGGAAGAGCACCTCATTACGTGATCTTTTGGCACATAGTCATTATATAGAAAGACAAATGACCCCTGCAAAGATTATTGGATTTTCCCATGGGCTAATTGTAAGGCCCGTAAGTATAGCCATAAGGTAAACGATTTTGAGGTACCAGTACGCAAATCAATGAAGAAGATGCAGGGATGAGAGAGGGGATGATAGGATGTGGAACCTCAGGCTACTGGGGTACCGTTATATTGTTGAATTGAGAACTAGGGTGCCAACAGGTTTGAATTACGATGAGAAGCTAAGGACACATATAGGTTAATTGCAGATGTTGTTAGCGTAAACACTGAGGGAAATGTTGCCCATCCAGGGCGTAATGAGGATGAGGTGTAACATAAGTAAATTTAAAACTTGGGTGATTGTCTAATTAATTGTTTATGAGGAATGGGCAGAGACTGTGGATATGATTCATTCCAATCTATTCATTTTATATATATATTTTTTCAGTATTCTATGATGTGTAAATGGGCGGAGACCGTGGACAGGTTATATGATTCATTCTAATCCATTAACTTTGTATATACATTTTTTCAGTATTCTATGACACGTAAATAGGACTCAATAAAGAATTTTGGAATTAGTAGTATTATTTTTTTAACTTTGTGCAAAAATTGGGAGTGAGGCCATTTGAACAGATTGTGAAAATTTGATAGGTTTGCCAGGAAATGGTAGCCATTACTTTATTATAGGATGGTATATTATAGGTGTTATGTATTTAGTAGGATTATTGCATTTCAACAACACTGTGTGGAGAAATGGATGTTAATAGTCATTGTTAGACCTTGCATCCTTGGCGTGGTCAGCCCAGTCTTTTTTGCCTCTGCTTCCCATGTTTGGACTGTGCTGGATTCTGTTTTTGCTGTCTTTGGTGCTCTGGGCACTTTACCACTGCTGACCAGTGCTAAAGTGCAAGTGCTCCCTGTGTAAAATGTATGTGTAATTGGCTTTTCCATGATTGGCACATTTGATTTACTAGCAAGTCCTTAGCAAAGTGCACTAGAAGTGCCCAGGACCTGTAAATCAAATGCTACTAGTGGGCCTGCAGCACTGGTTGTGCCGCCCACAGGAATAGCCCTGTAAACATGGCTCAGACCTACCACTGCAGTGTCTATGTGTGCATTTTTAGACTGCCAGTTCGACCTGGCAAGTGTACCCACTTGCCAGACCCAAACCTTCCCTTTTTAGACATGTAAGGCACCCCTAAGGTAGGCCATAGGTAGCCCCAAGGGTAGTTTGCAGTGTATGATGAAGGTGGGACATGTACTGCTGCGTTTTACATGTTCTAAAAGTGAAATACTGCCAAATTCGTTTTTCACTGTTGAAAGGCCTATCTCTGATAGGTTAACATGGGGGCTGCCTTTAAATATCTTTTAAGTTCAGTTTCCCCTTAGGAGCAGATACAAATATAGAGTTTGGTGTCTGTGGCCTCACAATTTAAAAATACATCTTTTGGTAAAGTTGTTTTTTAAATTGTCAGTTTGGAAAGGCCACTTGTAGAAAGTGGGCATTTTCTTGCTGACACCATTCTGTGACTCTGCCTGTTTGTGGATTCCCTGTCTGGGTCAGACTGATAGATGGGCTGTTTGTGAATCTCCTCTAGACAGTGACACAAAAAGAGCTGGGGCTTAGCCTGCATATCCTGATGAGCCATCTGAGCTAGAGTGGAGGGAGGAGTGGTCACTTACACCTGAATGGGCTGTGCCTGCCATCACACAATGCAGTCACCAACCCCCTGGTGTTTGTCTGGGGTGGGGCCTGGCCTGGGCAAGGCAAGATCTGGTGAACAACAGAGACTTTTCTTTGAGGTCTGCCTACATAAAAGGCAGAAAGGGGTATAAGTAGTGGACCCAAAATCCCAGACTTTAGATCACTTCTGAAACCAAGAGGAACCTCTGCCAAGGAGAGGAGCTGAAGAGCTGAGAAGTGCTGCCCCTGCCTGTGAGTCTGCTTTGTTGGGCTATTCTGCAGTTGCTGCTTCTGCCTGTGGAAGGGGACAAAGACTGGGCTTTGTTATGCATTCCTGCTTGAAGAAGAATCTCCAAGGGCTTGAACTGAGCTTGCCTCCTGTTTTGAAGTCTCAGGGCCATCAAAGACTTCCTCTGCCAGCACCTGGACTCTCTGCTGAGACTCCTGCCCTTTCAAGTGGTGCCCTTTCCAGTCCCTGGGCCCTTGAGAGGTGAAGTTGGCAGAGCAAGCACTGAAATCCACAAACAGAACACCGTGCAGGGAAAGTTTTGATGCACCACCTGCAACGCAGCTGAAAAATGAAGCACCTACTGCTTCACGGCTAAAATCAATGCTTCACCTGCATCGCGGGTGGGAGATCGATGCATCGTGGTTGGAGAAATAATGCAACACCCGCTTGCGGCTGCTGATAACGACTCAAATCCCATGCAACACGGTTTTCCAGCACCGTGTGGCCGTATTTCTCCTGCATCATGGCTGGCCATCAAAAATCAACACAGGCCTGCACGGATCTTAGGTGCCTGTCCAGAAATCAACACATCGCTCTTCCAGGAGAGAAAAACAACGCATCGCCATGCCGACCAGAGAAAAAATGACACACTGCCTCACTTGCCAGTAAGGAATCGACTCATCGCAGACTTTTCCAACACGCACTCGCCCGTGCTGCTTTACTTTTGACGCAAACCAGGTACTTTGTGTAAAATCAATGTTTCCATTGTTTTCTATGGAGTAAAACTCTTATTCTTTTGAAAATTCATATCTTGACTTGTGTATGTTGGATTTTTGTTGTTTTGGTCTTGTTTGATTTAGATAAATATTCCCTAATTTTCTAAACTGATGTGGTGTCCATTTTGTAGTATTTTGACTGAATTACTGTGTGTGTTGGTATAAATACTTTACACATTGCCTTTGAGATAAGCCTGACTGCTTGTGCCAAGCTACCAAGGGGATGAGCAGGGATTATCTAAGTGTGTATCTTCATTGCACTGACTAGAGTGAGGATTCTGCTTGGAGAGAGTGCATACTGACTGCCAAACCAGAGACCCCATTTCTAACAGCCATAATCATAATTGTTTTATGATCAGCAGATTGAACAAACGGCTCTCCGGTCGCTGTGTGTATGTATAAAAATGCTAATGTTTGAGTCTGTAGGTCTTAATTGGAATAAGGTCAATTTATGGAACATATATCTATTGATATTGTGGAACTGACACAGTATTAGGGTGGTTGCCACGTATCCCTGTCAGCTGAAGGGAGAGGCAAGTGTAGTCCGTCGTTTATTTATTGCACCCAATGCTGCTGCCCCAATGAATTCTATTTGTTTATTGAAGTATGCAAATGATGTGAAGAAGGCCTTTGTACTGAAAAGCATTTTTGTTCTGTTTTTTGATGGCCGAATAAATGAATTTATGAAAAGCATTACTCCCTGGTAGTGCGCAATACTTTTGTTGGAATTGGAATATATTGTCCACCCACACGAATCGTGCAACCGTTACGTAGGAGAGCAGTAGCATCTGACTGTGTGGACTAAACATATATATATATATATATATATATATATATATATATATATATATGTTTAGTCCACACCCGATGCACTCACTGGACACCAACCAAAGGCATATGGCACGTAGAAACTCTGATGGTTTCATAACCCTATAGAATCCAAGAACATCTCACGATGATGTACTCAAATGATAAGTCACACATTCGCTGTGGGCTTCAACATAAGTTTTCTTCTGTATTTGGAAGAATTCAAATGTCCATAACCAACATCTGTTTCATGGCTTCTGCTGCTTTATCAGGACTGTAACATTAAAAAACAACATGACCCACCAATCACAAAGCCATATAATATAAGTTTTCAATACAAATATTTCACAGCCATCATTTGGTGACAAAGAACCTAAATACACATGTCCACTCATTTACAATGGATATAAAACGTCCTTTCTAAATTCACTAATTCACTAATAAATCAATAGATAAGTGGTTCCAATTTCCATTCCAGTTCTTAAACCACACACCTTTTTCCTCTAATGAGGGGATATCGCTTCCAAGTCTGTTAACACTCCTTTCTGTACTTGATCAATAAGGCACCTGCATCGAGCACCTCAGCCCTTGTTCCATAGGGTCGCCATTAAGTCTACTCACATTTAATAACCATTGGATTCGCATCTTTTTATATCTGATAGAATCTGACCATCCCTTAAAGGAGCCAAGGCCAATATGGTAGCACTGTTCCTGCCAGTCAGCCTGGCAGGAATACGTATTACAATGTTCCCACAAGTCACCCTGGTATTACAGTGGCGTCCTCCCTACGGCTTTGGCGGCCCGCTTTTAGGACCGCCACAGTTGTAATGAGGCCCATGATTGTTACTAGTGACACTGTGGGGTTACATCTGCATTTATTGTTTGTCATGATAACTATTATTTGTGGGCAACGCTGCATCCGTTCTTCCCTTTATAAACTGTGTGAAGACATCTTTTTGCTTCTAGGCAGAGTGTGTGCTTGACATTCTGTCACTGCTATTACACGTGAATCATGAAGGCACAGGAGTTTCGTTTTATCAGTAATTCGTAGCGGCATATGCCAGTTTTTTGTGGTAACGTGGGCAGCATCAAAGCGGTATCAAGATCTTACAAGCAACTCAACCTGACCAAAAACAATCCCAGCATCTAGGACTACCTATCTCTGCCTGGTTGCTGACACCTGCACAGCTTTAAAAGACATGCATTTTTTGTTTCACTTTCTCCTATGTACCTTACTAAAGTTGCACGTTGATTCACGTCTTCTGTTATATTTTACCTTGTAAAATTCATATGTGAGGTGAAAAAACACAAATCTGCCATGCTACTATAAAAAACTTCCATTGATTGGCATTCCTCTGCTTTGGTAGTGTGTTTCTGCAGTGTGTTTTTTGTGCTCAGTGATGGGTGTGTTGTGAGTGTGGAGGGAGGGTGGTGCACATTCTCTTGCTAGAGTGAACATTTCGAGAGACTGTGAGGCGTCCAAGGATCCAGGCTATGGGAGTTTCATTGCATTTACTATTTTCCGAAACGACTATATATCTGACTGTTGGCATAATCTGATTCCCACATTTTTAACATGAATTGGTATTTGTAGCCCCTTTTGGACATTTATATGATTGCCATCGGGGTACCATGAATCAGTCATTACCAGGGACTGGCCGTAAAATAAATAGTGTGCTGTGCTGTGTGAAATACGAGTGCTTGTGGGATACCGTTTCTGCAAATAAGAAGTGTTTGGCTTCTATTATGATAAAGGATGAGTGTGCTTCAGTGGGCGGTGGAAATACCGAGTATGCTCAGTTATTGCGGTGACTTATTCAACTACTTTCCATGAAGAATGAAAACACTGTATTCCCCAGGTCAACTTTAAAAATAATCTCAGCCCCAGGTCAACTTAAAAAAATCTTAGCCCATATTACAGAAGAAATTGTAGGAGCTATACAGAATCGAAATGATAATTTCTGATTCCCCTGCTAAACCTTCGTTTCTTTGCGGATTCGCAGGGGTCATCAAACTCTGGGGATGCAGCGTTAACGGCCCTACATCCCCGTCTATTGCTAAAAAGACCCTAAGTGGTAAATACCACCTGTTACAAAAGGAAGCCGTAAAAACCCGGTGGTAAAATCCATTCTAGTCGGTTACCTCCAAATGTAGAATTTCTTTAGGTGGCTACTACATTATTTTCACTTGTAATTGCATTACCACCAGCAATCCCTATGGCTAGCATTTGTGGTGTTTACTGTCAGTGCTCCTATAAATACAATATATTTTTAGGGTATCTTTAATATTTTGTCTCGAAGCAGCAAATTCTATGGCCTAGTGGTACATTTTTGCTCTGACACTATGTGCTGGTAATCATGTACAAACAACTTCAAGTGTGATTCCTGGCGGATTATTTTAGCGTTTGTCGGTAATTCACCCAGATGCTATTTCCCAGTGCTAACAGTCATGCATAACTGCAGGATTCCCAAGTGGTAATCGCAACCAAGAGGTAACACTCAACAGAATTGCAGTTTTGTTGGGATTCTTAATATTTGCAAAATGCTCTATATTATTTCCAATAATGCTCATGCGGCAACATGTAAGTTTCACAATGTGTTTGCAAAGCTATGGTCTCTAGAGAGTAGACATTTCAGTCAGGTGTGCTAGACTGTGAACATGGTCTGTATAGAACATTCCACGGTGTAATTGACGTGATAGTCCTTTACACCCTAGAATGGAGAAGGCACATGGATGTAGAGCATTGCAGTTGTAGTACAATTCAGTGTGACTGATGTCAAGGTAGTATGCCTGATTATCCTTTCCTCTTTGCTCATTGTAGAATAATTTTCTTCTTTTCTGTTATTTTTGGCAATCCTTTTTCTTGGCAGACTCAATGCAGGTAAGTCAAAGGGCTGTAAGTGTACTGTAACATAAGGAACGGTTGACTACTAGAGGAGTCATTCGGGGGGGGCGCAGGCAGGTTCTGGAGCCGACTCTAAGTGGGTAAAAAAACATGAGCTTGTTTTTGAGGTCTGAAAACCATTGGCTGCAGAGACCATTAGCTGTCTTAGGACCCATGTCAACAGGTCCTCAAAAAAGTACAATAAAAACTTCTGAGCGATAGAGTGTGAACTTTAGTGAGCACCAGTCAGCCATACTTCCGTATCTTTCAAAGTTTTCCATTGGTTAGATGGATTGGGTATCAACCCCATGGAATTTGTGGATGGTTACAATGCCCATTTCAGTTCCCATTAATTTTCAGTGATGGGACATCATGAAGGCATTTTGATCGACTACAAACGGAACATGACATAGCTAGTAATTGTGAGTCTTCTTTGATATCATTACTTGGCTGCCAAAGCAACACCTTAATTGTTCATTTATGTATTTTTTATTGAGAATTGTCGAGTTTAGATGTCTTCGTCTGCCATAAAGACTGTGTGCTATTCAGTAATCCTCTTACAGGTTTGTTTTACTTTACTTTCTTGATAACATATTGTTGACTGCTTTTGTTCACAAATACGTGCACGCATATGCTTTATTAAAGATGCAATAAAGATACTAACCCTATGTCAGCATTTTCTAATAGGTAGTGTTTTCCTGTGTGTATAATTTAAGTTCACAACCCTTCAATGCAAACTTCATTTTCTGGCTCCTTGTCATAGCAGTTTGTGACTAGTGCTTAACTCAAATGCTGCTGAAGTCCATCCAGCATAAGGGACCTAGGGCCATATGTACGAACACATTTTCCCATAGACACAAAATGGGTAAAACCCTTTGCTACATCTGGCCCCTAGTCCCAGCTCCCTTTTTGTTGTAGTCCAAGGTGGTGCTTCATTATGAGAGTTTCTTTCTAGGACAACGGAGGCCAATATAAAGAATGTTTCCCACTTATTTCCAGATGCTTTCTTTATCAAAAAGCCAAACCTAATGGCTTTGCCAATCCTTGTCTATATTTGTCTGCAGACACTACCTATATGTTGGCAGGCTTGTGCTAATATTTTTGGTGTGACAATTTGTGATTCCTTCCACATAACATACGGGCAACCATGAAAAGCCATGACAGCACCTACATAATGAAAAAGCATTGTTAACCCATTGGTTGGTAAGGCTTTTTCCCCTAGAATGCGAAGCCCTTTTTTGGCTATTTGGAGAAGGGCGCTCTTAGGCCTCCATAACTTTCTCCCAAAAAAGGTATCCATGGCAAATACGTGTTCTTTTTTCCCAACATCCTGGGGACTCTAAAGATTCCTGGGGTTTGTGATTCCCTTGGAGGGTAAAGAGAAAATGTTAAAAAGCAGCTACATTTTTGGGGGGTAAAATAGAAAAAAAGTTCTCCTCAAAATACCTATTTATTTTACCACAGGGTTTGAAATTTTTCAAGGAGGTAGCATGTTTTTACTAATTTTGGTGCTTTCGACCTACTTCATGTTTGTGGTGAGAACTGGTGTGATACTCATGAGTAATCCCAGAAAGCTATGGATTTCTGTTAAGTAGACAAAATTCTGAATTCAGCAAATCTGTGTCAATCCTCCAAGATGTTTCCAAAGAAACGGTTAAATTAAAAGAAAAATTGAAAACGACTAGGAAAGCAACAGCCATTTGTGACAATGTTTTCATTTGTAACTTCTTGTTTCAGAGGATACCTAGGGAAACCTACCACACCAGCACATTTAAAAAAAATAGATACCTGGGGGAATCGAATGTTGGTTGACTTGCATTGCTCTCACTAGAGTTTCTTACCCACAGAAGCCACTGCAAACCTTAAACATTGAATAAAAAACACATTTTCCTCACAATTCTGTGAAGTAAAGCCATTGAATCTGTGGGCAACCACACACTTCATACCACCTACCATTTCTTCAAGTCTCTCAATATAAATAGTACTTCACTTTGTGTGCCAGTGACAGGAAAGGCCTTGTGCTAGCAACTGGACATCCCCCAAAACACAACATGGACATATTAAATTTTTACACTGAAAACTGACCTTTTTTTTGCAATGCGAGTAGCTATAGATTTTGAGCCCTAGCACACTGATGGTAACTAGGGAAATCTAGCAGACCTGCACATTTTTCCAAAATAGACACCCAGTGAAATCTTGGGTGGGATGGCATGCATTGCTCTCACCAGGATTCCCTACTTACAAGCCCATGCAAACCTCACAATTTGACTAAAATTACAAATTTCCTCAAATTTCTTTGACAGGAAGTTCGGGAATCTGCATGGAACCTCAAATTTCCTGCCACCTACCATTAACCCATGTCTCTTGATTAATATGGTATCTCACTTGTGTAGATAGGCCTAATGCCCATAATATGAAAGGCCCCAAAATACAATATGGAGACATCAACATTTCCTGTCACAAAAATGATCTGATTTGGTAATCGTGGTAGATATGGATTTTGGTCCAGGGATTGACAGCCCCAAACATTTCTGGAACCAAGAGACCCATTTGAGTCCAGGGTGGTGTACCTCGTGTTGGTCCCACAAAGTTTTCATACCCCTAATGCCCTGCAAGCCTCAAACATTGCCTACAATTGCCCATTTTCCTTTTATTTCTGGGATGTAAACGTTCAAATCAGCAGGAATCAACAAAATTCCTACTACCCGGCATTCCACCACTTGTCACAGAAACAAAGGAAAATTGTGTCCTTGAAGGGGAGCGACTGTACATTACAGTAGCCTAAATCCCTTGTGTCTAGTGGCTTTCCAACCACCCAGGGGGGCAGATCAGCCTACAAAATGGATGACCTGCCGCCAGGGAGTGGAGAAAATGACCAAAACATATTCATTCTTAATTAGGGGATGACCTTTGCCCAAGGGGGCTCCTTCCCACCACCAAAAAAGACATCCATGGTGTCTAGCAGTGCATTCCTGTTGTGCAATTATGGTCCAATCTGCATTCCTGAAGCAGGAATGCACTTTAGAGAGACACAGGGGAAAGGGGGAAAAGGAAAAACTCTTTCCTTTCCCCCAGTGTCTCTTTCCTTTCCCAGGAGCAAGGGCTTGCCTAAAAAACGTCCTCCTACCTCGACACGCTGTAAGCATAAGGCTTCCACTGCATCCCTGGTGCTTGATGAGGATGTTGGTGCGCTGTGGACATGCTGACATCATCAGACCACCAGGGGAGGGGTTTAAGGGTGACAGTGAAAGTACTCCTTCTGCCTGCAGCAGAGTAGGCATGTGGCAGGGAGCCATGATCACCTTCTTTCTCTGGAACTGCATTTCGTATCTTAACCAGTTCAATCTGAAGCTTCCCAAATCAAATACTGTAGCAAATATGGAATCACCTCATATTTTCGGCTTGTCTGTGGATCCCGATGTTTGACTCTGTGACCTATGATATTGCTATTCAGTTTCACAGTGCTTGTTCTCTGGCCTTAACATGGTATTTGTAAAATTGTGTTCACCCAGTTGGTATACTTACCTTTCCTGTAAGGCCATTGTAAACTGCGCAGACAATACACTGATGGCATAGGAGTTAGATGTCATATGTGGGCTGCAGTGTGTAGTTGGACCACCACAAATGAGACAAATTCAACGGCTCTCAGAAACACCCCTATGCTATAGTGTCTCTGCTTATAAAAAAGACAACGTAGTCTTTCACATGTAGGGAAACCTATTTCCTTTTTATTATTAAGTCATCCGATAGCCTACCTTGTTATCCCATGACAACAAGGTGATGGATGGAATGCTTGAATTAATCTCAGCCACTGGCAGTTGCTTGGGGTTGCATCTCAGTCCATCGTTTTTCACCCACCATTTGGACCCAGCCACATGTAGGTCAGTCTTTACCCTGCTCCAGTAGAACCAGTCCAGACAGGACTGCCAAGCTGGGTCCTACCTAAATCAGATCACAGGCAACTCAATACTCGTTTTGCCCTGATTGTGACTCTTCAGTCAATTATTAGCTTGTTTCTAGTGTCTGAAATGGAAGACAAAAATAAAAAAAACTTTCGTCAGGGCAGGGCCCAAAGTAGAGGCCAGTAGGGGATCCCTCAGTGGTTATTGTTGAGAAGCTCCTGCTGAAGTTGATAGTTGTGGCATCAAAAGCACCAATCAGGACAAAGCTGTACCTTCATGGGACAGATACATTTGCCCGCTCATGTCGGTCCAGGGTTTTATCTACTGTCTTGGTCACTTTTTTTGTTTTCAAAAACCTCTAGTGAGCCAATCTTGAAAGCTGTAACTGGGCATGGTTCCACAAGGCCAGACACCTTTACTATGAGGTCCAGTTGAACCTGTTATCGTCACATCAAAAAATTTGAGCAGAACATACCAAGGCCCATATTTATGAGCAATCGGTGCCAATGTGAAAGGGCAGGAATGCACCTTATTTATAAAATATGCTGCATTCCTGTCCTTTCACACAGTGCTGGTGCACAATTTGGTGCCTAGCACCGATGCAGGTACCCTTGCCCTTTGGTGCAAGGGTGTCTGTGTTGCAGGAAGGGTTGTTTTCATGCAGGAAGGGGCATCTTCCTGCACAAAAAAAATTCAGAGAGATTTCCTCTTTGCATTTGTGCTGCAGGATGCAGGACACACGGAAAGAGAAAAGAACGAGGAGAAATAAAAATATTTCTCCTCGTTATGCCACCCCTGAGGAGGCGTAATGTTGTGGCGCTGCCCCAGGTTGACATAATTTAGTAAATCTGGGGCAGTGTCAAAATCCATTGGTGTTGCATGGGAAAACTCACTGCAATGCCTATGGAACGCTCCTGGAGCAAAGTAAGGCAATGCAGCAACTTACTCCATATCTATGAGGCCATGAAAAGCCACACAAAATGGCTTTGAGTGGTCTCATAGATATGGTTGCGAGACAAAAAAAATTGATACTTTGGAGGCACAAGCCTCATGTAAAGATTCTTTGTGCAGGCCTCAACACCTTGTTTCACTTTTATCCAACTGTGTGAAAAGTTGCTTCTGGTCAGTCTTTCACACCTTAGCTCCTCTGACCAGGGCCCTGACCAGGGCACTCATTACGACCCTGGTGTCATGAGACTGCCAGGGCCTGCAGTGGAGGTCGGACTACCGCCAAAGCAGCGGTCTGGCCTCCACATTAAGACACTGGCAAAGCCGCCACTGCCCGACAACCGGCACCGCCAGGTTGCCACCAGTTGATAGCCTGGCAATGCTGGCAGTCTTAAGCTGCCAGGGCAGCACTGCAAGCAGTGTTGCCCTGGGAATTATGAGTCCCCTCTCCGCCGGCTTTTGCATTGCAGTCCCACCGCCATGCAAAGGCTGGCAGAGATGGGGTGCTGGTGCTTGTCATGGGCAGTGCAGGTGCCCCCATGGACAGCCCCATCGTGCTTTTCACTGCCTGAATTACGGGCAGTGAAAAGCACGACAGGTGCTGCTGCACCCAACGCACCGCAACATGGCCCCTGGCTTGATTACGAGCTGCTGTCAATGTTGTGGTGAATAATCTGCTGAGCCAGTGAGGAGGAATGCTGTTTCCGCCGGATGTCCCAGCGGAAACTCATAATTGAGCCGGCGGGCTGAAAACTGGAATGGCAGTTTTCCTTCCGAAAGAGTTTGGCGGGCGGCGTCTGCCGCCCTCCAAACTCAAAATGAGACCCCAGGTGTCTATACACCCGGTTTCTCTCCAGTCATGTCTCCTTGGGGCTAGCTCTCTTTGATCAAGAGTCCTTCTGCTTTTGTGTTCTGGAAGCAAGAAAACAGGAAACGAACCACCTGAACCTTAGAGAGCAGATCCACACCCTGTGTGCCGGCAGGAGCCAGAAATACTTGAGTCCTCTTCTTTTAACAGGAGTCTTCTTTCGCTCAGCAGGGCCTTCCTCTTCAAGTGCACTCTTCCCAGGTAAAGGAATGTGCTGAGGTGATGGGGTGTCATTCTCATCCTACGCACTGGCCAGTGCTTGGAGAATTTCCCCTACATTATGCTAGCCACTTTCAAGTCCTACGGCCACCTCTTTTATCAATACTTCCTCTTTGTCCTACTGTGACATTTTTCAGGAGCACAAGTTTCAAAATGATAGAATCCCAATAACAGATGTGCCTTTCTTCAGGCTGGTAGCCACTCTCCAATTTAGATGAGCTGTACTCCCACCTGGTAGGGTCAAAACTGGTTCTGTGATCCCCCCGTGACTGGAGCCAGGTGGGCTAGGAGTGCTTTGGGAATGAATAGATGAAGCCCCCACTAGCATGCCAACTAAACTGAAAGAATGTTAATGCTGCCCTTAGTTATTTCAGCTGCCCTGCACCCCTCCAAGATTGCTCATCTCTACTAAATGGCTAGTGGTCAACACCATCTTGTTCTTCCTAGGCTAAGGAGCAGACTATTGTCTTCTCAGCAGGTTTGTTAACTTTCCGAGCCAAGAATGCCTATTCCAGATCTGGAAGCGTGATGAGATCTCCAAAATAGATGCAAGAATGTATTTTGTGCAAAGAAACAGCACTAAATGCAGCAGACCACGAATAGCAAGCAGGACCAGCTGCTCATGCTCACTAAATGTGCTCTCATGCTGGGATTTCCCCCCACTCCAAAGTACTCTTAATTACGCAAGGATAAGTAATCCTGTAATTATTGCTAATTCTACCTCAAAGAGTAATGTGGAATTACTGAAATTACTGTGATTGTTCCAAACTCAGCCCAGGCCTAATGACAGCCCATCACTGTATCACTGTAGCGAGAGGCCCACCATATGCAAATTAGTACTGACTTTGCTCCTCATGGGAACAGTTCATCGCAAACTGACAGCCTTCTTGTACCAAGAACTACTGAGACACTATGACAAATGGCAAATGTGTCACAGCCTTTATGATACTTTTGTAGCATTTTTATGGCACCGCTGTCAATTGAGAACCATTGCAAAAAAAAGAGCTAAAATACAAAGAACTTTAGAAACTGACAAATACAATTCCCACCCTGCAATACTATATTGTCCTACATACTTTCATGTTATTTTGAATGAGGTCCATTAGTGCTGTTTGGAGTCATATCCCTGGTCAAGAATGAGCTACAACCTTCTGGTCTCTTTTGTTGTTCATTGTTTTAACCATCCTACTTTACTGGTTCGAATAAAAATCTATATTCTACTTAATAGCCATAAGTCTGACTGGGGATTTACTAAATTATCTGTGATCATTGTGCGGTGTCCATATCAGTCAGTCAGTCCGCTTTATTTCGGTAAAAAAGATACCATAAAAGCACAATACAAAATGTTTAAAAGGGATAAAACATAAAAACTTTGACTTTTAGAATATAACTTTAAAATGCAATTAGAGCTTAAGACAAAACAAGATACATATTGGTTTAAATAAATATACAAGTATAACTAGGAGCTTGCAATGGCTACTATACAGTGGTGCATAGTGTGGAATATATTGTTAATCGTACAATATGACGCACCAACTATGGGATTACATTGCCCGCTGCTTTTGTGCGTGGGGGAAATTTACCTTTTAAGATTCCAAGTCGAAGACGCCAAATGGATTCGAAATGTTTTGCCAGGGAACATGCCAATAGCACAGATGGATCTGATTTGAGTATTCTCAAAGCTGGTAGGCAGTTCCTGAAGCCCATAAATTTACATAAGGGAATAATCCAGCGAGCCCTTTGTTTGGTGTATGCGGGGCATTGAAAAAGAACACGGATGATAGATTCTTCATTCCCGCAACCCATTGGGCATAACTTGGACTTGTTAACTGAATTGGGCCAATTATAGGTTAAAGTATACAAGGGAAGGGCCCCTATTCTAAATCTGATATACAAAGCACCTGCAAATGGAGAGAGTATTATGTCCATGTAATGCTCGAACTCGTAATGGCATTTGGTTTGTAGGAAATTGCCACTCATGGTAGAAAGAGGCGCTACTGCCAGATACGATGTTTGGACATTTAGCCAATAAGCGTCCTTCAAAATCTGGGTGGCATTTTTCGGAATGGAAAAAGGGTCTGTCCAGTAGTTCCCCAGCCCAAGGGTGGAAAAGGACCGCTCCACGTAAATGCACCACTTGATTTTAGTAGTGGAGCGGGTGCTCACCAGATTACTCAGCCCAATTCAATAAGGGGTGAGGGACTCTGATGAACCAATACGAAAGTGGCCTTAGAGCAGTGATATAGCTAATGGAAAAGAGGTTTAGATCCATTCGAATTGGCAAAGTTGGAGTGCTGGTGGGGACCCTTAACAACATCTTTAAGAAGGAGTTTTCCACTTTTTCTAGGTCCTCCAGATCACAGTAGCCCCATAATTCAGCTCCGTATAGGCCCCCTCCTTGCTTGAGATTTGTATATTTCTATGGCGGGAGTGATGGCAAATCTGGGGGACCTGGCTGCAAATCTTGCAATACCACCCGTCCTTTGTTTCAAGCACATCAATGATTTCTGCAAGTGGGCGTGCCATTTATGGGAATCTTCTAGTTTTAGCCCGAGATAGTCAAAGGCACCCACTCTTTCCAATGTGACACCCTCCAAGCAGATACGTCTCCTCATTTTGTGCCTTGTATCCCCAAATACCATGTATTTAGTTTTGGTTTAGTTAATTTCTAAGCCATGGTCTTTGCAAAAGGCCACAAATATCGAGAGCAAGTTGGAAAGACCAGTCGCCGTTTGTGATATAACAAAGTGTTGTCTGCAAATAACAGGCATGGGACCTTTTGCCCTCCCAGTCTAGGGGCGTCATTGGAACATTTAAAAAGATAAGGGATGCATGCATTTATGAATAAAAGGAAAAGTGTGGGAGCCAACACACATCCCTGTCTCACGCCGCGATGTGTGGGAATCTCCGATGTTAGTTCACCTTTCGGGCCCCAGCGGATTCTGGCACTATTGCCAGTATAGAGATCTCTAATTATGTTTATCATAGAACCGGGAACCCCCGCTCAAATCTATGAATGCCACAAAAAGATGACCTGAATCCACATCGACTGTTTTCCATTTAATTGAGAGAAAGCGAAATGCCTGATCAATTGTGCTTACTTTGTCTCTAAACCTTGCCTGAAGATGGCTAAGCGCTTGGTTATCTTCTATCCATTTTTTTAGCCTACATAATAATTGATGACAAAAGATTTTTTGTAAATTGTCTAAGAGGCTGATGGGTCGATAGTTCCCTGGAATTCCCCTCTCCCCCTTTTTATGTATGGGCACAATGGTTGCTTCCTTCCATGACCGGGGGTAAAATCTGCTTGCCAATACAGCATTAGAGACCCTGTTCACATACGGGCCCCATTTAGTCAGGTCTGATTTGTACATATTCGAGGGAATGCCATCTGGCCCTGGTGCCGTCCCTAATTTTTGGGCTGTAATGGCAAGCTCTGATTCTTTCAATGAGAAGGGTGTCAGGGTAGTCGGGGACAAATCTAAATATGATAATTCCCCATGGCTTGCAGATTAGCATTCAAATGGGGAGCCATCCAATTCCCTGAAATGGGTAAGTCTGACTTCAGTGGGGATGTAGCACTCTGGCTTTGATGCTTGATTTCGGTCCTTTTGGGCCACCAGGGACCAGAAGCGTTTCGAGTCTGAGAGCCTGGCAGCCTGGGCCAAATCTCTCCATAATGCCTCTTCCCAGTCGTTTTTGCAAGACTTACAAATAGAAGCATAGTTACATCTGGCATTGGCTATTTCATCCCTATCTTTTGTTTTTTAATGCTTCTATCAGGGAGCTCTTAGCCTTTCTACATCTCTTGTCAAACCACTTGTTATTAGAGTTGGATGATTGGTGAACTGTTTCCCTAACAGATTTAACAAATAGGTTTTTGAGATTGGAAAAAATGTCCAAATGTGAGGTCATAACCTCAAGTGAGGTGAGTGAAGAGTGGTCGACAAAGAGCCGGTGACTAGAAACTAAAGCACGTAATTTGCCCCATAATTTATTAGAGTTCTGAAAAGATTCCCATCTCACCATGCGCTTATTATTGGACACCTTCAGGACATTGGTGAGTTCAAGATCAGGAGAAGGCACAGCACCTAGAAGAAACTGTCTATCATATACTACTAGAAGAGGAGCATGGTCGCTGGTGTACTGATTTCCCACTCTCACATCTCTTATGTAATGTCAAACCCTCAAATCAAAAAGGACAAAGTCCATTATGCGGTGTCCATATCAATTCCAAACCTCTTAGACTGAGCCTTGTCTGCTTGATCTAGTTCCCCTCTTAGAGCCAAGTGTAGTAAGGAAGTGCATTAGTCCCTGAGGCACTAGGACTTATTAACAACAGCAAGCATCACAGATACTGCACAGAAACCAGTGACACTGGAAGAAGGAGCCAGTGGAGGACCTAATTATGCAGGTTCTGAACTATGCATCAAGAAACAGCAAGTTATGCAGCATGATGAAGCACCTTTTATGATGGCGTCACTTTAGTACTTTGTCATTTTTGCACATCCTAGCACTGTCTGGTCACAAGTTTCATCTCATTGGTACCAAATTTAACACCCAAATTCAGCAATAATCAACAGAAAGGATACCAGTCAACCTTTGTGATGAGTCTTCCACTTTCTGGCCACACAGTAAGCTAAGATTTTAGTACATTTTGATTTGTTTGAGTTAGAAAAAATAATTTTTAGGTTAAAATCTGCAGATTATGTAGTAGATGATGGACTATGTGACAAATGTGGCAAATCCATAATCATGCGGAAAACCTGCTGCTGCTAAATCACATGATTCCATTGGCCCTCCCTGTAACCAGAGACTATCCCAGGACCCGTAGGAAAAGATGTAAGCCTTTAGGTCCCGTCAGGACAGGCTAAAGTCTGCTCAGGGCATCTTTAATCCTACCATTAGGAGGAAAGACTGTCTGTAACAGGGATGGCCAAAAAATGCAGTGCTTCCACATATCTGTTACCCTTCACTTCTGGAAGGGCAGTTGCCTGCATTAATGATAACTTCTCGCCACATCGCAGGGTGTGGCAGCCAGTGACTTCATATGAGTCGCAGCTAAACAACAATCTTGGGCATTACAGGGTGGAATAATCAGTCGTGATTGTGTCAAAAATGTGTCTAACATGTATCTCGAGTGCCCCAGTCCTGATAAACACTCCTTCAGTAACCCTGCTATTGGGTGGGCAATTTGTGGACAATTTGTAAGAGTCACAAGTGACAATAATGGGGTTCAGCCACAAGGAAACTCTATGTTTAGTCTGTTTTGCATAGACCATGGATAAAAAATGAAAGTGAAGAAAGAGGCTTGGTTCAGGCCTGTTCTTTAATCGTACTCCGTTTTTACCTGCTGCAGATGTTGCCAAGTAGACGACATTGCCTGCTCAGACAGGAAAGCAGGTTATACCCTTTCATCTTTTCTACCATCATCACCTACACATATCTACATTATACTGGAATTAGCATTAACATAGGAGAGGTAAAGGGATTATCAAGGTCCTGACGAATTTCCTCGACTTAAAGAGGCACGCACAGAGTGTAGAAACATCTTAACCATGGTAATAAGACATACAGGGCCATATTTATACTTTTTGACGCACAACTGCGCCAACGCAGTTGTGCGTCAAAAATTTTAACGCCTGCTAACGCCATTCCAAAGCGCCATGCGGGCGCCTTATTTATGGAATGACGTTAGCCGGCGCAGCTGACTGGTGTGCGTAAAAAAAAAAGACTCACACCAGGCAGCGCCGGCGTAGGGGAAAATGGAGCTTGGGTGTCAAAAAATGGGGCAAGTCAGGTCTGAGGCAAAATTTTGGCCTCAACCCGATTTGTGCCATTTTTTTGACCCCAAACCCCCATTGAAATGACTCCTGTCTTAGCACAGACAGGAGTCATGCCCCCTTGCCCAATGGCCATGCCCAGGGGACTTCTGACCCCTGGGCATGGTCATAGGGCATAGTGGCATGTAGGGGGGCACAAATCAGGCCCCCCTATGCCACAAAAAAAAAAAAAAACTTACCTGAACTTACCTTAAGTTCCCTGGGATGGGTCCCTCCATCCTTGGGCGTCCTCCTGGGGTGGTCAAGGGTGGCAGGGGGTGTCCCTGGGGGCATGGGAGGGCACCTCTTGGCTCCTTCCGAGCCCACAGGTCCCTTAACGCCTGCCCTGACCAGGCGTTAAAAAATGACGCTTAAAAAATTACGCAAAAGCTGCTGGACGTCATTTTTTAAGGTCTGCCCACTCCCGTGCGTCATTTTTGCACAGGAGTTTAAATAAGGCGCACATGCCTTGGAGTCATTTTTTAGAAGGGAACGCCTACCTTGCATATCATTAACGCAAGGTAGGTGTCCACGCTAAAAAATGACGCAAACTCCAAGATCTTTGGCCCTAGACGGGTCTAACGCCAAAGTATAAATATGGAGTTAGCTTTGCGTAAAAAAAAAAGACGCAAATCCGGCGCAAACAGAGTATAAATATGCCCCACAGAGTCCTTAGAGCGCTTGAGTCACAATTTTATATACATTCTTTCAGGGGCAGCTTCTCCGCTAGGGTGGAGGAGCGTCGCCCCCACCACCAGCAGCAGGAGCCACAAAACCTTCATAGAAACAACATAATAAACTTGGTTTATTATGTTGTCTTTATAAAAGTGGATGGGGCCATGGGCGTGACGTGGACAAAGGGGGAGTGCTGTACGCAAGTATGTTTGGCCGGCCGTCATAGGCCGGCCAAACGTACATGCGCACGTACATATTTCGAGCAGCATCAGGATTGGCCACAGGGCAGGCTGGGAGCCTGTGCCTGCAGCCTGCAACGATGGAGCAGAGCGGATGGAGTGGCGCGGCATGGGAAAAAGGCAAGTTAGATATTTTTTTTTTGGTTCCCCCACCTTTCCTACCCCAAGCTGCCCCACCCCTTTTCCCTCTTGCGAGCCGCAACTGCATTCTTTGACCCCTAACTACAGGATCAACTCACACAGAATAAATATTCTGCAAAAAATGTGTTTGTAAGAAACTATTCTGTGCAGTCACAGCCTTAATAATTTTGTATGTTAATTTGTAATTATACACTAGCAGGGTGGGGGTTTGCGTCTTTTTAGATACCTATGCAGCTAAAAGCATCTCTTCATTTCTCCTACACGTTGTTCAGATACCTCCTTTAATAATCAGGTTCTTAATGTCTAGTGTGTCATTGTGAGTTTGTAAATTGTAAAGTACTGTGACTTCACCCTCACTGGACTTCATTTTAGAAAATGTCAATCAAATAAATAAATTAAGTAAATAAATATCCCTAACCTGTAATCAATTTACATACATACAATTCAGAACTTCATATATTTACCCCACAGATGCATAAACACTAAGTTGCATCAAAGTCGCATATTAAGCAAAGATGGCCCACTTTGCATACCAGTAAGGTGACAAGTGTTTTGACACAAACAATCATACATTCATAATTCTGTAGTCAGATAATATGAGCATCTTTTCGGCCACCATTCAATATAAACCATTACAAAACATACATTTTGCTGTTGTGACTGTGGGTGGGTGAAGTTATGAAGTGAGGCCACTCTGAGCAAAGCTTACAGAAAAAAGAGCATCAATGGCCATTTGCTGCACTCGGAAACCATTCTTGCATCTGCGATGAATTGTGGAAGTTACTGGGCGGACTTCCATCCCTGTTCCCTCTTGATAGCCTTCATCATTGGGAAACTTTTTCGCTCAGCCCCACCAATTCTCCTTCCTTCTTCCAATTAGAGCATTTCCGTGAGTATTGAGGATTCCCACTTCAGCACACTATCTGCTGTCCTCTCCCTCCCCTGCACCTCATACTGGTGCGTGAGTTTGCACTGGCTACCACAAGATGACCCAGTACAGAACATTCCACCCACGGCCATCCAGTGGCCACGCACTGTCATCCAGTGGCAGAAAATATAACTAGAAGCAGGTCATACAGGTTTAACTTTGACTTGGGTGAAGTCAGGAAACGTTACTCACATTTGTCAAGGAAAGATTCCAAACTTCAGTGACTTTATGGACTTAGGAAACACCTTCGTCCTGCTAGCCTTGTGAGGCTCTATGCAATATGATTCCTCTATAAACATTACTAAAGAGAACCATATAAGTCTCTGGTTAAGGAAAAACTCAGAAGGGCCCAATTCTGAAAGTTTCAGGGGGTCATATAAAGGGCAAAAGACATTAGTCAAACACAGATAATTTAACATATAAGTCGCTTCTGAAGTGCCTCAAGTCTTTTTGTCCTAGGGGTGGAAGGGCCTCCATCCTTTTCTTTGATAAGAGCTACTTATGTTCAATGAAACTCATTGATTGCTACTTATGTTATTAATGTTGTGGCCACATCAGACAAGACTACATTAGTGGCCATCATATTCAAGATTAGTACCAACGATCAACTCAGTGCACCAGGCTTGGTTGCTAGCAGTAATGTAAAAAAATTATTTGTCACTGCATGGATCGTACATGACAGCCATAGCTGCAGTGCCTCTCCTACCATGGTAACTAAAATTATTTGTAAAACGTCTCTCCAGTGACACATGATTTATCATTCAAATATCTGATTTAAATATATTTTGGAAATTCAGCCATTTTTCTCCAAATAACAATTCATGATTTCTGAAATGAAGCACGTTTTCAACTCAAATATTCCATCTTAATTTGGGTGTAGGTCAAGTAAATTTAACCACTGAAAAGCTTCTAATTTAGTAGACCGGGCTGCACACAGGGGAGCTACTTACATGAAGACGGAGGGCTACCAGTAGCTCACAAGCTACTCATTGGAGAAGCCTATTGCAAGGCTTAAGTTGCATTCTACTGCTACTGAAGGCATGAGGGTATGTAGCAGACACTGGCTACTGGTTACTGTGTGACTCACATTTAATACTTTGATCATTTCATAGAAGCCATTGTAAGCAAGAACCTTAAGCTCTCAAGACAAAATCCAGATGACTAAACCATTTTTACCATGGACATCCAGCTTTAGGTCAAGCCCAAGGAAGCCTGGAATAAACACCTGAAAGATATTAAGGAAAAAGGTGTGAGCAAGTGGTACAAAGAATTATGTTGAATTTTGCAACACATCCTTGATTGGTGAAAAAAGTATTGAGTATCCTGTCATCTTTCCTTATTTATTATGTTAAAAATTAATGCAAATAACTTATTGAAAAATAAACTTGTTTCAAAAACAGCTCATTATAAACAAATTCCCTGGAATTCATTATGGTTTGGGTCAGGATGAGAGCAAGGGTTATGGATAAATATAGGATAATGTTTATGTTACAAGCTGTATTTGGGATGGTCATGGAGTTACAAGTTTGGTTACAGCTAGAATCTCGGGGATCCCCAATATTAAATGAAAATGTGAGTATGCTTTTAAGAAAGTGAATCCGACAGAGAATGTTCTCCTTATGTGTAAAGAAAATGTAGTTCTAAAAAACGTTTCTATTTAATTGTATCTGTCCTTGTTATTCACTGTATCACTGATTTCTTTCAGCGGCAGCCTCTGTCTCTATAAATGCAATTGAGTTGAGTAAGGGCCAGGTGGCTATGGTTGGTCATGATCTAGTTGTTTGTTGATATGTTCCCTCATTTATAGTATGGACGATCCTAATGGGATTTGCTGCTGAATATGTTGATTTGGGTAATAATCCCTTTAAAAAAACATCATGTCAAAGAGGAAAATGTTGGTTTAATATTCATTTAGTTTCAGAAACCTTGAAAGGACCAGTTTATGTTTATTTGTGCATATTTTTCAAATAAGACAAAAATACATTTTCCTCAAGGTAAACTAGAGGACAGGTTGACGTCAATGGAAATCAATCTTCTTTGATGCAGGTGTAGGTAGATATGTGTGATTGAACTCAATAATCTATTAAATATGAAGACAGAATTTCCAGTGTTTGAAATCGGAGTATTATAGGGAACTTGGTGAAAAACATCTCGCAAACTCATGCTCCTTCTGTTAAGACGGTTATCTGACTCCAGAATTAAGGTGTACTCAAGATAGGGCGATGCTGGAGTATAAGGGAATTACGGACTTGTTTGTTTTACTCTGATACATTAAACTCCAATGGCATTTGCTATGCCGCTCAAGAGGTAGATGCGTTCTAGAACAAAGCAGCTTTACTGAAGATATCAGAAAAGAATACCATAATAATTTCTGATATGGTAACGAAGGGGGATTTAAGGAAGCCATTGAATCTCCCAGAGTAAACAAGACAGTGAGTTTAAGTGTGCTTCCAGTGGAGTTTTATATTCTAAGGTGTTTGTTCTATCATTTAAAGCTATCTGCAATGACATTTATGTTACTGGAGCAAAGCCAGCTTTAATAGACACTTATTAGGTCAATTCCACTGCCCTGTAAGGGGATATTTTGCTCTTCTTCTGGGCACATTCCATCTTTTAATATTGACTTTAAGATTTAACAAATATCCTAAACAAATGATCAGAGAAAATACTCCCTTCTGTTATTCTTCACTCACAGGTTGGTTTAAATAGGCAATATTTTTGTCATACTAATGATTTGATCTCTTAAAATAGGGATGGATGAATAGTTCACTTTTTAAGCCATGAATCTAGTTGGGGCGAAAACGTTTAATAGAGTTGTTTGATTTATTCTTTAAATCACCCACTCTCACTCTTTAGTCTTCTTGAATATTTATTGCCTGAATATTGTTGCAGGAACTGAAATGCATACTATGTATGAGTATTTGAGATCTTAGTATCAGAAAAAAGAGAGCTGTACTGCCTACAAATAAACTTATGGTCTTTTATATATCCTCTACAGGTAAAAACACTTGGCTTTTTATGTAAAACCCTGACCCACAGGAGTTACTACCTTTGTTACAGTTGTTTCTGTATATATATTCCTTTTATATAAATCAAATGTGTCATCTATTTCTAAAACATTCTTTAAAGTTCATGTGGCTCCAGCTAGTTTCAAATAGCGTTCCCAGTCAATCATATACTTAGGGGTTAAAACTACCAAAGGACCTTGTTAAGGTCTTGCAGAAACAATCTGAAAGTATTTGCTGCTCTATTGAGCTTGAAATTATAAAGCAAAGTAGTCACTTAAAATGAAAAATGAGTCAGGCTGGGATAAAGCTAGTAACACATCAGGTTGATGACTACAAAGCATTGACATGAATAGGTCCAATTAGTTACTTGTACCACCTTTTGATTGTTGATGGTTGTTTGTCTTGAGTTGGTCTCAGTTGTGTATGAAAGTAATATTTGTGAAGCTGGGTGTGAGGGTTTCTCAAACGCCAAGTCAGTTCCTATGTCTTGCTGGTAAGGTTGGGGTAGTTATATGGCAGACAAGTGCCTCAGGGGAGAAGGTGAGAGCTGTCAGGCAAGACTGTTATAGATTGTGAATCTCTGATGGGAGAGGAGAAGGAATGGGGTAGATAAACATTTGTAGGGACTACAGGCTGATTCCCCCGTACGTGGCCGGATGCCCTGTGCCTGCACTACTTTATGCAGATGATGTTGTCCTGATCTCCAGAACACCCAAGGGGCTCCAAAAGTTAATGTGCAGCTTTGAACAGTTCATGTCATCAAGGGGTATGATAATTAATAAATCTAAACATAACTATGGCAGGTGGCAAGAAAGTAAAGAAATGTAGGAGTTTTCACATTCAGAACACGGAAATTAGTACTGTCAGTTGCTTTAATTACCTGGGTGAATTGTTCTCCAGGAATGGGCAGTTTGATCATCTGGTCTGTTCAGTTAGGAACAAGCTAAGAAGAAAATCAGGAGCTATGTTTAGATTTTCCAGTAAACTAGGGAGTCGTCCCATAGGCACTATGCTGAATATTTACAGGGCTAGAGTTGTTACCAAGGTAGCGTATGGTGCAGGTGTGTGGGGATGTACAAAAAGCACCCGCTACAGCTAGAGGAGAACTGTTTCCCAGAACATATGTTATGTTTACCCACCTCAGCCTCTACCTGAATTACACATCAAGAGATGGGTTTACAATATTTGGAAGATGTGCTACAGGTGAGACCTTTGCTTTTATGGCACAGCATATGGTCTAAGGAAGCCACTGTTTTTACTAAAGAACTAATTTTAGAGTGCATGAAATTGGATAATGTCATGTGTATACCATGGCTAGCTTTTATTGCTTCCTCTTTTCAATCTGTTTTTAATAGATCTATAAAACCTAATCCAGAGGATGTGCTGTCATTATCTAAAAATTGTACTAAGGATACATTTATGCAATATAATGCAGACGATATAAAGTCAATCAAATCTACTAAAACCACTGTTGGCCTTTGCCTGTCCTTCTCAATGGATGCAAGTAGGCATGGCTATCTCTCTATAGCCACCAGCATGCAGCACTGGTTTGATTTAACTAGACTAAGACTGGGTATTGCGTACTACCTAGTAGCATTTCCCCATACCAGGTATTGCCCGCAAGAGACAGTTAGATGCCCCTGTGATGGAGTAAGCAAACAAAGTGCATTGCATTTTGTTTTATTTTGTAAATTCTATAAACATCTTAGAATTTTCTACCTCAAACGGCTTTTTAATTAACTTAATATAAGAACACACCAGAATGCAATGGAATTCCTGTTAGCCTTAAACTCCCTGAATGTGTGTTATAGGGTGGTACATTATATTCTAAAAGCCATACAAGTTAAGAAAAGCCTTATCGTACTCTAGAAAACATGATCAAAGGTAACTATTGTATTATTGCCAGAATGCAGAAAGATGATTTATATATTTTTATGACTTTAAATATTTTTATGAGTTTTTTGATTCACTTCTTTTATGGCTGCTGTTGTTCTTTTACTGTTTATGTGCTTTTATGGCTTACTGTTGGTATAGCCGAATAAAGATTATGAACTGAACTGAATGGGCATTTGTCAGTCAGGATTGTGACTCATGAGCCAGTGGTGTCAATCATACCACCTGTCAGTGTACTGAACAGTTGGTTGTACTTATGTTCATACGTTGTCCTTTCCCTTAGTGTTTTTCCCTTAGTTCTTGGATGCTTGAGTTGGATCCAACCCACTTGTGATTGCGAACGCTTGCATACACAGGTACTTGCACATTTGTTGATGATTACTGGTTCTCCAATAATCGGGGACTTGGCGATATGTGTTCCACAGCAAAATGTTATGCTGATCAGGCACAGATGATGGAAATCAATCTCTTACTGTGCTGACATTTATGAATGGGGTTTTCCTAATTTGTTAATGGAAAAATGTTTCTTTGACATAGATGCACTCTTAGCAGACTGTTGTGCACTGGTGCAAATTAGTTTGTGTTTGGGGCCCACATAATACGTAAACTGAATGAGATATATGTATGAGGTGTGCGATTCTGTAGGCAGTATACATTTGGTTGAAATGGAGGATGCTGTGCTGCATGACTAAAACCACTGGCAAAGTATTCAGGTCCCAAAGACAAGAAAGATTGGCTTTGCCAATACTTGTTTTTAAATTACATCTTTTGCTGGCACTTTTGTAAAAATCACAGGACAAATGTACCGCTTTGATGATATTTTGCAAATGTTCAAAATCTCTAAATCCTGGAAGGGGTCTGTCTACAGAGATTACAACAAAATGTACTTTGCCTAGGAAAACTGAGTTCTGTGCCTGAGAAGCAGTTCAAAGAGAGGCCACATTTCGTATGGTCACTTACTGATAATAATATCCTCACATCGACTGTGAGGCTTTGTATTTAACTTTGAACCCCCAATCTCATTTTACACATTAGATTTCCTATTGTTCACACCATGTTTATAATTACATATTAATACAGAGGAGTTTTACGGTTCCTGGAATCACATCATCATTTACCTATTTTAGAGAAATCCAACCTACCTAGAAAGCTTACAGGAGAGGGAAATAACTATTTAATCGAAGCCCAAATAGGCAAATTGTTCAGCCCAGGGGACTAAGCAGTGTACAACTCGTTTTCTGCATTGCTATCACAGGATGGCAAATCCCAGTAGGCTATCTTTTTCAGTTCCCAAGATTCCCATTTTTTGGAGTAACTGGAAAATGTAAAGAAATGTTTTTATAAGATATGGGGATAAAAATGTGAAAAGCCAAATGTATTCACTCCGGGTTGTAGGAAAATCTGATAATTTGTGTCATCTAGGAAGAGCAGGTGGGAAATGTGCTGAACTGCAGTGTTGAACAAGATGTTCTGCTCTGAAAAGATCTATACCACCAGAATTCAGTATTTGTGTACATACTGTAGGTGGAAGAGATCACACAAAATGCTCCACCAGAAAACAAAGTTTGTATTCTTGATGCTGAAGAGAAAGAATCTTGGGAACTGGTAGTGTGGTGTGTCACAATGTGCAAACATTACGGCAGACTACATTTGATAGGATTGCAAGGACATTGGAGGTAATGGTGGGTAATTGCTGGCACTTTATCTCATGGGAATGGGGACACCATGTACCCGCTAATATGTCAGTAAACGTCCTCCAAAATGGAAACCTATGCTGGCAGTTTCGGAAACTTCTGTTTCCCACCTGAGTACGGGCAAAAGAGGATGACTTGATATAGTATGTTGTTTCATTTGTCAATATAGTTATCATAACTAGCTTGACAGATGTCGGAGAAATAACATCAGTTATGGTGTTTATTTGATATGTCAAGGGCATGCCAGCCATTATGTGGAACTTATTGTAGCCTTCAATAACAAAACACAAATTATCTAGGGTGTTTTGCATTTTTGTCATAACATTTTAAAAGGTTTTATGGAACCCAGTGCATAATTTGTAAATAAAAACGTGCCTGTGCCACAAACCCTCGTGTTAAACACGTGGCTGCTGCATTTAAATGTGCGAGCACGGAATACTAAGGCAGTATCATCCTGAAGCCATCTCGGGTCTATTTAATCCATTTACAGCCACTTCCCGCCCCTTCAGCTACTCTTGCAGCTTTCTGTTATCTCCCTTTGAGACGCTTTTTCGTTTTTCTCTTCCTCCGTCTTTCCCATATGTGTCTTTTGCTCGCAGCAAATGCTTGAGGCAGAAGAATAAGCACCGGCCCTCACAAATAGGTGCCGGTGCTCAGCACTGGAAACAATAAACACAAATTAAGCACTGATGGAACTTACTGATTGCTTAGCAAAACAACAAGGTACCTAAAGAAGCACAGGACAATTCATAGTTTTCTGCAGAAAATTGCGCTGGCTCTTCTGCACCCAAAGTCGAAGGGGATCTGCCAATGTAGAAAGTAATTTATAGCATTCTTAGAGCAAAGGCACAAGTCGGTCTAAATAAATGCCTGCGCATGCGCATGTGCTTATGTATGGACACAGATTAAGGACCAACTAACTATATGAAAAAGTATGTTTAGAGCATAGTTTATGACCATTCGTTCTAGGTGGTGTATTTAACCTGCCTGTGATGCTATATATGCCATAGAACAATTTTATATGGGCGTAACAATGAAGGCTCGTGTAATGCACTAGTCTTTCAAAGGGCTTCTTATAAAGCTGTAATTATTTGATATGATTTTATGTTTTATTTAATTTTTTAATTATACAAAGACAGGTCACAACAGAGACTAATGGTCTTACAATATGAAATACATTCAATCAATAGATTTACTGTACTTAAACATTTAAAAAAAACATTGTGGCCTTATTTCACAAAGGTAAGTCTCCATACCATGATATCTGCACGCGCCTCGGTATAAATCTCTGTCAAAATTCAGTGACTGCCATTCAGTACCTCAGTCTGAGATTTACATCCAGTAGCAGACATTTACATGAGGTGGTGGAGGCACAACCACCTCAAAATATGATCGTAAAGTTACTACTGGTAGCTGCTAGTAACTTTACAGCCATATGTTCGGCGAAATGTAGTTTTACAAAGCATAGGTGGAGATCTCCTGCTGCACTATGTAAACCTGTGAAATGAAAGTAATATGGTAACATCAATCACCTGAAAACAATACTTAGAATTATTTACTATAACTCGCGCCCTAAGGTAACTATAACTTATGCCCTCGGCATGCACAGTGTTTTAATCAATAATTTGACTGCAACTTTTACAGGTGTTATTATCAATGATGTCATTGAAGTGGTGAAGAGTGATGTAATAACTGGGGAGCTTAGCAGTGCCCGGTGAGGGCGTGAGTTATAGTTACCTTAGGGAACGAGTTGTAGTCACTTGAAAAACCTTCAAGAATAAAAGCTGAATTTCTATGGTTTTGTGCATCTAACATCTGAATCTAACTATAACGTCCCTGTATCCTTTGGTTTTTTTAATGAATTGCTAAGGTTTTTTATACGATTTCCTCACTATAACATTCCTGTAACCTTTGTTTTTTTCAGTGCATTTCTAGGGATTTTTTTTATGTTAAGTAAGGTGCCCATCATGATGCATGGCGGTAGGTGGTGGAATCAGGGTCTGGCCTGGCATTGTTCTGCCCCCACCCAAGCTTGCTGCTCCTGCCCCCACCCTCTTTGCTACCCATTGTCCAAGTCCATGCCCCTGCTCTATCATTACCACCCTATGTGGCTATTGTTTTACCACTACCCTTCCGGCCTGTCCTCAACAGTTAGCATGCTGCCCCATCCACCTCCTCTCTATCTTCTGTTGTCCAAGTCCATGCACCAGACCCCTCCTTCCTGTCCTGCATGATCCGATGTGCAACCAATGCCCTCCATTTATCCTGATGTCCCTGCCCACTGCTCCTGCCCTCCATTGACCAATTCTGTGCCCCGTCATTGCCCTTCTTCTTAGCCTCTGTGCTTAGCTTGCTGCCTCTACCCTCCTTCTCCCTGTCCTCTGATGCCTGTGTGCATGCACCTGATCCCTCCTGTTTGCCCACCATGTTCCATAGACCTACCACTGCCCCTCCTATCAACTCTGAGTGTTCTGTTGAACTGCCTTTCCCGCCACCCTAGCATGGTTAGATTGCTGCCGCCTGTCCCTGCCACCTCCACCCTGCCTGTCCAAGTTCCATGCCCCTATCCGCTCCTGCCTGTCCTCCATAGTCCATTTTCCTGCCACTTCCTTCTGCCCTCCATGCTCTGTTGTGCTACAACTGCTCCTCTTGCCTGCCCTGTGTGGTCTTTTGTGAAGCCCCTGCTCTCTCTTTTCTGTGTCCACCTGCTCCCACTCCCTTCTGTCCTCCATGGTCTTTTGTGCATGCTCCTGCCCCCTCCCTCTTGTCCACCATGGCCATTGTGCTGCTTCTAACCCTCCCTCTTGTCATGCATGGTCTTCTGTGCTGCCACAGCCCCCCTCCTCCCCAGTGTGGTCAGCTTGCTGCCCTTGATCTTCTACCACCTCCCTCAGTTGTTTGTGTGTACGCCATTATAGTCTCACTGTTGCACTCCATGGTGTGTTGTGCTTCCAATGTCCATCTCGCCTACCATCCATGGTCAGCATGCTGCTCCTGCCTTGCCCCCTGCCCTCTGTTTCCCATGTGCTGGCATCTATCCCCTTCCTCCTTCCTTGTCTGGTCTGTTGTGAGCCCCTGTCTCCTCCCTCCTGCCCTACATGGTCCATTATGCTGCAACGGTCCCTCCTGACTGTCCAGTATGGTCAGCTTGCTTCCCTTGCTTCATTCCTCTCTGCTCTGTGTTGTCCATGTGCATGGCCCTTGCCCCTTCCTATTGCTTCCTGTGGTCCATTCAGCTACACTGCCATCCTGCTTGCTCTGTGTGGTGTATTGTGCTGCTGTAATCCCTGACAGCTGCCCTGCAAGGTCATCTTGGTGCACCTGCCCATCTCTCTCCTGCCCTCTATTGTACAAGTCCATACCCCTACCCCAGTTCTCCTGCCTTCTGCGATCCAATGTATCATACTTGCCAACATTTTCAACTTGGTAAGAGGGAGATTTAGAAAAACAAACCTGGGGAACTGATTTTCTCCATTGACTTGCAATGAAAAAGAGAAGATTTTAGGAAGGGGACAGAGAAAAAAAGCCCTTTTGGGCTTAAAAACATCAGGAGTCTCCTGCCTGCATCAGGTTTGTTGGTATGCATGGTTGCACTGCCACTGTCTCTTCCTTTTGCCCTCAATCTTCTATTATATTGCCACAGCCTCTCTTGCCTGTCCTGCATGGTTGGTTTGTTGCCCGGCCCACACTTTCCTCTGCCCTCCATGGTCCGTTGTGCTGCCACTGCCCCTCCTGCCTGCCCAGCATTGTAAATTTCAAAATGAGAGGTCTTATTCCCATAGAAAATATAGTTAGTGGTCTAAAAAACCAAAATGAGGACATATTGTCTGAGTTCTCAAGTAGTGACAAAGCACTTTTAAATTATTTGCACTCATTATGTTTTTTTATCCCTTTGATCACTTGATTATATGTTACACTTAGGAGAGAGAATGTGGCGTAACAGTCAAAGCTGCAGACTTTGCAACCTGGAGAAGCAGGTTCAAGTATCAGCTTCAGCTCGACATCTTATGGTTCTGGGCAAATCATGCAATGTCCCCGTACCTAAAACCAAAATGAATGTGTTCTTGTATAATGTAACTGATGCTCATGTAAAGCACTCCAGTACCTTCAGGTTAAATCTGTGCTATATACAAGCAAAACAATTAAGTGTTTTGCACACTTCTATCATTGGGCTATACTTGGGCCACATTTGGGGAATATTTGTGTTATATTGGGGCTGTTCTTTCTCTGCTGGCCATCTTGGGAGACTTATTTGTTATGAAGTTCCCTAATATCCTCATTAATGGCAGTATCCTCAGTAGATAATGCTTTCAGTTTCCCACTTCAGTATCATCATGATGGTATTTAGATGTGCCACACTTGTGGCATACATTCAGAATGTTAGCACTCTAGTTGCTCATTAGAACACTGTAGTAAAGCTGCTGATTACCAGGGAGTTAACTGGCAGTCTGCTGTTGATGTTGAAAGTCCATGTTTCAGTCTGCATGTCAGAATGTTTTAGAAGAGGAAGACATTTGAGAACTCCCTTAAAACATATCCTAATTTTAATTTCTAAAGCACAAACCACAATGTCTGTGACAAAATAAACCCCCTCCATTTGTTTGTTTCTAAATTCAATGTTTTGTGTTTTACTAGTTTGAGTCAATCAATATGGCTTCAGGTGTGCCATACTTTCGTTATATGTAAGGCTGCTAGCACTCTAGTTGTTCTTTAGAAAACTCTGGGGGGCTGGGAATCAACTGACAGCCTGCTCGTGTTGGAGTACATGTTCTACTGAAAATTTCAGACTTCATTCTCATATAGCTGAGAACAACAGTTGGAATTTATAGAAAACATGCTCTCATTTTAGCTTCTGGGGCACCTTCCATAGTTTCTATGAGAAAACCATGAGAACACATATTTCTCGCAAACATGATTCATGAAATCCCAGCAGAATGCTATTTCACAGGGTAACATCACTTTAGAACACACCACAATTCCTAAAATGAGTATTGTACTAACAACAAATTTCTTATATTGTAACTAAAATCTGTTATCACCCTTTATATGTTCTTCTTTTTTGACCCTCAAACCTTTCCATTCACTACAATGTATCTCAATGGGGTGCTATTTAGTATATTGGTCCCAAGATGGCTGCCAGCAGATTCTGGTGAAGCGCTGACAGCCGCTCACATCTCACCATGAGATCTGTGCTTAGGCTCCGCCCAGTTATACAAATGTATTTTTCTTAATAACAAATAACAAAAAGCCAGCTTTCTGGTTCAAAAGCTACCTTTATCCCAAATTTAGTGTAATTCCATCCAGCAGTATGGGCTGTAGTCCTGTCTAAATATACCCATGGATATTGCCTGGGGGAAAAGCATTTTGGGATCTCTCTTTTTTCTGGCCCCCCACATGACTAATCACCCCAAAACTTTAAAGACAGCAGCTGAAGTGAGTGGCAAACTAGTTTTGAAACTTTTGTAAAGATTTGTCAAACAGTGCCAAAGTTATAGGCAAAAAAACTGCTTTTCCTATGAAAACTAGGTCCTAACTATAACTACCTACTGGCAACTGCCAGTAGGTAATATATATATATATATAAATATATATATAGATAGATATAGATAGATATATATATATGTGTGTATTGTTACTAAAAGCGGGTTACTAGTTGGCAGAGGTATGAATCCTGTCCAAATATGGACCACAATCCTAGTCAGGGTAAGTCACAACATCACCTAAATTATCCTGTGCTCACCGTCGGGTAGCATGGCTCAGGGCAGGCAGGCTTAACTTAGAAAGCAATTTGTAAAGTATTTGTGCAATAACTCGTACAGTGACAACAAAAAAAAAATCATAAAAATACTCCACACCAGTTTAGGAAAATAGATAATATTTATCTTAATAAAAGTCTTCATCCACGAGAATCAATGGTTGTATCCTTTTAACACAGAGTAGCTGGGATGCATCAAAAATAATGATGCAGAAGGGCCACAGAGGAGGAGAGGCGTCGGAAAGTAAAGGAAGGCATTGGTTTTTTGGGCACTGCAAAGGTGATGCATCGTTTATTTCCACGTGACAAGGTGATACATCGATTTCCGGGAGCACAGCTTTGTTTCATCACTGTGATGTGTGGATATTTCGATGCCCAGGGACAATGCATGGAAAATCTAAACTGTACTAGTATGATGGAACTGGCGTTGTGTCAATCTGGTAGGTGATGCAGTGATTTTCCAGCCGCGAGGCAGGCGCTGCATAGATTTGTGCAGGCATTGCGTCAATTTTCCAATGTGCTGGATTTTCTGTCTTTGGTGAAGTCTTTGATGGCCTGGAGATTTCAGAACAGGAGGCAAGCTCAGTCCAAGACATGGAGAACACTTGTGGGGGAAGACAGGGTCCTTCCTCCAGAGTCAGGGGCCAGAAGGCAGCAGGGCAACAAGCAGGAGAGCAGTCCTCCAGCAAAGCAGCCCAGATGAGTCCTTTTTGCAGCACTGCAGTCCCTCTGACAGAGTCCGTTTGAGGGTCCAGAAGTGTCTGATTTGGTGGGGTCACAGACCCAGTATATATACGCAAATATGGCTTTGAATTGGAGGACATTTCAAAGAGTGGTTTTGAAGTGTACCAGTTCCCCTTTCAACCCAACCCTGTCTGCCAAGAGATCTGTGGGGTGTGATTAGTCCTTTGTGTGAGGTCAGGCCATTAGCCTTTGAAGTGTAAGTTAGACCCCTCTACCCTTCAAACCCATGGAGACCCATCAGTATGCCGCAGCAGACAGTGCGCATTACGAGGGTGCTCGGAAGGATTCCACATGTGGCCCCCAGCACTGGCTTTCCTCCAGCCTTTTCATGGCAAGGACCCCCAACCCCCGGGCTCGGCTTATACATTTATTATATTTTTTATTTTTATTTACACAGCCCCCCTCCCAGGCTGATCTCTACCCTGGTGACCCCACCACCTGAGGCCCGACCCATATATTATTTATTTATTTTTGGGGGAGAGGGCCACAAGGACACCTTCCCTAGGCTGAAATTGGCCGCGGGTATCCCATCCCCAGGGTGCGGCATAATTATCATTTTTTGGTGGGGAGGGGGCCAAGCGGCCCTCTCCCTTGGCCAGTCTTGGCCTTGAGGGCCCCATCCTCTGGGACGTGGCCTAATAATTTTTTTTTTGTGGGAGAGCGGGACCGTGTGGCCCCCCCATCCCAAGGGCCAATCTTGGCCCTCGGAACCCCAACCCCTGGGGCCCAGCCACGTGACCTGGGTGTCCCCCAGGGCACCCATTCACAATGTTGGGGACCGTGGGGGGAGCCTGGAGGCCCCCACAGTCCCAGCTGGCTTCCCTCCTCCTGTGGGAGCCAGCATTGTTGTCACAGAGAGGGAGCTGCTAAAGCAGTTCCCTCTCTGTGAGGAAAATTGTTTCCATTGTCTCCTTGCCTGCATCTTTGAAGGTAAGGATACAGACGAAACCTCTGCTCTGTTTAACAGCTCTCCCATCATCGGACTGGAGTGTTTGTTGTGGCTTGGTGGCAGCTTCAAAGCAACTTTAAAACAGCTATGTCCTGGGGTGGGCACCCTGGGACATAGCAGGAGCCAGTCTTGGGGGGTGGCGGTCCCCTGGGCCATCAGTGGCTCCACTAGGGGGCCGCACATCCCCCCTTCCAGTGTGCATAGCCCCAGGGAGGTGGTGGTCCCCGGGGCTGTAGGGACCCGCTTTCTATTTTTTACACTTTGCCCCAGGGAGGTGGTGGTCCCTGGGACTTCGTAGGGGCCGCATGGCCCCCGCACAGTATTTATGTTGTGTGCCGGGGAGGTGGTGGTCCCTGGGGGCTGCAGGGGGACGGTGTGGCCTCCCTTCATAGTTTTAAATTTTAGCCCCCGAAGAAGTGGGGGTTCCCAGAGGTGCAGGGGCTGTGTGGGCCCCCAGATAGATTTAAATGATAGCCCTGAGGAGGTGGTGGTCAGAGGGGCTGTAGAGGGGCTGCGCAGCCCCCAGCATGGAATTTATATTTTCCCTTGGGAGGTGGTGGTCCCCGAGGCTGTGGGGGGGCCACGCCCCGTCCGCATAAATGTAAATGAAAGCCCCAGGGAGGTGATGGTGGTTCCTGGGGCTGCGGGCGGCGTGTGGACCTCCGCATAGAGTTAAACCATAATCATAGCCCTGGGGAGGTGGTGGTCCGTGGGGCTGGAGGGGGGGGGGGGCTGAGCTTCCCACTCCAGATAGATTTAAATTATAGCTCCAGGAGATGGTGGTCCCCAGGGCTGCAGGGTGGGCCGTGTGTCCCCCGCATAGATTTAACAATAGCCTCAGGGAGGTGGTGGTTCCCAGAGCTAAGCAGGGATCCAGGAAGCCCCCCATTTTAAAAAAAATGTCCCCTGGACCTGACCCACCCAGGAGCATGTTAAAAAACAAACCCTTGGGTTATTTTTTTTTATTTTTATTTTTTCTAGTGAATTTGCTATAATTTGTTTTTTAAACATGCTTTTTGCTCTTGCAGGGCCCTTGTCTTTTTTTTTTTTTTTTTTAAATACTTTTCTAGTGGGACTTGGCTCAAGTTGAGTCCCAAGATGGCTGCCAACACTTCCTGGTATGAAGTGTTGGCAGCCAATCAGAACTGTGCATTTTCCATGCATGAGCTCTTAATCTTTGCAAAGTTGATGCAGTCAGAGACATACAATTTTGTTTTCCCTTTAAGATCTTAAAAACTACTGAACAGATTTTGCACTAAATAAGCAAAAGCACAATCAGCATACTGAAAGCTAGCTTGCTGCCAAATTTGGTGTAATTCCATCCAGTGGTTTGGGCTGTAGTCGTGTCAAAAAAAAGGTTGTGTTTCCCATATTACTTCCTATAGGAACTTTGAACACGACTACAGCCTTAACTACTATACAGAATTACACCAAATTTAGCAGAAAGCTAGCTTTCGGTACGCAGATTGTGCTTTCGCTTATTTGGTGTCAATTCGTTCAGTAGTTTTTGAGAAATTAAAGGGAAAATGAATTCATGATTATTGGGGCAAATTTGTGAATGGACACAACAGTAAGAATGCTTTGATTGGTTGCCTACAGTCTGAGGAGAAAGTTGTGGCTGCAATTTTGAGTAACGGGACATGGTCACCAGTGCGGAAAAATAAAATTGAAAGTGACATAAGGGGTCAGGGTGGCGTTACCCTGATCCCAGGGTTGTGATATGGGGGTGTTTGAGGGTCAAATTATGGGTTTATAATGTTTTTTTTTCACCATGTGTGATATTCACAAATATCCTCATATATTCGAGGCTATTAAAAAAAAAAAAAAAAAAACATTGACAGACTCTTGCGTGCACTAATTTGTTCACTCATACTTGCATCACAGACTCACGCACCCACTCACACACCCACTCAGACACTCAGGCACCCACTCAGACCCACTCATGGACACTCACACCAACTTTCAGACCCATTCAGACACTCACGCACCCACTCACAGATTAACTGATAGAGTGTGGCTAATCCTGCTGCGTACGGTCAAGGCTGTGAGTGGCTCAGGGTTAGGTGGTTATAAGGGCTTGGCTGCAGGCCCTTCAGCTGTGCACAGCAGGGTTTGGATTGATGTATTGTAATTACAATTACTTTACATTACATTAAAAAAACATAGAAATTCACTGAAAAAAAACAAAGGTCACAGGGACGTTATAGTTAAGTTCTGAATCTACTAGTACAAAACCATAGAAATTTGACAGTTATAGGTATTTCAAGTAGTATAACTTGCGCCCTAAGGTAACTATAACTCGCACTTTCAACATGCACAGCTAATTATTCCACATATTATATCATTGATGACATCTTCGATGGCATCTTTGATATTATCACTGCAACATTTGCAATAAAGTTTTTGATAAGAAAACTGTGCATTGCTAGGGCGTGAGTTATAGTTACCTTAAGGTGTGAGTTACAGTTCCTTGAAATACTTCCAACTATAACGCCTGAATTTCTATGGTTTTATATGAGTAAATTTAGAAGCTAACTGTAACGTCCCTGTAACCTTTGTTATTTTTTTCGGTGGATGTAGTTATATGTAGGTATGCAGGAAGTGCTAGTTGAGGCTTTATTTTCAATAGGTATGCTGCCTGGAGAAATATTTGATTCACTGTTAGCAGTGTTTAATGTGTTACAGCTGGTGCTTTCTTCACTGTTTAAAGATGTTTTGTAGCTGAATACATTCTACCAAATTCTACCATAATTCTCTAAATTGCTTCTTTTTTATTTATTCTACTTGATACATCTACACATTATATTTTAGAATAGGTTAATTTTCTCTTGTCTTTCTAAAGCCCACATCTTCTATTTCTTTGTTACAGTCTTACTTTTATTTTCTAATTTGACTATTACTATTTCTTCAGCCTGATAAGTAATCATACACGTTAAATCATATGATGCGTCTTCTAATTTAGTTTTTTTATTGTCAACAATTTTCTCAGTTATGTCTTTTAGATAGAGGAATAGATTGATTCTGAATCCTCTTGGTATAATTTATTTCTTTATATATTGTTTATATTGGTTCAAGGGTCTTACTACCCACAATTTGGAGCTTCTTCTAATACTCAATAGTTGCAATTTCTAAGACATTTTTTTAATTTTGAGATCTTCCTTGGGATCTATCTTCTTTTTAAATCTTTACGGGGTATTGGCAAGGTGTTCTCTTTTTACCAAGAGTTTAGACATTTTTACTGTTTAATGTTAAGTTATGTATGATTGCTTGCCCTATAGTGTCAAAGTATTGAGTATTGGGAATGGGGATCTATCTATTAAATTGTCAAACTCATAGCCTGTATCAGAGAGCATGCCAAAACATCACACTCCCGCAAAATCCCCCTAGATTTCCATCATTCATTATACTTTATTTATGAAACGTACTATTGTATGAACATAGGCCCATATTTAAAGAAAGTTAGCGTTGCCTTACCATAATTTATTTTTATGCTAAAGCAGTGCTAACTTGACTCCATATTTATATTTTGAAGCTAAACCCGTCTAGTGTCAAATTATTGGAGTTAGCGTAATTTTAGGGACCACCAACCCACCTTGCGTCAATAAGATGAAAGATAGGCGTTCCCCTTTTAAAAAGGATGAAAACCCCCCAGCGCCACATTTAACTCCAGGCGGTGAAATAGACGGGCAAATGGGAGGCAGACCTAAATAATTGGTGCTAAGCTTGATTAGCGTCATTATTTAATGCCTAGTCAGACCAGGCGTTAGAGTGCTGGTAGGCCGATTTCCATGGGGAAACACCATGCATGGGCACATAGATGCCCACCCCAACCCCCAGCATCACCACCACCGACACCACCGGTACACTACAGGAGGGGGGAGCCCATCACAGGTAAGTGTATGTGTGTGGTGTGCCACTGTGGGCCCCTTACATGGGGCCCCCTGCCTGGTAGCTTGCCCTGGAGACACTGGTCCCTGTGGTGGGCATTGGAGTAGTGGTAGTAACTCCTGTCTATACTTAGACAGGAGTGATTTTTTGGCTGCTTGTATGTCAAAAAACGACCCTAGGCTGACTAGCGGCAGATATTTTCCCGCTAATCAGTCTACTGTCATTTTTGACCCACTGGCTCCCTCCATTTCCCCTAACGCCATCCATCACCGGCTAGCGTCTTTATTTTTTAAACGCAATCCATTCTTTAGAGCCATCTTGTGACATTCCTTAAATATCGCGCACAGATGGCGTTGGGGAATGGCGTTAGCTTGTGTTAAGAAAAATGACGTACAACTGCACTTGCGCAGTTGTGCGTCATTTTTCTTAAATTTGGGCTATAGTCTTTGCTTAATATAGAATGTCAACTCTAAAATTGCCAATACATGTTTCACAACCTCTTAGGTCATTTTCTCCCTTTCCCATGGCAAACATTTATCATTCAAGAATCAGCTAAATTATTTCAATTGAATCGAAGCTGGTACATAGTGCTCCTACTTTATTTAACCGCCCCACCTTTCCATTGTTTAACATTCTTGAAGTTAGAAGGAAATTCATTTAAGGAGAAAAGGAAGATTAAATGAGCATGAGAAGAGAAAAAAGAACATGTATTAATATTACATAATAGTTATTAATTACAATAAAAATAATAATAATTTCAACATGTATATTAAATGCCCCAACCTTTATATTTACATGCATACATTTAAAGGCTCAGTTGTAAATCTTCCACATCTTTTTAAAGAAAATTATAGTGTGCCAAGTTATATTTACAAGTTCCCATTTTATCAAGTTCCAACTCATAAAATCGATATAGGGTTAATTAGACCTATTGTGTATACCATAATTAATGTATTAATTACTTCCAGACTTGATGAAACTTGCTAAGTGTTATTCATTTCAATCCAAAGTAAAGAATAATATATGGAGGAGGCTAACTGTTTTTTTTAGTTTTCATATTTGTATGATTTGCGAAGTTCAAAATGTCCAGAAGTTTTTGATAAATACATTTGGCAATTACCAAAATATTTATGGCGTTCATGTGCTGAACAATCATATTAGAGATTCCAGGTATACTACTTTCTGCTCAGGAGGGGCAAAATGACCAAATCTTTCTCAAGTTAGAATTAGGATGTGGTATCAGAGTTCTATACATGAAAGGGAATAGTGCATATTATGTCTAAAATGTTTTCATGATTTTTATAAAGTTGTTTGGGTCAGAAAATACTTCTGTAAATATACCAGACATGGCTAGTCTCCACTTAAGATTTCGATTGCGATGGTTGTTAATTAATGATTTTCAGCCTTACCTGTGGCTTTATTACAGTTTTTTACTCTCTCAGATAGAACAAATGTTTTGACCCACAGATCTGTGACAAGGATATTATTTGCAATGGAAGCCTGTTGATACACAATCATTCCTGCTAAACTTGTATCTTAAACAAGAGGACCAAGAAATCAAAGGTTTCTATTTGTTCTTTTTATAATTTGGTGACATTATTTTGTATTTAGCCACATAATTTTGTTTTTCTTTTACTGTGCAATTATTTATTAGCCACACCTTTCCATTATTTAATAGAAAACATACTGGAATAAAATCTCAATAGTCAGCTGCTTTATCAGTTTAACCTGCACCTTCACCTGAATATTTTGTCTTTTTTAGTTTTCTCTCAATTATATCATTTACCCTTATGTTCTTGTTTGTTAGGCAACACATTAGTGGAAATGATAACTAATAGGCTCACAATTAGAATACTTACTATTTTTTATACAATAACTGTTGGAATGGCCCTTTTTGCAGGGTTATCCTCAAACGTTTTGCCTTCTTCCTCCTATTTTTTTCAGGTCTGTTTTTGCTGGTTTATTGTCTCTGTGCACTTTACCACTGCTAATCAGTGCTAAAGTGCATGTGCTCCCTAGGTAAATTATACGGGTGAATGTTTTATCCATAATTGGCATATTTGATTTACTGGTAAGTTTCTGGTAAAGTGCACCAGAGGTGCCAAGGGACTGTAAGTCAAATGCTACTGGTGGGCCGGCAGCACTGATTGTGCCACCCACTCAAGTAGCCCGTAAACATGGCTCAGACCTGCCACTGCAGTGTCTGTGTGTGCAGTTTTAAACTGCCACTTCGACCTGGCATTTGTACCCACTTGCCAGGCCCAAACATTCCCTTTTGGTACTTGTAAGGCACCCCTAAGGTAGGCCCTAGAGAGCTCCATGGGCAAGGGGCAGTGTATTTAAAAGGTAGGACATGTACTGGTGTGTTTTACATGTCCTAACAGTGAAATACTGCCAAATTTGAGTTTCAGTGTTGCAAGGCCTATCTCCCTCATAGGTTACATGGGGACTGTTTTTAAATAACTTCAAAGCGCAGATTCCCTCTGAGGGCAGATAGAAATATGGAGTTTGGGGTCTCTGAATTCACAATTTAAAAATACATCTTTTAGTGCAGTTTGTTTTTAGATTTTGAGTTTGAAAATGCCACTTTTTAAAAATAGGTATTTTCATGCTTAAACCGTTCTGTCACTCTGCCTGTTTGTGGATTCCCCATCTGAGTCAGTTTGACAGTTGGGCTGTTCACACTTCTCCTCTAGACAGTGACTTAAAGGGAGCTGAGGTGTAGCCTGCATATCCTGATGAGCCATCTGGGCTAGAGTGGAGGGAGGAGTGGTCACTTACACCTGAAAGGACTGTGCCTGCCCTCACACAGTGCAGTCTCCAACCCCCTGGTGTGTTTCTGGGCCCTGGCCTGGACTAGGAAGGATCTTGCAGACACTTGAGACTTTACTCTGAAGTTTACCAACTTCAAAGGCTGAAAGGGGTATAAGAATCAGATCCAAAACTCCAGACTTTTAGAATCTTTCTGAAATCAAGAGGAACCTCTGCCCAGGAGAATGGCTGAAGAGCTGAAGGAGGAGTACTGTCCCTTTGCCGTGTTGCTTCGCTGGACTGGCCTGCAGTTGCTGCTTTTGCCTGAAAAGAGTGCAAAGGGAGAAGTTTGCTGTGTGTCCTGCTTGAGGAAGTTCTCCAAGGGCTTGGAGTGGAACTTATCTTCTGTTGGAAGTGTCAGGGTTATCAAAGACTTCAGTTTCCTCTTCCTCCAGCACTGGGAACTGTGTGTTTTGTGCTGTTCAAAGAGAACAACCACAGCATCGCCGTCAATGACACCATTGACCTGCACCGTGAATTGCTGACGCCGCACAGAGCCGGACTGCCCCACTTCACACCGTGACTCTGGTCTCACCAACGCCGTCATCAGACGATTTCACTGAGTCGCTGCCCGCACCGCAACCTGTGGGCCCCGCACTTCAGCATTGCCTGCTCACACCGCTGCCTGGGCATCCCTGATGACACCGCTCCTGCTGACACCGGTGCCGCTGCCTGCACCGTGGCCTGTGGACACCACTCGTGAGGTACACGAAGCACCATCCCGTCCCACACCACAGCCCCGGTCCACCAACTCCAGCACCATTGACTCCAGTGTCATCACCAGGCATCCCTGCATGCACCGCGGCCTGTGGACACCACTCGTGAGGGTCACGAAGCACCGTCCCAGCTTGGGCCTACTGACGACAGCGCTTCAGCAATGAAGACGCTGCCTGCACCGTGAACTGGTGACACCGGATGTCACACTGCCCTGCTTCACACTGCAGCCCTGGTCTCATCGATGCCGCTGGACGACGTCACTGAGCTGCTGCCTGCACTGTGAACTGGTGACACCGCACGTCGCACTGCCCCATTTCACATTGAAGCCCTGGTCTCACCATCACCGCTGGATGCCGTCACCAAGCCGCTGCCTGCACCGTGACCAGTGGACACCACACGTTGCATCGTCCCGCTTCGCACCTTAGTCTCGACACCATCCACGCCAGCATTCCAGACTTCATCAGCCCGGAGTTCTATCCGTAAAGCGTGTGACTTTAAGGGATCAACGACTCCTGCACCGTCTCCGGAACCGACACCGCAACGCCAGTGACGCCGCTCTCTGGAACTCACCACGAGAATCACGATGTCCGCAATTCCAAAGGAATTGTTTGCAGGTCTTCCCGACACTGTAGCTAGCGTGCGAAACCACAGCTGTCCAGAACTGTCGGTTTTGTTGATTACTACAGTGTGATAGCCCCAGGTGAAGCTATCGACTTCAAGGAACTGTATTTTTGAGTAAATCTTGCAGAATTCATATTTTTATTACTGTATGTTCGATTTTTATCATTTTTGGTCTTGTTTTATATAGATAAATATTGGTTATTTTCCAGAACTGGTGTGGTGTCCTTTTGTAGTGCCTTTATTTATTGCTGTGTGCTTTACACATTACTTCTGAAATAAGCCTGACTGCTCGTGCCAAGCTTCTAAGGGGGTGAGCAGTGGTTATCTGAGTGGGTATCTCCCTCATCCTGCCTAGAGTGAGGATCCCTACTTGGACAGGGTGCAAACCGACTGCCAACTAGAGACCCCATTTCTAACAATAACACATTCTGATTTTTCTTTTTTAGGGCTGATTTACATGTATTTATTTATTTGTCTGGCATAGATTTCTAGTTGATTTTGCATATAGTAACAGTTAATCTTGGTAAACCAAAGAGAATTTCAATAATTTGGAGCTTGGGTCAGCCAACGCATTGTTCTCTGTAGAATTTGAAGTTCAAAAATTGTTTATTGACTATGTCCCAATACTTTTACCAGATTTTACACTTGCTCTTGAAACACCCCTTTCATCCAACAATGTATCAATCACCTTAAAAGATACATTGCTTTTCATAGGTGAAACACACTTTCACAAACACTTTCAGGAGCATATTTGCCCTGATTCAGCAGTAGGAGGTTGAAAAGACTGATCCACCAGAAGAGACATATTTCAACTATCGATAGTAGCAAGTTCTTACTCAAACCATTTTAGCCAATATGCAGTCTGGGCCTGGTTACGAGGCTGTCGATCCAAGGACAGCCAGACTCATGGTGACGGTCTGACTGCTGCAACTGTGGTGGTCCAACCACAACATTACATCCCTGGAGGATGGACCAACCAGGGGACCGCCTGCCCGCCGGGAACATGGTTACCGATGTGGTGATGGCAGCCTGAGTTGTACTCAGCCAGGGCCGTGCTGAACTCAATGCCACCAGACTGATTACAACCCCACTTTCCACCAGCCTTTTCATGGTGGGGACCCGCCATGAAAAGGCTGGTAGAAAGCCAGTGCCGAGGGCCACAGGGGGGGGGGGCTAACGGCCTGATTACACAGCTGGTGGTCCATGTACCACCACCCTCACAATGATGGTTGGACCACCACAACTATGGCGGTCCAACTGCCACATCACAGCCATAGCGGGCAGACCAACCAGGGTACTGCCGTCCCCGCCAGGAACATGATTCCTAATTGGTGACAGTGGCCTGAGTTGTACTCAGCCAGGGTGGCACTGAACTCAGCGCTACCAGGCTGATTACAACCCCACTTCCCACCAGCCTTTTCATGGTGGGGACCTGGCCATGAAAAGGTTGGCGGAAATCCAGTGCTGGAGGTCACAAGGGGGCCCCTGCTCATGGCAGTGGCAGTGCAGGGGGCCCCCTGCTCAGCACCATCAGAATGCGCACTGTCTGCTTTGGAGATAGTGTGCCTTCTGAGGGTGCTGGAGTTCTACGATATTGGCCTTGGCTCCCTTTATCCCTTTAAGGGTACTGTGGCCAATAATGTAGCACTGTTCTCGCTGGTCAGCCTGGCGGGAACGTGCACTACAATGTTCCTGCTGGGCTGACAAGTGGGAACATTGTGATATGCTCGAGAGGAGGGGAGATCACCGCCATGGCAGTGGTGGCCTACCCGCTGCTTTGGCGGTCCCGTGGTGAGACCGCCAAAGTTGTAATCAGGCCCTCTGTCTGTCAACTGGTTGGTTTATCAGTGCAGTGCTTGGAATGCTTTGAGTCCTGATTGATTGCCTCCGCCCACACAGTTATGAAGCAGGGAGCAGGAACACTGGAAGCAGGTGTATAGTGCACATGGATGACTTGAACTGTTAGTGTCATTATGTTGTTCGGCACAGTCAATGTGTCCCCGAATGGACTGTGGACCCCCATGCATATGCTATCCAAAGCACTTCAAATGACTGTGAGTTGTGAGCTGCTTGGTGCCTCTCCTCCTCCCCTGCACCACCTCTCAGGAGAGAGGCTTGTTTTCCTTCCTGCATTACTTATTTGAGTGGATGACCGATGCACAAGTGTGGTTGAGTTAAACTTCAGGCCCACACATTCAGTGCATTCTCTCTGGAGTCCACCAAGACCTGACCCCATTACCGGCACTTCTAATAGTCACCAGGTATTATACAATCTCTCCTTATTCTTCCTCTTCCAAAATAGGAAGAGACAGTTTGAACTCCAATGGCTAATGCCTGTTACATCAGTTATTATCCCAATCCACCTAGGCAGCGTTCTGTCTTGCATGTCAATTCCAGTTTCTCTCCATCAAGCAGTTGGACATATCATTGACATGCAGAGGAAACACTCCAGTAACTGTGGTAGAGGATTTCTCATTTCTGGTGATTTCCTCTTGGTTTTTTTGTTACCCTGTCCGGTCTCCTGGAATCTAATGAAAATATGTGCAAAATTAACATTGATGAGTCGCAAATAGAGTAAGTGCATTGAACTTTTCATAATGATGTTTTAAAATTGGCATAACCAGACCTAAAATCTACTTGCATGCGTTGTACAGTGCACATTTTAAATGTGTTTCTTAGTTCTGTCATGCAGCTGGATTGAAAAAATGCCCTTCAGTGCTTTGCAAAGTCACTCGTAATTCAGTGGTTTTACTGTCGTGCGGTCATGTTTATGTTAGCAGTAACAATTAATAACTTGCTGACTTTTGTCTGAGCAACATGCATACAATGTTGAAACTTTCAAGGTTGATATGTTCACAAGTATAACTGTGTTGTAATAATATTTTTAAGCAGCTATTGTTTAGTAATACAATGTCATTCACCCTTTGTATGCAGGCTAAAAGCACTCATTGTTTATTGAGTTTGAGAGGATTTTTAAAGTTAGCTTGTTTTACATAATGTAACTTCTAAATGATGATTGGTGAGTACTGTTAACATTTTATATATATAACCCATGGTGCCACATCACACTGTTGTTAGGGCTTGAATATCTGCTACTAAAATGCTATAAAAACTGTTGTTTTGGGAAGTGAGCCAGGTCTTTCCTTGCTCCCTCCTAGGCGGACTCCCTTTCAGTCTTATTATTGATCAAATACTAGGAGATTTTTCATTATGGTCTCCTACCCTTACACTGACCAGTCCCTATGACTGTTTGCTCTTGGTTTATTATTTGCCGTGTGGTGGACAGTATTTGGTTCTGGCTATTGAATAAAATAGGGGTCCGCTTCCCCTGCCAACGCTGATTCACCTTTATTTGCACTTTGAATTGAATTGACTAACCACTGCCTTTTGTCTTCTGTAATGATTTCTAAATTGTAACTAAACCTTCCTGGTTTGTATTTGTTTTGTGTGGTTTGTCCAGTGAGGATTTTCCTAAGTGGGTTTTCTGCATTTTCTTATACTTTATGTCAAGGCCTCTCATCCTTTGGGACTCAGATATGGCCTTGAACCATCTTATTGGCCCTTTAATGGTAAAAAGAACTATATACCCTGCTCCATCTCCTGCAATACAGCTCCAGCTGGGTCTGGTCATTATCAACTTCAGCTCGGCTTTGAGATTGCCAGGTTCCTCTGTAATTCCCTACCTTGGATATCCTGTTTATGTGGAGGTTTATTATGCTGTTTGGCTTTTTCCTCTGCTGCGTGACCCCTCAAGGTAACACCACTTACTTTCATGTGATACTGTGATATTTATGCAACACTGTGGCTACAGGAAAGAGCCAACCTTATTTATGGCAGCTTAGATGAGAGAAGACGCTACTGTTGCATCCATTTATTTACAGATTGGGACTTAAACATCTCATTCACCCTAATTGTGCAAAGGATCTGACACAGGATCTAACTATAGCACTTCATTAGCAAGCTGAAGAATTACAATTACCAATTAAAAATATAGTACTCAAACAAATCTTGGCCATCTGGCAGTAAGCCCTAGTGCCCTTCACCATTCTGTAGACCTAACCAAGATAAAGACATTTCTGGATATCTTATTGGTTAACTTTGCTTTTTGTCAGTTTGCTTCTGATTGCTCTAAGGTGGGCTACCTCATTGGCTATCTGCTGTGGACAGCTTTGGCTTGGTCAGCTCATTTAGTTTCTGAGTCTGGACTCTGTCTAGATGACTTTTGGATTGAAGGTTTTCGAAAGATGCACCTAAAGTTTCAGTTGAAGAAATCTTGTGAGATAACCAGCAGGGAAATGTGGATGTGTTGCCTTATGTTACTCATTTCCACTTTTTGGCTGCTGAAATCATCTGGGTGGAGACAACAGAAATTACTTTATTCGGGTGAGGTCTGAAAGATGACACTAAGGATGAATTAATGTATTCCTACCTACCTACATCCCTTTAGAATTAGTAGGAATGGCAGTTTTTACTGAACATCAATTACAGAAAATTTGAAGTAAAAAGAAGATTCATAGTTTTGGATTTCTGCATTTGCCTCGAATATGCACTTGCTGAAAAACTAAAACAAACCCGACTGATGCCTTTTTATCACTGGATGAGCCTATGCATATAGGATGTGCCGAATAATGTATAATTACAGGAAATGCACTCACCAAATAACCGAAACCATGAAAATACACCTCACAAAATGTAAATGTGTGTTGATGTCTAGTTGCTAGTGTTCAAAACACTGCAGCTCACTTTCAGATTTGTAGTTTGGCACATAACAATAACCCAGTGAGTCTTCTCAGGAATCTACCTAAAAGGTTTGTTGACCACCCACGTTAAAGGAACTGCTGCTTAGTCAAAATACTGCTGTTCGCATTCAGATTTGCACTTTTGCACTCAATAATTACGTGGTAGGTCTGCTTGAGTAAATCTACAGGAAATGCCACTAACATTAAAAAATTACCCAAATAGTAGATCTTGTGTTAAAATGTCTCCCCAAACTTACACCAGGTGGCGTAATGGCATTATCCTGGCAACTCTGAGCAAATGTTGCTACGTGAAATAACTAAAATTAGACCAAATATTCTAGAGTACTTAACATTTTGCTCAGGCATTTTTTTTATCATTCACATACTTGGCTCCAAGAATTCCGAACAAGATATCTTATCTGTAACCTTCAACAGCAATTGCCCAATAGAGCAATAGTTCATTAAAAAAATGCCATGGAGTTATAGGACTGGTTCAAAACGTTCCTTGATAAGATGAAGGGTGCTCATACGAAGCTCGTAGTTAGAAGAATTACCATCTGAGAATCCCATAGTGATCGGTATTCCCAACAGGAAGCGTAGTTAATTTCCACTGAGGAACATCAAAGGGAAGCTATGAAAGAATATGTAATTGAGAATATGTTATAGGTTCTGCGATTGCTGGACATTGACATACCAAACCCACTCTTGATTTATTACAAATATACATTTGATGGCCTCCAACTAAAATCAACGGAAGGCGTTTTGTGACTTCTGCCTAATATTTGCTGTAAGCAAAGCTCTGTGGGCTAAAACATTTGAATATTTTCTTCCACTTCCAGTACCACCTGAACTTTGCCATACTATAGCTACAGACTTTATTGTTGATTTTCCTCCTTACAATGCTTGCTTGAACTCTAGGTTGACTGTTGAAGGTTTCTCCAAGATGGCTTATTTTCTCCCTTTCAGTCTACTCTATCTTAATGTTTAGTTTCATGGTTTTCCAACTACTATAATTTCTAATTGGGGATCTCAGTATACTTCTGCTTTCTGGAATACCCTTTGTTCTGCAATTGGCTTTCAGGGGCCTTTGTTGTCTGGCTACCATCCTCAAACTAATGTCCAGACATGAAGACGTAATCATTGTATTCAACAATATACATGCAATTATTGCAGTGCCATGTAGAACAGCAGATCAGAATATTTAGCTCTGGTCACATTTTCTTTCAATGATGTTCTCCACAGTGCCAGTAAGGTGTCACTTTTTTGTCTTCAAGGAATTCATTCTTCTGCATTCTCTGACTTTTTCCATGTTAACCCAATTATTCTAGCAGCTTTAAATTGTTTTGATAAACTGAAAGAAAACAGATGAATAGTCTCTGATACCATCCGAACAGCCCTGAAGCTCATCTCATACCTATTCGCCTTATCTTCCACATTTCTTGACCTCAATCTTTACCATTTAAATTAAGTCCTCTCTTTCTGTATCTCCAAATTGACTCAGTATATGAATGTACTCAATTGCCCACCTCTTGGAAGATCTAGCCTGTTTATCCTGTTACTCAGGTTAAGACATATGTTACTGATCATTTCTAAAGAGAGGTTCCAGCCCCTCCACTTGTTTTGGTATATGATCATTCTGAATATTAAGTCCAATAAATCTTTGACTGTCAGTTCTATATTGATAACTAGCAGTTTATTATTGATTGGAACGGTTATCATCCTAGTCCCCCAAAGATTGCTTTTGGGTGAGAGATTATTCCATCCATGCCACTTCCTTCGTTGATAATTCTTTTGTGCATTTCTAACTAAGCGTATGGATCTGGGAAGAGGTATACTATAATGCCCTGCAGTTGGCTAGTCCACAAGTGGACTACAGGTCTTTAAGCGGTGGTCTCCGAAGAGCATCTATTGCATTTAGGTTTTGACTGTACAGTGCCTTTCCTTCTGTCCTGCATCTCCTCTCAGGAGAGAGTACCCTGTGTTCCTTTCTTCCTGCACGGCTTTCCAGAGAAGAACGCCAAAATTTGGTTGCAGTCTTTTTCCATATCGAGACCTTCATGTTCATAATGTTCTTCCCTCAGTGCATCTGTGGTGAGATTTTACTCGCTTGCCTCACACTCTTCCACCATTCCTGTTTCTTATAGGGGTCCCCAGGCCGCGCACAAGATTGCACCCTTTCAAGTCTCTCCTTTTCCTCCTTTGCCTTTCTCCGTGACAGATTTTGTTCTCCTCAACCCAACATGATTTTCAACTAATAGCTCAGACCATCATGATGGTGTAACTTCCTGTATGCCTGTAATCTTTACGCTATAGCAAATAGTCATGATCGAGAGATATGTGTCTTGAAAGTTTTATTTGTGACACATAGCATTAAAGACAAATCGACTTTTGAGGAATAACTCATCTTTATCTCCTCCTTGTTTCAGCTGCTAGTAGAAGGACAATGCACCACTGGTCTCTCAGAGAGAAGGAAATATATGCAGGTAAGTGTACTGGTCATTTTATATGTGATGACTTTAAAGCCACCTTCACCATGCCCTTTTCTTTATAGTGCACATTGATGCGTATACCACACAGGCTTCTTTAATTATAGTGCTCTCTTATAGGGTGCTGGTGAGGTGTAGTGACCAAGTTCTGAACGTTCTAAAATTCTGATGCTATTCTTAAGCTATTCTGATGCTATCAGCCTTTGAAATTAAAGAGTGATTGTAGCTCTGTGAAAATTAATCGGACATGGTGTAGATATTCTTCCTAAGTCCTGCTAAATATAACAATTTCGTCCAGGTAGGCTGATCGATAACCTTAGTATTGTTATAACAGGGTATTCATGAGCATTTGGAAGAAGGCAGGAGCCCCATGAAGACCAAACAAGAGTATGGTTAAGTGATAAAGGCCATTGGGAGTTGCAAAGGCTGTTTTCTCCTGATCACAAGGCCTCAAGGGGACTTGCCAGTAGCCATTTGTCAAATTGATAGTGGTGATATATCATGCCTGTCCCAGCTTTTCAACAAACTTGTCAACCCTTGGGAGGGGATACCCACCTAACTAGGGGTTTTGTAGATGGCTCGGAAGTCAATAAAAAAACGCAAACTCCCATCTGGCTTAGTCACTCACATGATGGGAGTGCACCAAGTACTAGTAGAAGGGAGAATGGCCACCATTTTTAGCATGTTTTCAACCTCTGACTATGGTGTTCTGTGGTTGGCCTCTGGTATCCAATAAGGTGTTGCTTTACTACAGCTCCTTCAGTAGTTATGATGGCATGTTCAATTAACTCTGTTCTACCTGATAGGTCTAAAAAGATACCACAAAAGGAAGTGAGGATTTCAGCAAGTTATTTTCTTCATTAGGGTTAAGGGTTTTATTGATATCAGTTTCAGCAAAAGTATTGGCCCTCCGTAAGACATGTACATCTTTAGGAGGTTGGCCTAACCACTTCTTTAGGAGATTAACATGATAGATGTGGGTTTTGTTTGGAGCTGTCCATAATAGATAGGTGACTCACCCAATTTTTTTCATTATTTTAAAGGGATCTTGTCATTCAGACTTCATTTTGTGTAGGAAAAGGGTAAAAGAACTAAGACCCAATCCTCAATAGTAAATTCCTCCATTGTTTTCCTTTGTTGTAGAAACATTTTGTCTCCACTGACTTTTCTAGGTTTTCATGTGCCAAAGCCTGCAACTTTCCCGAGAGGGATTTCAGCTGAATGGCATAGTCTAGAAGGGAACCTGACGTATCTTCCTTGTCTTTTCCCCACACTTCCTTAGTAATCTCCAAAACACTACATGGATGCCTGCGAAAAAGCAGTTCAAATGGTGAAAAATGAAACTACTTTCTATGTGACTACAGAGAAGAAAAACAGCCAAGGGTAGTAGCTGGTCCTAGTCTTTACCATCCCCTGAAAACATTTTTTTGAAAGTTAATTTGAGGCGGTTGTTGTATCGTTCCACCAAACCATCAGTTTGGGGATGATATACAGATGTTCTGAGATGTTTAATTCCTACTGGCTGCACACTTGTTTCATCAAAGGGAGTAACTTGGTCTGTGAGAAGTTCGTGAGAAAACCCCATGTGGGAAAAGACCTCTAGGGGTATAGCCTCAGGGTAATTTGCTGCATAATCTATGATGAATAGCAAGGTTGGTACCCTCAAGGGCATACAAGGGAGAGATCCAGACCGACTCTTTCGAATTTTTTCCCTATGATAGGCGTGGTTTGTAATAGTACCCGTGGGGGTTGATGTGGGGTTTTCCTTTGACACACGTCACATTCTTGCCAGTATTATTTTATTTTGTCATGCATGCCAGGCCAATTGAAGTGTTTAATAATAGAGTGACTGTTTTTTTTTTCCTAGTCCACTATGACCTGCTAGTAGATGAGAGTGAGCAAAGAATAATACTTGGTTCGTAAGTTCCAAGGATACAAGATTCTTTGTTTCCTTACCTGAGCCTGCCACTCGATATAACAATCCCTTCTTTATTGTAAAATGAGAGCATGTTAAACTTGTTTTCCCTTGATTGTCTTTTGCAGCCTGCCATGCATTTTGTAAAGAATTGTCATTTAATTGAGCAAATCTGAACCATATATCTAGGTTCCAGGTCTCAGGCTTATTACATGTGGCTTCCTTATGCTTAGTAGCAACCGGCTGTGTTTTCGTCACCCTCAGATTATGCTCAAACATATATATAAAAAAAAATAGGGATTTTCTGTACCAAGGATTTGAGCTTCTGGAAGATTGGGTAGTAGTCCAACCTCCACTAGACTATTATGTCCTGTTTGATTGGTGAGAGTGAGATGAGCGATAGCGTAAGATTTGTATCTCCATGTACACAACGAATGGCCACAAATTTCTCAGGAAGTACCAGAGCAGGGGGATTTACTCTTTCTTAATTATGGATTGTCTAAACCCCGAATCGAAGAGAGCAGTTACTTATTTGTGATTAACTGATGTCCATGGGTTCTTCCTCTGGTTTCTCCATTCTCTTTTTACAAAAACGAGTGATATGGCCCCATTCACCACAGTCAAAGCATTGGGGTCCTGGGTTCGCATTGAGATCCTATCATGGTACTCTGCTTTTAGAGGGCTCCAGGACTGTTTTGGGAGGGAATTTCTTCCGTTCTTAGATAACAAGGGTGGGGGTGGTCTCGCAGTCTTTTCCCACTTTATAGACATAATACAAGAGTGGGCTCTAGAAAACGTAGTGGCCATCTCAACTGCTTGTTCCACCGAAAGGCCTGCATGTTGTATTTGCCACTTTTTGGTCTGATAAGGCAAAGCCTGAAGGAACTGTTCAGGGTATATCTTGTTCATTATTTCCTCCTTTGTCGCCTCTGTAGGTTTGAGCCATTTATCGGATGCATCTTTCAATTTAAAAAAAAGTTTTTGGTGCATCTCCAGGGAGGCCCCTTTCCTTCCAGAATTTGTCTATAGGTTTCCTCATCCACCCCAAGGTGGGCTAGCACTACTTATTTTAGGTCTACATGGGTAGAGGTTCCATCAGCGTTTACTACCTGATAGGCATTCTGTGCATAACTAGTCAGCAGGGGAGCAAGATAAAAAGGTAATTCTTCCACTGGCCACGAACATTATCAGAGTTGAGAAAGAAGGTAATTGGATCTTCGCCAGCAACATACTTGGTAATGGTACCATAGGGCGGGGGCGCTTACTTCTTTGCCTTGAGATAGTCCTGAGTGAGGGTAGCTGGGGTTCACCTTCTGTCATCTTGTTAAGGTTTCTCGCTGTGTGCCCATATGGCGTTAGTAAAGACCATATGGCCTATTTCTGCTTGAGTCATGTGTTTCTCCAAGGCCCATTCCAACCTCCGCTGCCCCTTACTGAATTAGTGCACTATATTCTCCATCTTGTATCAGATGTCCTGATGTGCCCGCATTCTTTACCACTTGTATTCTTTAAACTATAGCAAAGAGTCAGGAATGAGGGATATATGCCTAGAAATGTTTATTTGTGATACATAGCATTGAAGACAAATTGACTTATGGGGAATAGCTCGTCTTCTTCTCCTTCTACTTGTTTCAGCTTCCAGTGGAAGGAAAAAGCGCCACCGGTCCCTCTGAGAGTAAGAAATGTGTGCAGTGACGTGTACTGGTCATTTTATATGTAATGACTTTACCACCACCTTTAGTGTGCTCTTTTCTTTATAGTGCACAGTGATACGTATACCACACTGGCTTGTTTAATTATAGTGCTCTCTTGAACAGTGCTGGTTAGGTATAGTGTCCACCTTCTGAACGTTTCTAAAATTCTGATGCTATCAGGCTTTGATATTATAGAGTGATCGGAAAGGGGGAAAAAACAAAGAAACTGTAAAGTAAAGAGTCTCATAGTTATTGTAGCACGTGTGTGAGACAGAGAAGTGCAGGTTACATCCATCAGTTTCCTTTTTTTATGCCTGCCCGCCTTCCACCAGCCCCGTTCTGGGCCACACACCTGCGTGGGCCATGCTCCTCCTGAAGCTTGGCTGGGACGGTCAGCTTGCAGCGGCGTTCCTCTGCTGAGGCATCGCCCGTGAACGTTCGGACTGCTCCTGCCTTGGTTCTGGGCTGAGTCGTTCCTCCTCCTTAGTCTGCGTCCTCTTTCTTTGGGAATATCGGAGACTTCAGTTCTCTGGCATCTTCAATGTTCTCCACACTGACCCGCTGTAGCTCCTCCTCACGCCAAGATGGCGCGTACGCTGCGGTCTCCAGTGACGCTTTCTCTTGGTCCTGAACCACAAGCCACACCTTCAATCCCACCTTCCTCGAACCTGAGAAGTCCTTATTAAAGGGAGCAGTCTGTAAAGATAAGGGCTCCTTCACATGAGTGTGAGGTGCCCGGTCACAATGCCATTTCCTGTGTCTTTCTCATACTCATTTCCTGTTTCTTTCTCTTACTCACGTCCCTTTTCTGCCTACATAAGGTTCTGGAACTATCAGCACCATGCACCCTAAATGCTCCAATACCTATGTTGGTGGGCTACTCCTTCTTGGTTACTTGCTCCTGGGTGCAGGTGTTATTTTGCTCCATCTTCTGGAATCCTACTTGGTCCCCTGGGATCCTGATTTGTGTCCTAGAATCCTGCATTATTTCCTGGAACCCTGCTCCATTGCCTGGAATTTTGCTACAGCTAGATTCAGTCACAACATACTCCTGTCCCATTTTTGTGAGGAGTCAGATTCTTCTTCAATTCTCTACTTTTGATATCCAGTCTGTCTGGAGGTTTGCGATAGCGCTTTGTTTTTTTTCCTCCAATCAGTGACTCTTGATGGATACGCCTGTTGCTTCAATGTGCCATTCCCAAATATCAACAAGGTGGCCAAAGTCAAGTCAAATACTTGTTTATTTAGACCTTAGTCTTTAAAAAGGTTCAACAAATAACCAAAATATGAAGACTAAAATCCGGTAAAATGGTGTGGTGAAAACAACAATAAAACAAGTTCCCCCACCATTACCAATAGCAATTGATAAAATTCACATTAATACTTCGATACTGAAAGGTAAATATATCACTGGTATGGGCGATATAATAAGGTATAGTAAAACCATCAAAGGTTAACCAGTTAAAATGGTGGGTTCCCCTTCACTCACAAACCCAATTCTGTTTTGTTCCCTTAAAGGTCTCATTCATGTTGATTCTTCCTTTGCTGCTAATAAATATCTTCAGGAGCACACGTAATGTCAAAGCACTTCATATCAAGTAAATAGAGAGCTGCTTGGCTCCTGATCCCAATGCCATATTTCATTAATATGGATTTCAAAAAAGGTTTACGTTGTACTAAGGACCACAAAAAGTCTAATGGAATATGGATGGCATTACCTTTCACACTTAAACCACATTTGCAATGTTAGTACCATCTAAAAGGACTCTTTTAGCAGTGGACCTAGCTAGAATTAGGTTTATACAGTATAAAAAATGTGATACTGCCAAGTTAGAGCTGCATTGGGTAAAGCATCTACTTAAGGAAACATAACAACATTCGACCAGGTCTGCCTCAGACAATTTACAGTTATCTTATTTTCCTAAGACTTCATATCATTTTCCCTTTCCATCTTTTTACTCAGTATAAGAAGATCACCTATGCTCACCCTTGGAATAGAATTAGCCTTTAGTGATTTTGCCAGCTTATTACAAATTCCAGTGGGAATTTTTCTGGGCAATTTGGCCCAGTTCACTTCACTCAGTGCAATCTCCTTTTAAAATACCATGGAGGTCTTTAAGGAGATGCCCAGCTCTGTACGATTCCAGAATTTGATCAACTTGGCAGTGACTAAATAACTTTAGCAACATAAAAAGGATGATGGACGGAGTGCTAAAACTTTTCAAACATTCACTCCAGTCACAGATCTGGATTTAATCCATTGTTATTTTTCTCCATGCCACCCCAGTTTGGACCCAGCCACATACAAATCAGTCTTGACCCTGTCCGCCGTGGGAACTGTCAAGCCCGAACTGCCAGCCAGGTCCTCCCTGGACCGGAAAAAAGCATCCTGGGACTGGTTTCAAGGTATCACCTTTAATCAGCAAGGTTAGCTTGAATCCAGTGGCACAGTGAGCACAGGACACACGTCTGGGTATAACCATCCCACTTAGGACAACTTAAGCAACACAAAAGGATGATGGATGGAGTGCTGAAGTTTTTAAACACTCACCCCCAGTCACAGATATAGTTTTGATATAGTTTTAATCCATTGTTGTTTTGTTCACCATGCCACCCCAGTTTGAACCCAGCCACATGCAAATCAGTCATGACCCTGTTCCCCATGGGAACAGTACAGCCTGAACTGTCAGGCCAGGTCCATCCTGGGACCAGTTTCAGGGTATCACCCCTCATCAGCCAGGCTAGCTTCAATCCACTGGCAGAGTGCGCACGAGAGCCACGTCTGGGTATCCCCTTCCCTCTTAGGGCAACTTTAGCAACACAAAAGGATGCTAATTGATCATGGCTAAATAACTCAATTCTGTTATGCCTTTTTCCATCCTTATGGCTTGGATCATGGTAGAAGAAGGTAAAGACAAAAGATTTTTTAAAGATCTACCCTCCTCCAGATCCTAGTTGTTCTTACCACTTAGAGAGAACACTGCTACACCATATTAGAATTGAAGGCGGATCATTGCTCAATAGAGTGCTAAAACAGAACTTAGAGGGGGTCCTCATACTCTTTATTACATTTTTAAGTCAACATACAGATGTGAGCACCTTTGCTTTTAATGCTCTTATGTCTTATGTATTCTTGCAGGCAGGTCGCTTCCTCCTCACCACTGCTCCTGGTACGTGTGCCATTTTTTGGTGTTTTCCCATCCCTGAAGGATTTTGCTGCTGCGGCCCTGCGGCCCCGCCCCCTCCCTCCTCCTTGTCACACCGTAGCTTTTTTTCTGCTTCTGTAACTTGCTGCCCCGCACTCCCATTGGAGGTTTCCTCCCTCCTCCCAGCTGCCACTCCCACCTCCCCTCTTATGCCGGCCGCAGCGCGGGGATAGAAGTGACCTCCGACCCTGTATTCTTGCACGCAAGTCGCTTCCTCCTCACCACTGCTCCTGGTACGTGTGCCATTTTTTGGTGTTTTCCCGTTCCTGAAGGATTTCGCTACTGCGTCCCCACGGCCCCGCCCCCTTCCCTCCTCCTCGTCTCTCCGTAGCTTTTTTCCCACTTCTGTAACTTGCTGGCCTGCCCCCCCCCTCACTCCCATTGGAGGTTCCCTCCCTCCTCCCAGCTGCCACTCCCTCCCACCTCCCCTCATATGCCGGCCCCAGCAGGGACGCTCAAAGCGGGCGCACCAAAGGCAAGCCCGTCTATGCAAGTCTGCGCCAAGACTGTGCCCAGCGACAGACCCCCTGGCCAACACGCCCCTCCGCCACCAATCACCACTACACTGCTGACGAACTCCACGCCCTCAATCCAGGACGCTCCTCTATCTGCTTCCAGTCCACACCGACGCGCACCAAAGGACCCTTCTCCTCCAAAGCCTACTATTTCACCTGCAACCTAACCTCCAAACTCCAACTCAAAGCCACAGACAGCCGCCTAAGATGCATCCTGTTTAACACCTGCTCTGTCCACAAACATGCAATTGAACTCTGGGATCTACTGACCACATACTCGCCAGACGTCGCATTCCTCACCGAAACTTGGATGAATTCGGCCTCGGAACCAGACATAACCATAGCCATACCAGAAAACTACAAGATCACCAGAAGAGACCGCAGCAACAGACCAGGAGGAGGAATCGCCATAGTCCTCAAAAACACCATAAGAGTCTACACCAACTCCCACGACACCATCAAATCCAGAAAGATGGAAGCACGCAGAAGTCAACGCCGTGCTGAAGAAGCCAAAGGCAGACCCAGACGACCCCAAGAACTACAGGCCGATCTCCCTCCTCCCTTTTCCAGCCAAGGTCATCGAAAAAATCGTGAACAGACAATTATCCCGGTTCCTGGAAGACAGCAAGGCACTCGACACCTCCCAATCCGGATTCCGCAAAAACCACAGCACCGAGACCGCACTCATTGCTGCCACAGACGACATCAGGACCATGCGCAATGAAGGAGAAACAGCAGCACTCATCCTCCTGGATCTCTCCGCAGCCTTCGACATGGTATGTCATCATACTCTGCGCACACGCCTCCACAACGCTGGAATCTGCGACAAGGCACTCGACTGGATCTCGTCATTTCTCACATGCAGAACCCAGAGAGTCCGCCTCCTACCGTTCCTGTCAGAAGCCTCCAGAATCATCTATGGCGTCCCCCAAGGATCATCGCTCAGCCCCACACTCTTCAACGTTTACATGGCCCCCCTCGCCAACTTCGCACGAACCCACCACATCAACATAGTTTCCTACGCAGACGACACTCAGCTCATCCTCTTCCTCACAAAAGACCCTACAACTGCAAAGAACAACCTCCACAATGGACTTCACGCCATAGTCTGCTGGATGGAATCAAGCCACCTCAAGTTAAACACAGACAAGACAGAAATCCTCATCTTTGGCACCAACCCCTCAACATGGAATGACTCTTGGAGGCCCACCTCCCTAGGATCCGCACCCTCACCCACCACCCACGCACGCAACCTGGGATTCATCTTGAACTCCACAATCAGCATGACTCAGCAGGTCAATGCCATATCATCTTCCTGCTACAACACTCTCCACATGCTCCGCAAAATCTTCAAGTGGATTCCTGTCGAAACCAGGAAAACTGTCACCCACGCCCTGGTCAGCAGCCGATTGGACTACGGAAATGCCCTATATGCAGGAACAACAACCAAACTCCAAACAAAGCTGCAAAGAATCCAGAACGCATCTGCCCGCCTCATTCTTGACATCCCACGCTGCAACCACATCTCCCCCCACCTCGAGACCTACACTGGCTACCAGTATCAAAGAGGATCACCTTCAAACTCCTCATCCACGCACACAAAGCCCTCCACAACACAGGTCCAGCCTACCTCAACGACAGACTCACCTTCCACACCCCCACCCGCAATCTTCGCTCCGCCAGCCTCGCCTCCGTCCCCCGCATCTGCGGCGCCACCGCCGGAGGAAGATCCTTCTCTCACCTAGCCGCCAAGACCTGGAACTCCCTACCGCTCCACCTTCGCCAGACCCAAGACCTCTTGACATTCAGGAAACGCCTCAAGACATGGGTTTACGACCAGTAGCTCCCTCCCCAGCGCCAAGAGACCCTAATGGGTGAGTAGTGCGCTCTATAAATCCTTTGATTGATTGATTGATGTGATCTTTTCTTTTCACTTTTTCCCCAAACCACAACACTAGATGTTTGTATCTATTGACAACCTCCACTTCTGCATTATCTAGGAACCACTTAAACTTTGGGATTCTATTTTTCTGAATTGTACCACTTTTGTTTTATCAAAATGCATTATCTTTTTTTGCTTTTAACAGTACCAGGAGCAAACATCTAATTTCCTCTCCAGACCCATTTTTGTCATATCCATGATGACCAAATCATCAGCATGAAGGAAACAGCTTATGTGAGTCCCCTTCGATTTTAGTCTAAGACAGTGGTTCCCAACCTGTGATCCGGAGACCCCTGGGGGTCCGCGAAGCCTTCTCAGGGGTACCGCAAGAGCATAGAAAATTAAAAAATATTAACAAATATTGATAAATTAGGTCCCCAGCTGCCAGTAATGACTCAGGCGGGGGTCCCCGGATTCCCATGATGATTCAGTGGGGGTCCCTGGGTTCCAATAATGTTAAAGTGGGGGTCCACAGAAATCAAAAGGTTGGGAACCACTGGTCTAAGACTATTTAGTGTACCTAACTGTCTAGGAAGGTATGCAAGGATCAAGGAAAGTAGAGGTGGGGCCAAGGCACATCCTTGCCTTAAGCCGTCCTGAATTTGTATTCTATGAGATAATCCACCTTGAGCATCAACTTTCACCTAAGCCCAGTTTTCTTTATGAGTTTCCCATACTTCACAAAGCAATAATACAACATGCCTCTTTGCTCCACAGATTTGTTAATGGAAAATACACCACAGGCTGCAGCAGTGGTTAATAGAAGAGTGCCCCACCTTAGCTCCACCCCCTTGTTCCATGTGAATTATACCTGGAGCCTCTGTCCACTCCTTGATTTTGCCCAGTACAATCATTGAGAATATTTCCATCCCACATCTAAGAGGTTAAGATGCCTATAATTTGAGGGGGGGGGGGGGTGAGGCGTTGAAATTTCACCTTTTCTATAAATAGGTTTGATCATTGCACCGTTCCAGCTAAGGGGGCACATTCCAAAAAAGGATTCGCCCTTACATCTAGAAGCTTCGATGAGAGACAAATGTGACTCACATCCCTCCAGCTATTGACACAGTATGAAAGGAGAGATCTGCACTGCAAGGTACGTGTGGATTAGCCTCCATGCATAGGCAATGAGGTAAGTAGTGCATACAATTGTGATGAAAGATGAAGAACATTATGGGCCTGATTCTAACTTTGGAGGACGGTGTTAAACTGTCCCAAAAGTGGCGGATATACCACCTACCGTATTACGAGTTCCATAGGATATAATGGACTCGTAATACGGTAGGTGGTATATCTGCCACTTTTGGGACGGTTTAACACCGTCCTCCAAAGTTAGAATCAGGCCCTTTGTGTGCTTAGGGCATTCTGTGTTAGATGAAATGCTCTTCTTTGGGGAATTGCTTGGACTGGCAACTGTGTAATTCTGCCATTTTCCTCTTGGGCTTTTGGCTAGTAGGTTGTTATCAAAGCAGGATGGGCTGCTATGACCCAAACATTCTCCTGATGCCCCATTCATGGTTTTGCCTACTGAAGTGTGGAGGTGGTGTTAATATTGAATCCAAGGCTAAATCTGGCTTCAATCCTGGTCCTGGGAATGTGTGAAGGCTGCAGTTTGTACAGACTTTGCATATTGGTTCTATGACATGAGACTGAGTTCATGTCCTGGAGTATTACAATATTACCCAGCAATTGAAGACTGTCACTATGGTTTATAATTGTGTGTGTGATCAGTGCAGACACATAGTTGTGATTGCCTTTGAGTACATAAGATGGAATACCTGATTAACTGATTTGGGTAGTTCTATGGCAATCAGGAAGTACTGGGCATCATTTGAGACAATTTGAGTCTCTTACCTTAATGTCCTGTTGCCAACTTGCTGTTGGACCTACCCTGAGCACCAATTTTGCCCCTTTAGCACTTAACCATCAGGCAAGCAAGACTTGATGCTACAGCAATGTGGTAAGGAAACTGTGCACCTTGCCAATACACCCTGGACCCAGCCCCCAGGTCTGTTATGTTTTCCTTGGTTTCTGTCCAGTTTTACTCGACTCACTCTACCCAAAAGAGCTCACTGCAGCTGCAAGGGGTGGAACCTGGAGCGGCTTGCGGGACTTTGTAAGGGTGGGGTGGTGTGTGTGTGGGGGGGGGATTTAAAAAAAACAACAAAAAACAATGTACTTTTATTGCCGCCGTCACTTCCACTGCGCCACTCCTTTGCTGCAGGCACAGGTTTCCAGCCTGCCCTGTGGCCAGTCTGAACGCTGCTGTCATGCTGCTGGCAGCATGACAGCAGCATTCGGTGTTGCCAGAGCACCCAGGCTGGGTGTTCCCAGGGAGCCTTGGAGCCTGTGTTTGCACTCTCCAGCCCGGCAACGCAGTGCCCGGTTGGAGGGAGCCCAGTGCGCATGTGTGTATGGCTGACCCGAGACGGCCGGCCAAACATACATGCGCACTGACTGTCCCGTCATAGCCTGTGGCCCTGCCCCTTTTACTAGTAAATGATAATAATTGTAGTTTATCGTTTTGTAGTAAAAGTTTTGCAGCTGCTGCTGCTGCTGGTGGGGGCAATGCTCTGAGCTGCTCCCTGGGTGGAACCAGAAGGATCTAGAGTTGGCCCACAGTGCCTATACTCTGGGCGCTGATACCTGATAGGGGATATTGTTAAAACCTGCTAGGTTTGGTCATGATTTTACAGGCAACGAAAGGGGACTTTTCTGATTAACCACCGCTTGCGGTCAGCTTTTTCCTAATCAGAGACATCAACAGGAGCAGATCAAAGCCTCACATGCATAAAATTCAGGAGCTGAAAGCTCTGCAACAACAGTATGGGTTTTGATATTGTCAGTTTTAGACAAGCTGAACCTCACCTAACTTCAGGCTTGAAGAGAGGACGGCATACCTAGCACGCCTCTCTAGCACATCACTTTCGGAATAACTAGGCAGTGGGGTCCAAGGCTCACTCAAGACGCGATCAGGATTAGACACTCAGACCTCAGCAAACACTCTGATATCACTCACTAATATCTACCACCTCAGGAAGGGCTTTACTTTAAAAGAATAAAAAGCACTGTAATGTGTACATGACAATAATGTACATGAAACAGAGCAGCGCTTAATTTGTGCTGGTGTTTTGAGAGCCTGGCACCGGCACCTATTTCATAACACTGGCGCATATTTATGACAGTCCACCACCTGGTGTCACTGTTAATCGATTTTTAAAGAAGCACTTGACCAAAGTGTTCAAAGATTCAATGTACGATTCAAAAAAGTATAATACCAGGGCACTCGGGAGGTCCTCTCACCTTTGGGGCCCGAGTATAATCTACACTGTCCCATTGTTAGGGCTGTGATGGTAAGTATGTGTTGCTGGGATTGGTATTTGGCAGAGCTGGCAGGTACTGCTGAAGATGCCGGTTCCAGTAGCCTCCTGAAAAATATCTTGGGCCCCCACACTTATTATTTTACAAATTAAGCACTGAAATAGAGATAAATGAACCAGGTACTTCCTGTTCTTTATGTCTGACAAAACAGACTCTGTGCCTGGCCCTGGGTCATTGAGGAAAGGCCCTGGAACATTCTGCAGCCTCCACTTTAAAGAGAGGGTGATCTGGCTTGGATGTACAAAATCATCTTCCTACTTCCCCCTTCCTTAGAGAAACTACTGTGGATAGTTTTATATGGCGGCTGGAGGGAATGCCTCTTTTTTGTTTGACTTTGTTTCCTATTCCCAATTGGGTCACGGACAATGCTACCTCCTCCTCCTCTTCCTGCTGATACTGCAGATCAAAAGCCTGTGGTTGGGACCGCCTGGGCGGAGCATACCAACACTCCAAACCGGAAGTAACCACAAAACAGAGAGGGTCTCCCACCTATGCCTGCAAGCCATGGATAAATACTGGGCAGGTGCTCTCAGATTCTCATGTATCAGTTGCCAGGCCTTGCACAGCAGTGAGCAAGAGAATATTCCTGTGTGCCAGGGCTGTGATATTTGATTACCAGCCTCCTTTTCAAGTTCGGGACAGACCTTAAGAAAAGCTGTCGAGGGAGAACTGAAGACTACCTGAAAGAAAGAAGAAAGAGGACTGTCTTCAGGGTCCAGCTGATTGCTCTCTAGCATCCACAAGAGGAGCACCGCCTTGTGAGGTCACCAGTCCATCTGTCTGTTGCTAGGAGCTGTACATAAGTCTTGGATCCTTTCCCTGTTGTAGTAGCTGCATCTGTATTGAGAGAAGAGGCCACGTCGCTGTGCTGAAGGGTGCTGGAAATACACCCCTACAAGGAGATGTCCTAGAAAAAGAGGGTCAGATCGGTGCTGGGTGGACAAAGGACTCCTTGTGAGGAGCCTCTGAGCCTGATCCCCAGTGGGAGCCACAAGTGACCCTCAACAGGCCGTAGAGAATGTGTAGTCCTATGTCTTGGACTGGAGGGTTAAGTGTGGTCGGTAGAGGAGGTCAACAGCCATGGATCCCCACAAACCACCTCAAAACCCACCTAACAGAAGCTAAAATAAATATGTTTAAAAGCCGACTTAAAAAAGCCATTTTTGTTACTCCGTGTATCTGTGGTGACCCAGAGGCTGGGAAATGCGATTTAGTTGGCAGGTTTTGTGTTAAGGATCCAGAAGTGTGTGGCGCTGGCAAAGCTTCAAAGAGATCACATGGCTCCTAGATATGGACCTTTAAAGTAGTGTAGTAAAGCTTTGCAAACATCTATGGAGTCCGGAAACAACAAAGGAGAAGAACTATCAGCCTAAAATCAGTCTAGAAGTGCATTTAACTTTATCCTCCATATCTCCTCCTGGAGACTTCTTCTAACCTTTGTTAACTCTGTCCCTGGAGTCGATGATTCTGGTGAGCAGCACCAGAGTCCTCATAATGAGGTCCATAAAGTGCTGTAAATGTTGGTTGAAGGATCAGTAGACAGTCCCTGAGCTGACATAGTCAGTTACCGCTGAAACACCTCCACAGTTCAGGTGTTAAATGATTGCAACACTTGGTACAGCTCCTGCGCTATCCATGGTGCTGAAGCTAGCTAGAATAAGACTGGCTCTGTTTCCCACATGAGGGATCCCCATTAGTGTCGTCTGTGAACAGTTCTTCACGGACAGAACTTTATTTAGAACAGAAGAGAAATCACGAACCGTAGATGTGTGGTTAGAACCTAACAGCGTTTTGTGTCAAGAGATGTGTAGTTTTGATTATTTGTTTTATGTCTTACAGCATGGAAACTCCAAGTGTTGTTCCATTCCCAAACTAATGGATTTGTCAGGGCACTCCATCTTTACTGCGGTTGTCTCAGCGTTACACTGTCCTTGGTTTTATCTTCAGGGTACCACCCAATGGCCATCCTTTGACTGCTCAATCAAGCTACCCCAGAAGGTCATGGAGTCTTTGAGTGACACGCCCGGCACTGCGGATCTGCTGGTCAGTAGAGGACACATGCTGCCAGACAGTCATCCCTGGGGGAGCTGCATGACACGGGGTATCTAGATTTGTGGCCTACGAGTGTTTCACTGTCTCCCCTCAGAGGTAAATGAAATCATCATCCTTCCCTCATCTCTTGATTCCCCTCACAGGGATACTTCTGGCCTGTGTTGACTTTACTAGATGGGACTGGGGTTAATGCTCCATGCTGGTCCTACAAATCTAATGATTGGAACCTGACTGTGAAAACTATGTCACATTTCTGAAACATATAGAGCTGAGGGCAGTGTGGGAGTAAAGTCTTCAGTGGGTTTCTTCCCATTAGAAGATATGGAAATCTCATGCAGTCAGTTCACTTGTTTAGCCAATGCTTGGTGCAGGCCTTAGGGTAGAAGCTCTGGACCTGTGGACACGGTTTGAAGCGCAGACAGGGAGGCTCTGTGAACTGACCCCCCATGAAGCAGGGCTAGGCTAGAAGAGTTAGCTCTGACAATTTGCGGGTGAGGTTTTTACAAGGCAAACCTTTTCTCACATGGCGCCCAGTCATTGGCCTACCCACGGCTCATGGAGTTTTGCGTCTTTCCCCCGCCCATGTGCTCACGTAGTTTTCCTCGCAGGTGTTAGTGTCAGTAACTCGGCAGCATTGCCTACGGGAGTTCATACCTTCGCTCGATTTTCCTCTTAAGAACCTGGCAACTTTGTGAGCATTTTGCACGGGAGCGAATACCTTGCCTTTTCTCGCGAGTGACTGGACTGTGCACAGGTGGGAATGAACGCGACATGAGATCTCTCTACTCCTGTGCAAATACTGAAATGGGAGGCCTCGTGCTAGAGAAAAAACATTGTAAAAGTCACAGATTTCGATTGGAAACCCCCTTTCCTAGATTTCCAAGGAACTTGCGTTTTTTCTGTCGTTTTATGAGAACTATCGTTGATCTGCGTGGAATAAAATACACGACATTACACACTCTTGTCGCAATATGCGGGGAGCTGGGAGATGCACGGGTCTCAGAGAATCGAGTGCAGGTTTTAGTTAGAAGTATTATTATCCAGAGAGATGGGTGGAATTAGAGGGCCTGAGCTAAGGTTGTAATGGGGCTTCGCAATGGGCACAGTTTGATTCAGAGTTCGCTAGAGGTGTGGTTGGCCGGATATTAAGGCTCAGTTTAAACCAGTGGTTCCCTATACGTGCTCTGCGTCTGTCCTTGGGGTCACAGTTTGATTCCGGGTTAACCAGCTTGGGTCTGAGAGAGCTGCGCGGACTGTGAAGCACAGCGCGGTCCTAAGTGCTAGGGTCAAGTTCTAAAGTTGGTGCCATCTTGAAGCAGGGCTGCACCAGAGCTCAGAGGGTCTACGTGCGACATTTTGGGAGCAGGGCCCTGAGATTTGGGGTGCAGGCCTCTATGGGTCAGCTTCACTAGACACTTCACCAAACTTCTCAAGGTGACACTCTTTGGGAAGGTGTGAGGAAATCAACTGCGCCGCAGTTTGGAATACTCGGGCTCCCGCACTGTTATTGGGGTGCATTTATAGGGGACACCCTTTTGCAGAGTGCCACAGCAGCCCACCCCACTACTCCCCAATTGCATGTTTTTTTTTTCCTCGTTTCGACTCACACCCCGTCCTACACCAGCCGGAGGGCAGGGCTGCGGGAGATAAAACAGCCAGATTGTGATAAAAGCGGAAACAAGGCGAGGGGGGCTCCGTCCTGCGCGCGAGCCGTGTACGTCTTATTATCAAGTTAATTAAAGCCAGCATCTGACAGTGTCACTCGGCTGTAGAAAAGGGGGATTTAAATGGAGCGTCTCCCAGGACTGCGTGTCAAGGGCTGCTTTCATGCAGCCGCCGAGCTGTTTGCTTGGAACAGCAGTACTCAAAAATAAAGGGGCGCCTTTACAGTAGTCATTGACAAGGAAGCAATTATTAAATTTTGATGTCCCAACTAAAAACAAAAAAAAGAATAAAACGACTTCCATAATTTGCGTTCAGATGGATAGCGGAGTAAAAAGATATAAAGGCCGGGCTGTATCAAAAGCTCGCTTTCCCCGCCATTAAAGGCAGCTCTAAAAAAAAACACACTTTCAATGATGTTTTTTTTAAAGCTAAGCCAAGACACGAATCCCTGAGACGTTAAAACAGAGTCGGTTTAAATGTAGACATTGAAATTCAGGAGGCAGGCTGCTGCGTGGACCCGGGGTCAAGTGACGGACGGATTATATGCTTCTTCATAATAATATTAATTAAACAATTTGCATGCTAATAAGGTAACAATTATCAGGGCTTCTGTTGAAAGATTCAGGTTATTACAACACGCCACCGTGGGTGCCAGGGGTCAGGGAGTGAGAGGCGAGAGAAATTTCAGCTCAAATTAACATTCTGTCAGCTCGAGAAGATGGGGGAAATAAAGTCGAATTAATTCTTTATAATAAAGCGAGGGGGAGAGAGTGTGGGGAGAGAAGAGAGTCGTCCTTTTATGCTTGCCGGATTGATTTGCCATTCTGTATTCAGAAACACGTCCCCTCCGCATTCCTCTCTCAGAGCCCGGGCTGAAAATGAGGCGTTTGTTGCCGGAGGCAGAACTTGGTCCAGCGGACACAGTTTACATTTAGTATTTATAGAGAAAAGAAATTAAATTATGGTGAAAAGTGGAGCCCTTGGCCTCCTTGACCTCGGAATTAATACCAGCAGAGTCATTTTCCTATTACTGTTACAGTTTGCCGAAGAAATCCAGATTGCATCTCTCGCCTGAGAGTGCGGCCCATTTAAAGGGGAGCGAATAATTAAAAAATAAAACTAGATCGGTCACAGGAAGACGGCGGTTTATTGTGTGATATTCAATTACAGGTGTGGGGGCGCCCTTCCCCGCTGACGCTGCACATTAAAGGCGTACTACTCTCATATTTTGTATTTTCTTCCTTTATTTTTCTTTTTTTTTTTTTTCTTTGCAAAAGCGTGTTCTGCAAACCGTCTATTTTTACTTTATATTATGCAACCGGGATAAACAGTTGTGTTTTCTGTTGGCTGCTTTAATGACTGAATTCCCACTCCTCCAAATCCTTCCTCCATCGAACCCCCAAAAGTCATTTTTTTAGCGTTTTGTTTGTCTTCCTCCTCTGTTCTTTCTGCATTTTCAGGCAATGAGGTTTCGCTTCAGGGGCGAGAAAGAAAGCGCCCACTTTAGGAGCGAGGGGGGTTACGGAGCACATTTCAATTTTAAACTCCTTCAGATGGTGCGGTTACATATTATGAAGACAGAAGGGATAGGGCCCCCCTGCCCACCCTCTGCCCTGCTCTCCCCAGTCTGTGTGGCTTTAGTGGCATTTATCTGTCCCCCTGCAGCGGTGGCCCGGCTCTGCACAGGACAGATAACAACGATCGTTCCCCGATAACAACGTAATGTGGCAGAAAATCGCGAACAGAGCACAATGGAGCCGGAACCGGCAGAGGGGGGCTGGCAGTAAATAAAAAAAAAAATACATGCATGCTCGGGCTGTAATAGAAAATTATTTGAATGTGCTCGTGCAATGATGATCGCACCTAATGTCAGATAAATTGCACTTTAAAAAGTGACCCCTTCGCGCCCCCTCAACTGCCCCTGCGTTCTATTTTAACAGCTGCTGGCTCACTCAGTCTCTTATCGCAGGGGAAAAAACACACTTTTCCTTGAAATGTAATTTAATTACAATACATCGTGCTGCACCGGGAACCTTATTACGGGAAGCCGACGAACGTCTTTTTACTGCTTACTAAATAGGCTGTGTTCAATTAGCTGGAAAGGAGTCATTTTTAATAACATGTTTGATTTTTTTCCCTGTCAATAGATCAATACCCGGAGAAGACATCCTCCGCCCAGCCCCCTCCTTCCCTCCGCCTATAATATCATAAACCCGCTTCTTAAATACTGTACAGGATGCTCTGGCGGCCCCGTGGAGCCCGCGCGGAGATGAGAAGGCCTGTACTTTTAAATTCAATGTGACAGCTCGGGAAAAGCAGCGGATGACGAATCTCTATTATTGCATCAGTCTATTTGCCGCTCAATGTCTCCCTGTAATTGGAGCAACATCACTTTAAAGGTTCAGAGAGTCGAGCATTTCTGCTGAAAAATCCCCACAACACGCCAGCCAGTGTTTTAAAGGGAAATCTATTAGTGCCGCTGCTGGGGGGGGGCGGTGGAGGAGTGGCCGCAGCAGCCGTGCTGCTAGTGTTTAACTGGGTATCAGTCAGATCTCAAGCCGGGCGGGGCGCGCAGTTCTTATCAAAGCCCCCCTTGTCTTGTTGTGACAGCTCTGATATTGTTTATTGAGGTGGATGTCAGGTATAATTAGCAATCGATACGGAGGACGCGCCGTGCGTGCCCCGTCTGTGACGTCACGCCCAGGCGGGCCGGTGATTGGCCCCGGCGCTCCCAGAGCCCGGGCTAATTATTGGAAGGGTGCTGCTGATAAAGTAAAGGGCGGCCCCGGCGCTGGCAGCATGTCCCCTCCCGGCCGCGCCGGCCCGTCACTGTGCTCCGCCGGCCGCTGAGGAGCCGCTTCCGCCTTCCGGCCTCCAGACTCCCGCCCCTCCGGCCACGGACATGATGGACAGCCGCATCCTCGAGCACCCGCACGCCCAGTTCGGGGGCTCCCTGGGCGGCATGGTGGGCTTCCCCTACCCGCTCAGCCACCACCATGTGTACGAGCTGGCCGCCGCCGGGCACCAGCTGCAGTCCGCAGCCTCGGCCGGGCCCTTCTCCATTGATGGACTGCTGGGCGGCTCGTGCGCCGCCTCCGTCGTCAACCCCGGCCAGCTGCTGCCCTCCGGCTGCGGCCTCAACGGGGACGGGCAGCAGTACAAGATGTCAGGTGAGAGGGGGTTCGGGGGATGTGGGGGGTGCTGGGGGTGAGTGACGGGACCCGGCCCGCGCGTCCTGGGGGGAGAGGGAGCCGAGGTTGGGACTTGGAAGAGGACCTGGGACCTGAGCATCAGTGACACCACTGAGTGACAGAAGAAGTGAACTATGCTCCAGACCGGAGGATGGAGAAGGGACCCTCCAAAGCTCCCCTAGAGAGGGTAGGAGGAGAAGTGCGGGCTGAGGACAGATGAGATCTCAGTGAGTGGACCTGAGCATCAGTGACACCACTGAGTGACAGAAGAAGTGAACTATGCTCCAGACCGGAGGATGGAGAAGGGACCCTCCAAAGCTCCGCTAGAGAGGGTAGGAGGAGAAGTGCGGGCTGAGGACAGATGAGATCTCAGTGAGTGGACCTGAGCATCAGTGACACGACTGAGTGACAGAAGAAGTGAACTATGCTCCAGACCAAAGGATGGAGAAGGGACCCTCCAAAGCCGTCCTGGGGAGGGTAGGAGGAAGAGTGCAGGCTGAGGACGGGTGGGATCTCAGTAAGTGGACCTGACCATCAGTGACACGACTGAGTGACAGAAGAAGTGAACTATGCTCCAGACCTGCGGATGAAGAAGGGACCCTCCAAAGCCGTCCTGGGGAGGGTAGGAGGAAGAGTGCAGGCTGAGGACGGGTGGGATCTCAGTAAGTGGACCTGACCATCAGTGACACGACTGAGTAACAGAAGAAGGGGACTATGCTCCAGACCAGTGGATGGAAAAGGGACCCTCCAAAGCCGTCCTGGGGAGGGGAGGAGGAAGAGTGCAGGAAGGGGACAGGTGGGATCTCGGTGAGTGGACCTGAGCATCAGTGACAGGAGTGAGTGACAGAAGTGAACTATGCTCCAGACCAGCGGATGAAGAAGGGACCCTCCAAAGCCGTCCTGGGGAGGGTAGGAGGAAGAGTGCGGGCTGAGGACGGGTGGGATCTCAGTGAGTGGACCTGAGCATCAGTGACACCACTGAGTGACAGAAGAAGTGAACTATGCTCCAGACCGGAGGATGGAGAAGGGACCCTCCAAAGCTCCCTTAGAGAGGGTAGGAGGAAGGGTGCAGGCAGAGGACGGTGGAATCTCAGTGAATAGACCTGAGCACGAGTGGCAGGACTGAGTGACGAGACACTTGCTGTGTGCCCAGGGATAGAGAGGCATATTGTAAGAGGTCGGAGCGCAGGCCTGGAGACGGGACTTGCAAAGGGACCGGAGGAGTGAAGACCCCCAAGACTGATTGAGAGAGTGAGCATTGAGTGAGCACCGAGTGTTGGGAGCACGCAGACGTCCTGCAAAAATGAAGAGTGCAGGCACGAGGACTGGAGCACTGAGTGAGCTCCAAGGTGTTGGGTTGTCGGTCGCGGAAGAGAAAGACTTTTGAAGTGAGAGCGGAAACTCTGAGAAACTATGAGTGATCCCAAAAAAATAATAACCTAGCACGGTATCTTTAGGGGGAAGTGTGCAGGAATTGTGAATGGAACTGAGCATGGGGTACCAGGACTGAATAACAAGAAAGCACGGACTGATCTCCCAGTAGTTGACAAGGAGGAACCCAGGACTAAATCCCTAATCTGGGTGCCAATGACCACCGACTGAGCCCCCTTGATGCAGAAGGAACACCGCCAGTGACACTTTCCCTGAAACTGCAATAAGATGAGCGTGGGTACGGTGACATTGCCAGGACGGGTGAGCCCTTCGGCCACGGACAGTCGCCCTAAGTAAACTTTACCCGGTGCTGACCGGGGAGCCGCACATTTGAAAAGTCTGTACATGAAGATAAGATCTCATCACAACGGAAGGGGCACCGAGACCAAAATCCCCGATACAGAGCTGTCACAAGCCGGTTCTACCTGTTCTCGGAGAGCCGGTGCCTGGTCCCAGGAAGCGCTGCGCGCAGAGAAGCGAGATCGGGCGCAAGGTTCCTTGTTGAGGGCTCATTGGGCGTTCCGCTGGGGAGTGAGGTGCATGCAGTGCTATCTCTGGAGGTGGAGGGAGTCTCCACACTGTGAAAAGAGGGTTGACGGGGCGGCACTACACCTCTTGCCATGCTCGGGCAACTGACACCGCGCTTCGCGGTCAGGGAAAGCTGTGAGACCAGGTCTGTGCGTCCGGACTGTTGTCAGGGTTTGAGGTCTCCTTACTCAGGTGGATGTTGGAGGGCACAGTTGGGGGTTGCTTGCTGTGTTGGTGTCAACTGTGGCGTTTGGGCGCGAAGTAGCCTGGAAGAGGCCACTCGTGCTGTTATTGCGATTTCAATTGGTGGTCCGCACTTCTCAGAGGTGTGTGGGGTCTGGAGCGTCAGTTTATTGTTTGTGGTAATGGAGAGGTTCGTGGTTCTCACATAGTTAGCGGCACTGGTTGTTGTGAAGGTGTAATGCTTGGGTAGTGTTTGGGAAGCGCTTCCCTGTTGCTGAGGCGCTACGGAATTCGCAGTTCTCTTCTATCCTGGTGGTGCAGGGCAGAGCCTGGATTTATTGTCTCGGATTAGGAGTTAATGCTGGGCCCTTGAGCGAGTATTCCGGCCCGGCGGGCCGCGGAGTTACCCATCTCGTGGTTCCTGGGATGCGCAAGAGACATGGGGGGCACCTGAGGTGATTTTAGTTGAGGGCTGGAACACTTGCTCGAAGAGTCATAAAAGTTTGTTGAAGTCCAATTCGAAGAGATAACATACGAATGGAGAAGGCGTCCTGGGTGAGGCGGGCACTGGGACATCTCTCGGTGTCTGAGGGTGGGAACCCGCACTGTGGCGGAGCGCGTGGGCTGTGGCTGGAAGTCTGGACGGTGGTTGGGGCTGAGGGCGGGGTCGTGGGTATGCCTCAGTATTGCAAAGTCGCGCATACAGAAGTTTCATATTGATTCTGGAGTATTGAAGGAGTGACTAGGGTGGTATCAGAGTGGGTGGTGGGTGTCGAGGTGAAATCGGGGATTCACGTAAATACAGCAATTCGTGGTTTGCGGGAGTGACAGCCAGTCGTGATCGTAAAATATGAGGGGCCACCGTCGGTTGTGTGCGATAATGAGAGCCAGTGATTTCCATGTGTTCTGGTGTGTTTGTGCGAGTGACGGTGGCAGCACGGTGCGTGTGGAGGGCCGCTGGCACAGGCCTCAGGGGGGACGCCAGTAAGCGCTATGTGTCCACTGATAGCGGGGTCGGTGTGCAGGGCCGCTGCTCGGGCCTCAAGGGAGCCAGCAGCGCGTGCATTGTGCTCTTCGGACATCAGGGTCTGTGGAGGGTGGTCTGTGGGTAACCGGGATGAGGTCCGCGCACAGCACGGTCTGTGGAGATCCTGCAGCGTGTGTACTGTGCTACAGGGGCACCAGGGTCAGTGAAGGGAATGTTGCCACTGGTCTGTGGGTAACCGACATTTGCTCCATGGTCTGTGGAGATCCAGCAGCGTGTGTGAGTTGTGTTACACGGGCATCAGGGTCTGTGGAGAGGGTGTTGCCACTGGTCTGTGGGTAACTCAGATGTGCTCCACGCAGAGCACTATCTGTGGAGAGGGCTGATGCCACGAGTCTGTGCGGAGCCGGCAGCTTTGCGGGGTCTGTGCACAAAGGTTGCAGCGCAGGTCTGTGAGGACACACGAGGCCACGATGGCCACAGAAAGATGCGCACGGCAGCGGTGCCCCCATCCGGACGGGGCTGCAGCCTCCCCTCCCTGGCAAGGACAGGGGAAGCTGTAAGCTGCTGGAGTCGGACCTTCTCCGCGCGGTGGCTCGGTCTGTCATTCTAAGCCGTGGGCTCTGAGGCAGGTTTCTCTTCTAGGGGCGTCAGCCTGTCGTTCGATAGCCGTCCTCGAGGTGAAGCCGCTCTACCCAGGTCACTGCTGTGGGAGCAGGGTCCGAGCACAGAGCTCTTTGTATGAAACGCTATGCATGCTCCTTGTTAGGCGTGAGCACTGGGCCTAGGCGTGGGAAGCTTGGCTTCACAGGTTCCGTGGAAAGCAGGGTATTTAATCTCTTGGGCTAGGCTTTGTTGGCTGTCTTTGTAGTGGTAACTCGTTGATCAATTCTTAAAGCCCAACAATTAAGAGGTGTGTGTAATAAAATTATTACAGTCTCTTTCAGACCTTCCTGTATGACCGGGGAAACAAAGGGTCCAAGGGTAAAAGGCTGGCAGGCTGAACAAAGAGCACCCCAATGACTGTGTGTACAGTGTTAGCAGCGTAGGGCCGAATGACAATCTGGTGCGTCTGCAAAGACAGCGCTGACAGGACAACCCAGGGCCATTGTTAACAAAGCACCGATAGGACAACCGAGGGCCATTGTTAACAAAGCACCGATGGAACAACCCAGGGCAACTGTTAATAAAGCACCGATATGACAACCCAAGGCCACTGTTAACGGGGCACAGTTAGGACAATCCAGGGCCACTGCAAACACAGCACCGACAGGACAGCACAGGGCCACTGGAAACACAGTACCGATAGAACAGCCTAGGGCCACTGCAAACACAGCACCGATAGAACAGCCCAGGGCCACTGTTAAGAATGGACCACAGAATCCCGTAGGGTCGCTGAGAGTAAAGCATCGAAAGGACGACCCAGGACCACAGTAAATAAACCACCGATAAGACGGCCCAAAGCCATCTTAAATGAAGCACCGATGAGAGAACCAAGAGCTTCCGTGAATAAAACACAGATGGGCAACCCAGAGCCTCTGTGAGTAAAGAACTGATAGGACACCGCAGGGCCAAAACAAAGCAAGGACAGGACATCCCGGGGCCTCTGTAAACAGAGCACTGGTTGGGCATCGCAACGTTTGGGTAAATAAAACGGCGAAGAGCATCTTGAAAACGATGTAAATAAAGTACATGCATAAAACATCCTATGGCTCTGTAATTAAAGTATCAAGTTAGATCATCTAAGGCCCCTGTAAGTAAAGTACCACTACGGAAATCCAGTGTATCGGGAAAATAGATCCCAAGATGGGCTACCCAGGGCCTCTGAAACTAAAATAACCGATAGGGCCCTCCAGTGCTCCTGCAAACAAAACACCGGTAAGGGCAATCCAGAACCTCCGAAAATACAACACTTAATAGGCAACGGCCTATGGCCTCTGCAGAGAAAAGAGGGGCCAATAACTGGGCCCACAAAATGAAAGTAAAAGGGGTCCTGGCCCATAAATCTAATCTCTTTAAGGTAGGGCAAGCAATCTAGTGCTTCATCTTTAGGGCAGGAAAATGTAGTGCTTCTGCCTATATGGAAAGGTGGCCTCCAGCCTCGGGCAAATATCGGTTTACTCTGGCCTAGTATGGAAATCTGTGTACCTCCGATGGTTCCGGATTTCTTTTGTGTGTGATTTTAAAGCTGTGGGTGTGGGTGGAAGGCATTGCTTCATCTGCATTAGGAAAAGGACTTATTGTGTGTAAAGGTTTTGAGGGTCAGCAAGTCTTTGTAAAGCAACAAAACTTCATTGTTAACCAATGTCAACAATCGACACTGTTGATCGCCCAAAAGCACCCTGAGCGGGTTTCAGGTATAAAACTAAAGAATGATAGGGACCGGATTAACACTCATTTGTGTTCTGTCTGCGGCCACCACGTGTCCATCCCTCTGGGGCTGCAGGACTGGCCTTGTTGGGGTCTGATGGGTCCGGATTGCAGATCTGAGATGATAAAGTGCTTGGCTTGGTGACTGCTCTTTTTGAGTGGGGTGACTCCAGTACCTTGTGGGAGTGGAGGATGTAACTAACTCTCCCTTTAAAGGAGGATTGACTCCAGGTGACTGGGCCTGTAGGCAGGGTCTGGGACTGCCTCGTAGACCTTTGAGAGGCAAGGTCACCTCAAGTGACAGGTCCTTCAGGAGAACGGCATCTGGTTTTGTTGGGACAAGGTGGCCAGTCTTATAGAAACTGGGTGACTACAGTTGACTGGGCCAGGTGGCTAACTTTTTTTGGTGGCCCCTTTTGGAAGCGACTGGGCCTGAGGGAATGATGTGATGGCATTTGACTGGCCTAGTTGAAGAAAGGTGACAGCATGGTAAGACTGGTTGGCCTTGCAAGAGCAGAGTGACCTCATGTCACTGTATGTGTAGGCGAGGAGTGATTATACCTGAATGGCCTTGTAGGAGAAAGGTGGCCTCTGACAACATTCCCTTTAAGAAAGGGGGTGCCTGGTTTTCTAGGTGTAGGGTTCTGGCCCAGCACATGATTGGCCCTGTATGAGAATGATCACGACACATACCTTGTTTTCTGGGTACAGATTACCCCCCGAGGAGCTGGCTCTGTAGGACAAGGATCACTCTTAGTGGCTGGCATTGTAGAACCCATGTCCCCATATGACTTACCTAGCAGGAAGAGTGGGCGCCGGGCCTTTTAGGAGCGGGGTGTCTCCACAATGCGTCCGAAATGCACTTGCAGCCGGGGTGGGTCCGGTTCCCCACACCATCATTTAACGTAGGGAAAAACAGCAGTGAAGTAATGCACGTGGGAAGCTTCTCTCGGCTGGGGCCGTTGTTATTGCCTCTGAGTTCGGCTGCCCAACGTGAGAAATCCGGAAAAACATTCATGCCTTTGATCTCCGAGAGTTTGGGAGAGAATGCCACTTGAAGCGCGCACCTTGGTGTTTACTTGGGACACTCTGCGTCTTTTTCGTGATAAACAGAAAAGCTGTGTTTTGGTAGATGTTGATGCCTGCTCTGAAGGTGGTGTGGGGGGTTTGAGGCCTCGTGCACGTCACGGCACTCACGGTGTTGTTTCTCGCTGATTTTCAGACTCGAGCGACCCGGACAAAGAGAGCCCCGGCTGCAAGAGAAGGCGGACCCGCACCAACTTCACGGGCTGGCAGCTGGAGGAGCTGGAGAAGGCCTTCAATGAGAGCCACTACCCGGATGTCTTCATGCGGGAGGCGCTGGCGCTGCGGCTCGACCTGGTGGAGTCCAGAGTGCAGGTGAGTGGCGGCCGGAGATGGGATACTCCTCGCCCCCCGAGGGGTCCGCGCCAAACCGGAGAATGGAGCAGGAGGGCCTTGGTGGTAGGGGCTGGACCTCTCGCACCCGTATCAAGAGCCTGGGCCGCAGTTCGAGTTCAAGCCCTGGCCCACTCGGAGGCAGGGACACGGTACATTCGGAGATGAATCACTACCCTTAAGGTCCAGCCTGTGCTGTCAGAGCTCACATCACTCAGTGGCTCTGGCCTTCTCGGAGCTCACTCCCTCTAGCCTCCCTGCCTCTTCAACCCCGGTGTCCCAGGCCTGTCTCTCAGAGCTGCCACCAGCCCTCTAGATCAGTGGTCTCCAAACTGTTTAATGCCGCGCCCCCCCAGTTGAAAAATAAAAATCAGTGCCCCCCTTAGAATTTTTTTCCAATTAATTTATAAAGATGGCAATGTTTAAATATATCTAGACGTATTTAAACATTGCAGTTTAGTAATGTTTCCTTTTTTTATTAGTGCAGTAACATGTTTCTGTTTAAAACAAAACACTGTTATCTGTGTAATGCTTCTTTTGGCCAGAGACTCGCGGCCCCCCCTCTTCCCATCACTTGAGGCTCCCCTAGTGGGGCCCGTCCCCCCAATTGGAAGACCCCGGCTCTAGATGCTGCCGCCCCCTAGCAGTCCCCATCCTCCCAGGCTCCTGTCTCTTAGCTGCCCCGTCCTCAAGCAGTCCTGGTCCTCTCGAACCCCCGTCCTCTTTAGCGCCTGGGCCCGCTCAGAGATCCCTGCCAGTGGCGCCCCGGGCCTTCCCCGGCAGCACCACAGCTCCCGCTTCCTAGCATCCTCGGCCCCTTCAGCTCCCGTCCTCCGGCACCGAGGTGAACACGAGCCATCCTCACGGAGCTCCAGTCCGGGGCGCCCGGGCCTTCCTCGCCTCTGCTTCAATTCATTTTCACCACAAAAGTCTGCTGCTTCAATTTTCAGTTTTCTATTGAAACCATACTTTTTTTTGCATAAAATGGCACTGAAAATATTGTGAAAATCAGCCACTAGTCTTTTGCATTTTTATTTAAAAACATTGTTATTCTTGGTGTTGAAACACATTTAACAGACGATTCCGCATTATTGTGATTTAGGCCCGCAACGTTGACCACAATACCCTTATAATCCAGGATAAATTGGAAAAGCAATAAAAATATAGGACGCTGTACTGAGAGGTCTCGGTTTGCTTGAATGAGCCAAATACAGTCCTCCACACAACATGCACCAAAACGTTCTTGTTTACTCTCAACACAATTAACCAGCGGCTAGCACAGAGTATCAGGTCCAAACACTGCCTTATATTTACGCTGCACTGACACACCGATCTACGAAACGTTCGTACCACTTGGAGACATAAAATACTATATTCGGCAAATCACTTCGGACCATTAATGGGCGGTTTCTTTCTGTTCAGCGAAGATGCATCTGCGAGTCTCCGCATTGCTTCCGTTAAAAGTAACAAAATAGCCTCTTCTTTACTAAAATTACGCATTATATAAAAAACCGTGTTAATATTTCCCAGAGCCGGGCTTTAAAGGAGTCGCGGAAGCTGGCAGGGGCTGGTGAGTGCCATTACAGCATTAGCGTTGTTTGAAGCGGTATTTACAAAATGGCGTTTTCCTCCCCTCCTGACCTCCTCTGGTGTGAAACCCTTTTATCCAATTTGTTCGGAGCTGGTTAAGTGAAGTCGAGACCCTCCATTTCCCTTTAATACGGTAATGAGTAACTCTCGCTGACAGGCCGGCAGGAATTAGCACAAAGGGCCGAATTACCAGCGAGAGGAGCCGAGGCGGCCCTTGAAGAGGCTGCCATGGTTTAGCGCCCACGTCTCACGGGTGTCGGCGGAGTACACCCGCCTGCAGCACCAGAAGCGCTTGTGGTACGGAGTTGCGTGCCCAGCACCAGGCCCCGCATCGCAGGGAACAGCGGTGTACACCTACCACACACGCCTGTAGTTAGTGTCTGTACCGAGCATGGCATAGTTGTGCTTACACCCATCAACACCTGCGTCACAGGGCACAGAGATGTACACCCGCCACTCACACCGCCAGCGCGAGTGACTTTACGCGCGTGGCACAGAGGCAGAGGTGCCCAACAAGCTAGCAGCCAGTTGCATACCACTCACCTTCACCTGTATCCCATGGCACAGAGATGTACACCCGGCATACCCACCTAGCTAGCAGCCAGTTGCATACCACTCACCTTCACCTGTATCCTATGGCACAGAGATGTACAGCCGCCACTCACACCGCTAGCGCGAGTGCCTTTACGCGCGTGGCACAGAGGCAGAGGTGCCCACCAAGCTAGCAGCCAGTTGCATACCACTCACCTTCACCTGTATCCCATGGCACAGAGATGTACACCCGGCATACCCACCTACAACACGAGTGCCTGTATGGAGCATGGTACATATGTGCCTACCCAGCCACCGGCCCCTGTGGTTCATGGCACAGAGGTGCATAGAACTCACCATGGCACGTCATGTTACTGAGAGGTGTACACCCGACATCTACGCCTGCAGCTTGAGTGCCTCCACTCAGCATGGCACAGAGCCGGGGGTCATAGCAGAGTGGTGGTCCTTACATCCACCAACTGCGTATCCCATGGCGCAGAAGTCTACGCCTGCAATGAGAGTGTCTACTGGGACAGAGGTGCGCACGCTTCCAGCAGCACACGCAACACATGGCACCGTGGTACCCACTCACACCTGCAGCTTGAGTGTCTCTACCGGGCATGGCACAGACGTGCTCGCCCAGGCACCAGCAATGCACCTCAAGAAAGAGGTGCCCACTCCCCACCAACACCTGTAGCACATGGCCGCCTTTGCAGTGCGAGTGTCTCCTGGCACAGTGGTGCCAACCCTCCCTCCTCGCGTATGGCACAGTGATGCTCGTCCTACCACTGCGCCCGCCTCTCACACCTGCAGCATGTGTCTGTGCAGAACATTGGCCCACAAGTTTTCATCGAGCCAGCGGCACTCGGAGCATGAATGTCTTGGTATCTGCATGGAGCTTGGCGCAGATGTGTCCTCCTCGCCACCAAAGTACTGCGCATGAGCACTGGTGTCAAGACAAAGCAAGGGCACAGAAGCCAACTGAGGCATGAACATCAGTGGCTGGACAAAGCATGGGTAAAGGTGCACACCCGCCACCAAAGCAGGCAGTGTGAGTCCCGGCAACAACCCTTGCAGCAAGAAACTATCACTACACTGAGCAAGGCACAGAGCGGGCCACACCGCTACCAAAGCGAGACCACCATTGTCAGAATTGTCAGGCAGATGATTAGTACAGAGGGCCCACCTCACCACACTCCTGTCAGTAGACAGCATGGGCACGGAGGGCACACCTCACCACATCAGTGTCAGGAAGGAGCATGGGCACAGAGGGGCACATCCCAGCACACCTGTGTAAGTAGTGATCAAAGAAGCATAGGGGCACACCTCACCACACACTAGTGTTTTTAGAGAACACGCACACAGAGGGGCATACCCCACCACACCAGTGCCAGTAGACAGCATGGGCACAGAGCGGCATACCCCACCACACCAGTGCCAGTAGACAGAATGGGCACAGAGCGACACACCACAGCACACCAGTGTCAGTAGCACAGGGTGGAGACCTCTTACCACACCAGTGTCAGCAGCCATCATGGGCACAGAGGGGGCAAACCTCATTAAAGAGCATGGGCAAAGAGGGGCCCACCTCTCAAAAAGCATACAGCATGAGCAAGCAGAAGTGCAAGCCTCAGTATCCCTCACCTGCTTGATTCATTTACTGAGGGGCCCGCTCTACCCGCAAAGTAAGTCTCGTTGGTATTAAGGCATGCTAGTGAGGTGCCCTCTCCTCGATCACTGCCGACATATGCCGCGTATCATCCTATGGTGTTGGTGCCTGTGCCGTGCTCTCTAAATATTACCAACATGTACACAGCATGGCGCACAACTCCCAGAGCACAAAAATAGCACAATGCGCACTACTGGCACCACAGCGCGGCACACAGCTGCAATATAACAAATAACAAACCAACACACGTCACTATCGTTCTGTACAGCAGTGCTTAATTTGTAGCAATAACTACATGGAGCACGCCCAAAGTTTTATTCTGGAGCCACCGGGCGGCGCTGCATAATAGGAGAATGCACTAGCCTTGATTCCGCCTCGTGCCTTTCTTCCATCTCCACACATTCACTGCAGTTTTATCTCGGTTCCGGGTTCTTTGTGCGCCCTGATATTCCCGACTGTCGCTGATTTGTGTCTCTCCCCCCACCCCCAATTCTACTTTTTCTGCCTTTCTCTATGCTGCTCTGGGTCAACGCCCAACGATTAAAAAAGAGTGCCGGTCCCAAAAAAAGGAGTGTCGGTACTCACAATCTGCAACCACCGGCACAAATTAAGCACTACTGAACAGAGCATATTGCTAACATGCACAACACCGACATCACACACATAGCATCACTGGCATTCGGCATAGGGCTGCATTGACCCCAGATTAACACGCCAACACCAAACTATGCACCATTTGAGCACTGTACAGGGCATGGCACCGAGCACCCCAGAGCATATAAGCAACACATTTCGCATTGGCATCCTTTTCAGGGCATGGCATAAAGCTGCAGAGTCCCCAGAACACACCGCACACAACATGTAATAACACCATCTCATACACAGATGGGCGGCTCATACTGTAGAAAGCATGGCACTGATCTTCACACCCTCCACCCACCAAAACATTCAGAATCCCAGTGTTTGTGCAAAACATGGCCCAGAGGTGTTCAGCAGTAAGAACACGCCACCTCCAACGCGCTCATCTTTAGACTCCGATTCAGGGCAATGGTGTTCAACACCTAGGCCACACTATTATCAGAACACACATCAGTAGCATCCTGTGCGGAGCATGTCATCGAGGTGACTGACCATTGTACACCCCCACACCCCCCCCCAAAAAAAAAATTAAGCAATAGCATCATGTACATAGCATGATACAGAAGTGACCGCCCCTCAACACACAGCCGTCAAAACATAGCAACATTAACATTATGCACACACCACCCCACAACACGCCACCACCGAAACATGCAGCATTAGTATAGCATCCTGCACACAGCACGGCACATAGGTGCACCTCCCACAACACAACACCGCCAAAACATGCAGCATTAGCACCCTGTACAAAGCATGACACATGGGGGACTGTCTCACAACACACCACATAGCAGCTGTCATTGGCATCAATTACACACCACGTCATAGTTGGGCAACATCAATGAAATATTACCACCAAAACATACTGCGCCAGCATTCTGAAAAGAACACGAGACAGAGATGCATACACACCAACAACACACCTCCACAGATGCTGTACGACACATCCTGTATAGATCAGGGAAAGGAGCTGCACAGATCACAAACCACCAAATAATACAGAAGTATCCTGTACTAAGCGTGGCGCAGTGATGCACAGCCTCCCAACCACACCACCACAAACGCATAATGCTTTAGCAGTCCTGTATAAAGCATGGCACAGAGATGCTCGAAAAATAGAGCACACAACCAACAAAGCATGTACAGTTGGCATCCTGCGCAGAGCATGACACATGGATGAACAGCCACCAGAACAAGTTGTCTCCGCTCTCTTTATAGAGCCTGTGCCCCCAGCACCAAAACGGATAGCATTTCCGCACCCTTGATCTGTCACCAGTTTCTTTACAGTGCGCGGCGCAGCCAGGTTCCCCCTGCCCGACCAAACACTGACTGCCTTCAAACACACAAAAGGAAGCGGAAACAGCCGGTAAATTAAAAGTGAAAGGGCCGTTGTCAACAGTCGGGTTCAGCTATCGAAGAGAGGGAGGAGTTTAGCCGGCACAGGGGGAGCCCGTTCACTGACGTGGCAGATTTAAATCTATTGCAACCACATTCACACCTAAACACCTCCCCGCAGCTTGTGTTGTTCCCCCTCTGTTGTTTATTTTGACAAAATGTCCGTAACGCAAGTCTGTGAATCAAAACGCTGTTCTTTGACTTAGCTCGTTCAATGCAGAGGACAGAGTCTACTGGCGAGGCGCATTATTATTAGTAAAACATCTGATTTTGTTGATTTTTCTTTTTTTAACGCATGATGTGTTTCTGGTTACCGGTTTTTGCATGGAAGAATAACTTGCTCAGCGTTGTGCCGCGACTTTCACAAATACTAATTGATGCCTACGTACCAGAGGATAGTTTTATTATCTGCATTTTTTACGTCTCGCAAAAACTCATGTAATCTCATTTTTAGATAATAATGCAAATAATTTGGTTGAATACAGAATATTGCTGTCCTATTGAAATCGATTAAAGCACGCCTGTGTCTTTTATATTGACACGATCATAAATATTCGTGTACGTTCAGGTCAAATTGTAAGATTAAGTGTAAGTTGGTAAAATGCAGCCATTATAGCAGTTATTAATTTTGTCCCGCCCTTTATTTACCATTTGGAATAATGCGGTGTAAAGTATTGTCAGGTGTATGTCATCGCTGTGATTTCGGAATTAGCACTACGCGTTGTCACAGTATAGCATCGGAGGCTATACTATCGCATCTTGCCTAACGTGTTTGTATTATTTTTGCGACTACACGCTTCTGGTGTGATCTGACACAGCATAGGTGTAGAGCAATATAAAGTACAGATATATTTTTGCAAACTCGTATGGACTTTTATACACTCGCAAAAGCAGCTCTAAAGAGCAGTATTGCTTTAATTAAAAAAATTAGCGTGGTCAGTGCCATGTAAATTTATTCTTCTCGCCCCCCATATCGTGTAATAATTGAAAACAAGAAACCCGTATAGTTGCTTTTCATCCCACATCGAAACGTCTCATTACATGTGACTTTGTGGCGTTCTTCCCAGTGCTCTTCCTTTTTTATCGTGGTATTTGCCTTCGCTTTTGTCGAGCTTTTTTGGAATAGAATCAAAATCTTATTTAATTTGTTGAAGGAATGTTTCCGATTATAATTGGACATAACCACCCAATAGATATGTGAGATACAAATGCCAAAAATAATGAACAAATCGTGATTAACTAGCACTTGTAAATATAATTTCTAAGTGTACATTATTAATACAAGGACTAGCAATAAAATATATATTAATTAAATAAATTATATTTATCGCATGAATGGAAAAGTAAGCAATACGTAAAACTCTAAATAAAATATAAACGTACGTATCAATAATAACTACATTTAAATAAATTAAAACAAATGTTAGTATTCTCCGTGAAAAAATGAAATAAAAATAAATTAAATACAACTGAGCGAAGTCTAAAGAACACATAGAAGTAACAGTAATGAAATAATATTTAAATGCATGCAATATACTCGAAACAAGTGAGGTAGAAATAAGTGAAGAATATATAAAATATAAAACAAAATTATAATTTTAAATATTTTTTTTATTCTATGAAA